>NC_133326.1:16772863-17080506 GCF_042186555.1 Aquarana catesbeiana
CCGCTGCCACCCCCTATTCAGGTGAATTACAGCAGCAATTTTGTTTTTGAAGCACCTGATTAGAGCCATAGGCTAATGGGCGTCAGAAAAGGTGACCTGCGAGCGCCATGCTGGGTGCTTGCAGGTCACTCATCTGTGTTGGAAAAGCGAATGGATATTCGCTTTCCTAACACTAAACCGCCTCTCCGCCAATCAGGGGCTCGGATCTGTTACCCGTCACCTATCAGGCGTCCAATCATAGCAGAGGACGGGAAGAGAGGACGGAGGAAGACATTGAGGAGCTGTCCCACCGCCACCGAGACAGGGTAAGTACAGGCGGCAGGTGGGGGGGGGGCACACTGGCAGCATTTGATATGGCACAGTGGCTGCATTTGATGGGGCACAGTGAGGCTGCATTTGATGGGGCACAGTGAGGCTGCATTTGATGGGGCATAGTGAGGCTGCATTTGATGGGGCACAGTGAGGCTGCATTTGATGGGGCACAGTGAGGCTGCATTTGATGGGGCATAGTGAGGCTGCATTTGATGGGGCATAGTGAGGCTGCATTTGATGGGGCACAGTGAGGCTGCATTTGATGGGGCACAGTGAGGCTGCATTTGATGAGGCACAGTGAGGCTGCATTTTATGGGGCACAGTGAGGCTGCATTTGATGGGGCACAGTGGGGCTGCATTTGATGGGGCACAGTGGGGCTGCATTTGATGGGGCACAGTGGGGCTGCATTTGATGGGGCAAAGTGAGGCTGCATTTGATGGGGCACAGTGAGGCTGCATTTGATGGAGCACAGTGAGGCTGCATTTGATGGGCACAGTGGGGCTGCATTTGATGGAGCACAGTGAGGCTGCATTTGATGGGGCACAGTGAGGCTGCATTTGATGGGGCACAGTGGGGCTGCATTTGATGGGGCACAGTGAGGCTGCATTTGATGGGGCACAGTGAGGCTTCATTTGATGGAGCACACTGAGGCTGCATTTGATGGAGCACAGTGAGGCTGCATTTGACGGGGCACAGTGAGGCTGCATTTTATGGGGCACAGTGGGGCTGCATTTGATGGGCACAGTGAGGCTGCATTTGATGGGGCACAGTGAGGCTGCATTTGATAGGCGCAGTGAGGCTGCATATGATGGGGCACAGTGAGGCTGCATTTGACGGGGCACAGTGAGGCTGCATTTGATAGGCACAGTGAGGCTGCATATGATGGGGCACAGTGAGGCTGCATTTGATGGGCACAGTGAGGCTGCATTTGACGGGGCACAGTGAGGCTGCATTTGATGGGGCACAGTGAGGCTGCATTTGATGGGGCACAGTGAGGCTGCATTTGATGGGGCACAGTGAGGCTGAATTTGATGGGGCACAGTGAGGCTGCATTTGACGGGGCACAGTGAGGCTGCATTTGATGGGGCACATTGAGGCTGCATTTGATGGGGCACAGTGAGGCTGAATTTGATGGGGCATAGTGAGGCTGCATTTGATGGGGCACAGTGAGGCTGCATTTGAGGGGCAAAGTGAGGCTGCATTTGAGGGGCAAAGTGAGGCTGCATTTGAGGGGCAAAGTGAGGCTGCATTTGAGGGGCACAGTGAGGCTGCATTTGATGGCACAGTGGGAGCATTTGATATGGCAGAGTGGCTGCAATTGATGGGCACAGTCACTCCCGACTCCTCTACACAGGCACACCAGTGTGAGCTACCAGCCAAGGAAGTGATTGCAGAGTCCTCCTGTTCCGCATCGCTGTGGAGAAAGGGCAAGCCTGTGAGGCCCCTCAGTCTGCTTTACCGCTGGCCAGTCCATGCCCAATCCTCACTGCAAAGCCCAGGCGTCCATCCTTGGACTGAAAACCGAGACACAGCCCTGCCCCCGCTCTCCACTGGGGGTGCCACATCCTCTCCTCCTCAGGCAGTAATCCAGTCTTAATAATGTGTCTGTCTAGTTTTCAGGTGGACTGAAAACCGGACACAGGATTCAAAATCTGGACTGTCCGGGTCAAAACCAGACAGGTGGCAACCCTACACCAGACGCATGGTTTCCAATGGTTTTTTTTTTTATTTTTTTTTTTTAAAGCACATGATTAATGCCCGAGGCTCTTGTAGGCTTCAAAAAAGGGTGGGCTCGGGGCGGCAATTTCAGAAAATATAATTTGGTAATTTTGGAGGGGGGGGGGGGGTCATGTCAGGTAGCCTGTATGGGGCCCCTTGATTTCTAACAGCAGCCCTGGTTATGTACACTGTAGGAATAGTAATACACAACTGATGGAATAATTAATCACATAGGCTTGGAGTGTCAGCACAACTTTTAATTGATTAACGAGGCCGGATTCATTAGGGTGGGACATGCAGGAGCAGATCAGCGTTGGAATGCGATGGTGTGGGATGTCTGCGATACATCTGTTGCTTTTTGATAAGACATATTGCAGTTTTCTTGAAAAAAGAGAAGATTGTAACACAATCTGCGCTGGGTTTTCACGGTGCTGTATTGATAATTAACCATTTTCCAGAACTGGTCATGGTAAAAAAAAAAAAAAAAAAAAAAAAAAGCTACATAGTTACATATAGTAGGTGAGGTTGAAAAAAGACACAAGTCCATCAAGTCCAACCTATGTGTGTGATTATATGTCAGTATTACATTTTATATCCCTGTATGTTGCGGTCATTCACTTACCCTACGTTCACACCTATGCGTTTTTTAGTGCGTTTTGCAGTTTGCAGAAACGCACTACAGTCCATTTAACATGGTTTCCTATGGTACAAGTTCTCATCTATGTGTTTTTCAGCCGGGGACTTTTTTTCCTGCAGAAGATTGCGTTTTGCATGTAATAGACCTCAATGGAGCCGCACAAAAAGCAAGTGTTGCGTTTTTTGATACATCTTGGTTTTTTTTTTCTTAAGTTTTTTCGGGTCCAGTGGTGGCGGAGGCGTCGTGATTGATGATGAATCTACAGTACATCGGGGGACATTGTTTTTTTTTATTTTTTAATAAAGGAATTGTCAAAAACTCTTGTACTGTCTTTATTCACTTTTACAGTTTTCTTGGTGAATGGGTACCCCATACTCATTTGACATGTGCAATTCGTTTCGTTCCGAATTAATTTTTTTAATGAATTTCGACAAATTCGGAAATATCCAAATCAACGAAAACCAGTTTAACTTATTTTTCCGAATATTTGAAAATTTGAAAATTCGCAAATTCACAAATTCTAAATTCGAAAATCCGAAAATTTGGAATCTCAGAAATCCGAAAATAAGAATGAAAATCGGAAAATTCAAAAGAACAAAAATCATTTGGGGTGTTGGGACACCGAGGCTGATGGCAGTTTATTATTTTAAATGTCCAGGCGCATTACGCCCCCATATCATTCATAACTCCCTTAATTATATCCTATGCTCTAATTACAGATATACATAAGCAAGGTTTATCCCCATTAACCTGTTTTGATTTATACAGTACTGTTTCTATGTATACTACTAAACAATCTTTCGATTCCCCTGCGAGGGAAAACATTTGTTGTATTATACCTTTTCATACAAAAAAAAAAAAAAGAACAAAAATCCGAAAGTAAGAACGAAAATCCAAAAATTTGAAATAATAACTGATAATAACGAAATAACGAATGCTGTATCTAAACAAATGTAACGTAACTAATTACTTTATTATTATTTTTATTATTTATTATTAATTTGTTCCGTTACATTTGTTTAGATGCAGCATTCGTTATTTCAAATAATTCGGAACTTCAGATAAATTCGTATTCGTTACGTTCACTAACAGCTAAAATTTGAAAGGAAATTCCAACACCTAGAATTTAATAGTTATAGGGTGAGAATACAGAATATCAATAGTAGCCCAAAGTGGCAGTTGGTATGTTTCGTGAAGGTGGGCCAGTGGGGCAATATACGCTGCTATAGTAGGCCTGTATATTGAGAACTGAAGGACCGCCATTAATCTTATGGGCATACAGAACCCGTTGATTGATCCGGGGTCAGGAGGATCCCCAGACAAACTTCAGTAGTCTGCGTTAATATATATGTAAAATGTGAGGGAGGAACTGTTACGGGCAATACTCAAAAGAAATAGAGTAGTTTTGGGAAATAAGACATAGCTACATATAGTTACATAGTAGGTAAGGTTGAATAAAGGCAATAGTCCATCCAGTTCAACCTGTGTAGGTGCACGTGTGTCAGTGTCTATAATTATTTCTCATATCCCTGTATGTTGTGTTCTTTAAGATGCTCATCCAAGAGTCTCTTAAAAATATCCATACTCCCCGCAGCCACCACCAATTATGGAAGAGAGTTCCACATCCTTATTGCTCTGACAGTAAAAACCCGCCCTGCGCAGTTGAAGGTTAAACCTTTAAAATCTCATTGTGTGGCCCTGTGTCCTCTTACACTGCTTGAGACTGAATAGTTTTTTTCCTAGGCACGGGTCGCCATTGAGGTATTTGTAAATCGCTATTATATCTCCTCTCAAGCGTCTTTTCTCCAGCGAGAATAAATGTAGTGTTTGCAGTCATTCCTCATAATTGAGGTCCTCAAATCCCTCTTTTAGTTTTGTTGCCCTTCTTTGGACTCTCTCCAGTTCCAGCACATCCCTTCTGAGGACTGGTGACCAGAACTGGACAGAATACTCCAGATGTGGTCTAACCAGAGTTTTATAAAGTGTCAGGATAATCGTTCTATCTCTGGAATATATCCCCTTTTTTATACATGCTAAAATTCTGACGGATTTCATAGCTGCAGCTTGACATTGCATGCTATTGCTCAATCTGTCATCTACTAGGACCCCCCAGATCTTTCTTGATTCCCCCAGCGGTTCTCCCCCAAGTGAGTAGTTTGCCTTTATGTTTTTTTGTGGACAGCAGCTATCCTGCCAAACCAGGACAGTGGGAAATGAGTCCAAGAGTTCAACATGTCAGTCAGTCTCCCGAATAAAGGTGGAAAATTGGCCTGGTACAGTCCTTTGTATTTTGGGGTATGGGGGATTCCCAAATAGGGCAACGAGGGGAGCCAGTAAAATGGGAAAGCTTCTTTCAGGGCCACCAACTCTGAGGAAGAAAGCGTAACCGACATTAGCTTGGATTTAGAGGAGTTGACATGGAGTCCCGAAAGGGACGCAGAAGTATCCGAGAGGCAGCCCTTAAAAATTCCACTCGCCTGCTCGCATTTTGCGAGTGGAACTTAGCGGAGGGCGAGTGAGGAGCAGGGGTGGACCAGCCTGACAGTTTCCTTGCTGATGGCTTCTGGCAGAAGCAGTGCGGCCATCAGAGCGGCCCAGCGGGGGGGGTCCCTGCCCCCCGGGACGCTCTGATGTCCTGTAAAAAAAACCCGCACTGCTTCTGGAAGAAACGATCAGCCAGGAAACGGTCAGAGGGATCGTGCTCCTGGAGGACACAGAGCAGGGATATCCGGCTGAGACACGGCTTGTATATGAATAGCCGGCAGATGTCCAAACAAAGTCCCGCCTTCGGACCGGCATTTGACCAGTATGCTGCCTATTAGTTTCCAGGAGGCAGGACTTCGTTTGACAGCGCGGCTATTCATATACAAGCCACGTCTCAGTGGGAGATCACGCTCTGTGTCAACAGGCCACCAGTTCCTCCTCATTCCTCCCTGGTGCTCTTCTGCTGGGCATGACTGATGAGGCTGCACTTTTGGGCAATGATGAGGCGGCACTTATGAGCAATGAGAGGCTGCATGATACACTGCACTGGTGGGCAATGGTATGCTACACTGGAGGGCACTGATAGGCTGCACTAATGGGCACTGGTGTGCTGCACTGGTGGGAAATGGTATGCTGCACTGATGGGCACTGATATGCTGCACTGATGGGCAATAATAGGCTGCACTGATGGAACTGATAGGCTGCACTTATGGGCACTGATGGGGCTGCATTGATGGGCACTGATGGGCTGTACTGATGGACTGCACCGATGGGGCTGCACTGATGGGGCTGCACTGATGGGCAATGATGAGGCTGCACTGATGGGCACTGATAGGCTGCACTGATCGGCTGCACTAATGGGTACTGATGGCCTGCACTGATTGGCTGCACTGATGGGCACTGATCGGCTGCACTGATGGGCACTGATATGCTTTATGTTAATATTGTTAAAGTTGTTGTTAATATTTTTTTTTGGAAATTCTGCATAAAACACTTAACAGTGTAATTTCATAAGATAATTTACGAGGTCGTGTTTAGGAGCGGACTTAAGGGCAGGGCAGGAATGGGTGGGGCAACTGGTGGCGAGTAACTCTTAAGGCCTGGCTAGTGGCTCAGGACTTGAAATTTTGAGCCCTGCAAGAGGGACAGTAAATTGGGTAGCGAAATTCTAGGGGAAGTCAAGTACAACAGGATACTGCCTGCGAATAGGGATATCTTATGTAGAGCACCCGCTACATCAATGCCTTTTATATGTCTGGATGGGAATGGACTGCCTCCGCAAGAGGTTCCAAGGCCAAAATGAACAAAAGTGGAGAGAGCGGGCAGCCCTGACTGGCACCCCTCTTAATAGAAAAGAGAGACGACTCAAATCCATAATACTTAATCTTAGCCTGAGGGGTATCATAGAAGGCAGATATCCATCTCGGGAAGGAGGCTCCGAAAACCAAAGTGGCAGAGTAGAGTTACAAGGTAAGGCCGGGACAGGGTGTCCAATGCTTTGCTCACAGCAAGAGACAATCTAAGTCATTTCTATCAAAAAGTACTGATTTTAACTTGTAAGAAACAAGTGTCAGAAAAAGGCTCAGGCATGAAGAGGTTAAGATTTATGCAATAACTAAACTTGCACTGTATGATGAACGGCTTTCTACATAACGAATAATAAATGTTCTTTGTTATCTGTCAGGTTTGGGTCATTCGGTGGAGCTGGTATTTACGGTGGAGCCCAGCGATGAAGTTGCCACCCCGGGGCAGTCTATAACTCTGCTGTGCTCTGCAGAGGGCGTCCAGCCAATCGCTATAACTTGGAGGAAGAACGGCGCACCCCTCTGGCCCGGGTCCAACGCATTCCCACTTCCCAACGGCTCCCTTTACCTCCCGTTTTTTACCAGCGATAAAGATGACGGGTCGTCTGACCAGGGAGAGTACGACTGCGTGGCACAAAACCGTTTCGGGTCGGTGGTGAGCCGCAAAGCGAGAGTGCAGGCAGCTGGTGAGTTGGACAACTGATTACCAAACGTTATATTATGACTGTGAAGGAAATATTGTTCATAGAGCCAAATAAATGAGAAGTATGGACTTGGAAAAAAATAAAAAATGTACATGCTGACCTCAGAGCTGCAGCATTAGTCCCCCACTAGCTCTAAGTCTGAGAACTGAGTGATCACATGCAATGGCGTCCCTAGGGGGGGGCCAGAACATTATGCTGTGCCCCACCATGTGCCCCCCCAATAAAAAAAAATAATTAATTTTTTTTTTTTTACAAAAAATCAATGTCTAACAGGGAAAGAGTCCCCAGTCAGCTCCTGCGGGTGATTCCTCCCCCCTCCCTCTGCTTGCTGACACTGCATAATGCGAGCTCTCACACAACCACGGCCACCCGATCTGCTCCTTCCCCTGCATCCTCATTGGCAGGGAGAAGATCAAGTTGCAAGAAGGACTCCACCAGGACTCTCAGTTACTGAAAAAACAGACTGATTTCTCCCATCCTTAGGACAGGAGAACCAGCCTGTAAATTCCAAGAGATTCCAGACCAACGCTGTCAATAGCAGGGGCAGGACAGCAAGAGGAGGCTGGGGAACCCCACAGTGTCAGAACACCAGGGCCCGGAGGCAAGACAACCTTTGCAACCCTGATAGTTCTCCCACTGCTTTGGATCCTTATATTTTCTTGGTATGCTGGTGACATATATCTCTTGTTTTCTGCCACCCTGGGGGGACCCCAATACAGTAGGAAGGGAGCTCACTGCAGAACATGTGAAAGGGCCGTTGTGGGGTCGTAGTAAAGAGCCCCAGTATATATTTATATATCTATATCTATATATATCTATATAGATATATATATCTATATATGCATTTTATAGTTGCCCCCCCTACTTTTGTCCTTGTCCCCCCATGTGCCCCCCCTAAATATGAAAGCTGAAGACGCCACTGATCACATGACTGCCGATTGCTCAGTTCTTGATCTTTCTCAAGGCAGAGAGCTGTGACTGTCATTCACCGCTCTCCACTCTGCCCCTGCAGCGCTGACTGGAGCACTAGGCAGGAGACGGGGAGGGCACAGCTGGCTCCAACTCTTAGCATGTGCCCAAGAACCAGAGTCAGCTGCCAATCATGCAGGTGGGTGGAGCCTGACAATACTGTATGGTCGAGATCCTTCCAGAGCCTGGAGTGGCTCTGTGATGTTAGCTGACAGCCGGCTTTAGCCTGCTCCAATCTGATTCTGGGTCACAAGAGAGCAAAAGTAAGCTTCTGTGATCCCCAAGAGAAGTACAGTGGAACCCTGGATTACGAGCATAATCCGTTCCAGGAGAATGCTTGTAATCCAAAGCACTCGCATATCAAAGCGAGTTTCCCCATGGAAGCCAATGGAAACGAAAATAGTTTGTTCCGCATTGACTTTTATTGCATGCAATACCGCATGTGGCCAGAGGTGGGGGGGTGCCCCAGAGCCTCGGAAATACTCGGGGACAGCTCGGAAAGCCTCGGAAACACTCTGGAACGGAGTATTTCCGAGTGTTTCTGAGTATTTCTGAGTCATTCTGAGTATTTCTGAGCGGCTCCGAACGGTTCTGAACCGTATCGAGTGTCCCCGGCGCCCCCGCACCTCTGGCCAAATGCGGTACTGCACAATCCATTAGCTTGAATTCTGCTCGTCTTGCGAGACAACACTCGCAAACCGAGTCAGAATTTGAAAAAAAAAAAGTTGCTCGTCTTTCAAAATGCTTGTTAACCACGTTACTCGTAAACCAAGGTTCCACTGTATGGCCAATGTTTTGTTTAGGTTCTACTTAGTGAATTACCAAAGTTTGACCCCCTCCGTATCTGCAAAATGGAAGTAGTCTCTTTTACCTGTTGGCTCATTCACCAGGAACAATCAATTTTTTTTCAGATTTTACTTGTACAATTGGTGCTGAAGTTTGTTATGCCAATATAAACTATAATACCAAAAGTATTGGGACGCAAATAAAAATGACATCCCAGTCTTAGTCCGTAGGGTTCAATATTGAGTTGGCTCCACCCTTTGCAGCTATAACAGCTTCAACTCTTCTGGGAAGGCTGTCCACAAGGTTTAGGAGTGTGTCTATGGGAATGTTTGACCATTCTTCCAGAAGAGCATTTGTGAGGTCAGGCGCTGATGTTGGACAAGAAGGTCCTGGTTCGCAGTCTCATCCCAAAGGTGTTCTATCAGGTTGAGGTCAGGACTCTGTCCAGGCCAGTCCAGTTCCTCCACCCCAAACTCGCTCATCCATGTCTTTATGGACCTTGAGAAAATTCACTGCCATAAGCAATCATAAAGTGTACAAATCCTGATCACTTCCGCAGAGTAGTACAATGTTACTATGGTAACATTATATTGCTCTGGTCACAGTGTGTTAAAATTAAAAATTAAAAAAGGAAAACATTTAATAAAAAATGTAAGAATTTATTTATTTTTTTCATACTGTCACCAATCAGTGTCCCTGATCACCGCCACACCAGTTACATGATGACACTGTACTGCACTGGGGACAGTATGTAAGAAAAAAAAATTGTGAAAAGTTTTCTTTTCATTTCTTAAAGAGGAGTTCCACCCAGGGGGGCCGTAAAAAAAAAAAAAAATTAAAAGTCAGCAGCTACAAATACTGCAGCTGCTGACTTTTAATTGGACACTTACCTGTCCCTGGGTCCAGCGATGCGGGGGATCGAAGCCCCGCTCGTCCCCCCCCTCCGCTTGTCGGCGCCGGCATTTCAACTGTGGGCGCCGGGCTGTGGCTTCACAGCCTGGCACCCACTGCGCATGCGCGAGCGGCGCCGCGCGCCATGATTGGCCGCTCAATCACCTGGGACCTGTAATGGGTCCCAGATGATTGACAGGAGGGAGGGAGCAGAGCGGAGCCCTTCCTGTGCCGAGGGGGAAGTGATGTCACCAGCCCAGGCACTGGAAGAGGCAGACTACGAGGGACCACCTAGCAACCGGCATTTAGAGGTAAGTGAGAAAAAAAAAAATATCCAAATGTTTTTTTGTTTTTTTTTTTAGAATTTTTTCAGGTATTTTTGTTTTTTAGGTGGAACCCCACTTTAATTTTCCAAAAACATATGACACAAAAAAATTACAAAACCTGCTTTTCCTCTTACTAAATACCTTGGACTTTCTACTTTCCAAAAAAGGGAGTCATTTGTGGGATATTTGGACTGTCCTGACATTTTTGGGCCTCAAGAAATGAGATCGTCCTCAGTACATCAGGATCGATCGATTTTCAGATATATATATCCCCATCGTTTGTGGGCTCTATAACTTTCCTACGGACTAAATAATATACACTGATTTGGGTTATTTTCACCAAAGAAATGTAGAAGAAAACATTTTGGCCTAAATTAATGGAGAACAATTATTTACTTGAAAATTTTTATAACAGAAACAAAAAAAAAGTTATTTTTTTTTAAACTTTTCAATCTTTTTTCGTTTATTTAGCGAAAAATTTATGAAGAAATTAGTTTTTTTACATTTTTTTTTATTGCTATGTTTAATAGCAGAAAGTAAATTTTTTTTTTTTTTTTTTTTTTTAAACGTTCGGTCTTTTTTCATTTATAGCCCCCCAAAAAATAAAAAAAAAACAGTGGTTATTAAATACCACCAAAAGAAAGCTCTATTTGTGTGAAAAAAAAATTCTAAAGAGATCATTTGGGTACAGTGTAGCATGACCGCGCATTTGTCATTCAAAGTGTGACAGCGCTGAAATCTGAAAATTGGCCTGGGCAGGAAGGGGGGTAAAATGCCTGGTATTGAAGTGGTTAAATAAAACCAGCCATCACATTCTATTGTAAATGGTTAAGTGTGGCAATTTTTTTTTTTTTTTTTAATCATTTGCCGCTGTCCTTATAAAAAAATAGACGTTTTTGTTATCTATTCTTCATAGTATGTGAGGTTCTGGCACAGAAGAAGGCTGCTCTGTCACCTTGGGGAGGTCGGGATGACACAATGAATGTGCTATGGTGGCAGAAAACAAATGTCATGGGCAGAGCTCGGTTATTTATATTTGGAGGAAGGAAAATGAAAAACCTCCAGCAAACATGATATCTCGGAGAACGGGAATCCAAATCTGTGTTGTGTATTAGAAGGTGTCGGAGATATTGATGGGCTCGGGGGGTTTTCAATCAAAGATCTCCATGGCGTTATTTACAACGGCCTTCACTTTAAAACAGATACTTCAAGGTTCTTTAAAAAATATGACGTCTACAAAAGAGAAGCAAGGATGACGGGTCTTATCTTGGGTAGATTCTGGTAGTAGAGGAATTGCAGGGAAGACGGTAACGGGTGTGGTGGCCAAGTGGACAGTGGATGGTGGCCAAGTGGATGGTGGTCAAGTGGACAATGGAGGGTGGACAATGGATGGTGGCCAAGTGGATGGTGACCAAGTGGACAATGGACGGTGGACAGTGTATGGTGGCTAAGTGGACAATGGATGGTGGCCAAGTGGACAATGGACGGTGGCCAAGTGGACGGTGGCCTAGTGGACAGTGGACGGTGGCCTAGTGGACAGTGGACGGTGGCCTAGTGGACAGTGGACGGTGGACAGTGGACGGTGGACAATGGATGGTGGCCAAGTGGATGGTGACCAAGTGGACAGTGGTGGCTGGTGGGTTTCTTTTTTGGGGGTGGCGAACAACCACCCCCCCTGTCCGCTGTCTGTTGGTCAGTCCGGCACTTACCCCATCTAGTTGGCGAGTGGCGGGCTGTGGACAGCGGCTCTGGTGTCCTCATCTCCAGCACAGCGGCATCTCCTCCAAGGGTGGCCCATCTATTAGGGGCGCCTGGGCACCCCCCACATATGCAGTGGATAGATTCATAGATTCATGAATCTATCCACGGCTGCCACGGCCACCCCCTATTCATGTGTCCGGCTCCTTTCGGGTCACCGGACATATGAATTAGAGCGGCCAGTTATTTTTTGAAGAAGAAGCTGATTAGAGCTGAGGCTCTAATATACTTCAAAATAGGGTGGGCTCGGATGCAGAGAATTGCGTCTGGAGCCCACCCAGGTGTGTTGCAACACTGATGAGTATTCGCTGTTGCAACACTGATCCTCCTCCCGGGCCAATCGAGAAGCAGGTATGAAACCTGTTTCCCGACTGGCCAAAACGTCAGGCGATCCTAGTGGACGCCTAGCGCCGGGAGGAGGAGAAGAAAGAGGAGACACTGCGGAAGCTGCTCCAGGAGAGGACACCGGGGCAGCTTTCCCACGAGCCCGCCACACTCTCAACGCCCGTATCCAAGGTAAGGACTGGGGGTGGTGGTGGGGGGGGGGTCTGTGTTAGTGCCCCAAGGGGGGGGTTGTTTGCTGCCGCCCAAAAAAATATCCCACCAGCCGCCACTGGTTTCTCCTCTGCTCCTCCTAGGCGCTAGGCGTCCATTTAGGATCACCAGACATTTTGGCCAATCGGGAAACAAGTCACATGACACCAGGGAGGGAAAATGGCTAATTTGGCCCAATTTGGACATTTTCACTTAGGGGTGTACTGACTTTTGTGGCCAGTGGTTTAGACATTAAAGGCTGTGTGTTGAGTTATTTTGAGGGGACAGCAAATTTACACTGTTATACAAGCTGTACACTCACTACTTTACATTGTAGCAAAGTGTCATTTCTTCAGTGTTGTCACATGAAAAGATAGAAGAAAATACTTACAAAAATGTGAGGGGTGTACTCACTTTTGTGAGATATATATGTATATATATATATATATATATATATATATATATATATATACGGTATATATATATATATATATATATATATATACATATATATATATATATATATATACGTGTATATATATATATATATATGTGTATATATATATATATATATATGTATATATATATATATATATATGTATATATATATATATATATATATGTGTATATATATATATATATAAAAATTAAAAAAAAATTTTTCAAAATTATCAATCTTTTTTTAATTTATAGTGTAAAAAATAAAAACTGCAGAGGTGATTAAATACCACCAAAAGAAAGCTCTATTTGTGGGGGAAAAAAAGGACATACTGTACATTTAATTTGTGTACAGCGTCACACGACCGCGCAATTGTCAGTTAAAGTAGCAAGGGGCTGTATAGCAAAAAAATGGCCTGGTCATGAAGGGGGGTAAATCTTCTGGAGGTCAAGTGGATAAGATACAAACTCCATGCAGGTAGCATCCCCCTGTGAGGTCCGACCTCAGATACAAATACTGCAAGGCGAAAATGCCATCCACTTGCAGTGGTGGCCCGGCCGTTAGGGGGGGGGGCGCACGGGCGCCGCACCTCCCCCCCCCCCATCCATGTGTCCGGCCTCCTAATCTACATACAGGGTGCCAGACTATAGATTCCAATGAGGGGGGGGTGTTTTTTTGAAGCACGTGATTAGAGCCAGAGGCTCTAATAGGCATCAAAAAAAGGGTGGGCTCGGGGCGCAGGGCACTATTTTCACACTAAATCTCCTCCCTGTTTTTAGCGGTTGAACAGTTTTAAGTGAAGTCAGTGGCACCCAAAGGTATTTAATGAGTCCTCTCCCGGGTCCTGGGCCCCCTGCTGAACTGATGGGGCCTGGTAGTGGAGGGCTTACTCTTCCCTCCTATTAGCTGCCCTGAATACAGATCAAAGCTCTATTTAGTGTGTTTTGTGATTAATGTTTGATCAGTTTCATGTGGTGTCAGTGGTACACAAAGGTATTTAAAGAGCCCCTCTCTACCCCCCAGGTACCTTACTGGGTATCATGCTGAGCTGATGGGGGCCGGTAGCAGAAGGCTGACTGTACAACCCTATCAGTGGCCCCGAATGCAGATGAAAGCTCTATTTTATATGTTTTGTGATTAGCAGTTGCACAGTTTCATGTGGAGTCAGTGGTACCCAAAGGTATTTTTAGAATCTCCTCTATGTTTCCAGACCCCCTGCTGAACTGATGGGGCCTGGTTATGGAAGGCTGACTATACCTCCCTATCAGTGGCCCTGAATGCAGATGAACGCTCTGTTTTGTGTGTATTTTGATTTGGTTTAACATGGAATCAGTGGCATCCAGAGGTATTCATAGTTCCCTTTCTGCCCCTGGGTATCCTGCTAAACTGATGGGTCCTGGGCCCAGTAGTGGAGGGCTGACTGTACCCCCCGCAATGCGGATGGAAGCTCTATTTTGTGTGTTTTGTGATTAGTGGTTAAACAGTTTCACGTGGAGTGAGTGGTACCCAAAGGTATTTAAAGAGTCCTCTCCCGGGTCCTGGGCCCCCTGTTGAACTGATGGGGCCTGGTAGCGGAAGGCTTACTCTTCTCTCCTATTAACTGTCCTGAATGCAGATGGAAGCTCTATTTTGTGTGTTTTGTGATTAGCGGTTGAACAGTTTCGTGTGTAGTCAGTGGTACACAAAGGTAGTTAAAGAGTCCCCTCCCTGCTTCTGGGTACCATGCTGAACTGATGGGGCCCGGGCCCAGTAGCGAAGGGCTGACTGTACTCCCCCCCATCAGCTGCCCTGAATGGAGATGAAAGCTTTATTTTATGTGTTTTGTGATTAGCAGTTGCACGGTTTCATGTGGAGTCAGTGGTACCCAAAGGTATTTAAGAGTTTCCTCTATGCTCCCAGACCCCCTGCTGAACTGATGGGGCCCGGTTGTGGAAGGCTGACTGTACCTCCCTATCAGCGGCCCTGAATGCAGATGAACGCTCTGTTTTGTGTGTATTCTGATTTGGTTTAACATGGAACCAGTGGCATCCAGAGGTATTTATAGTCCCCTTTCTGCCCCTGAATACCATGCTGAACTGATGGGGCCCGGCCCAGTAGCGAAGGGCTGACTGTACCCCCCCCCCATCAGCGCTGCGGCCCTGAATGCAGATGAAAGCTTTATTTTGTGTGTTTTGTGATTAGCAGTTGCACAGTTTCATGTGGAGTCAGTGGTACCCAAAGGTATTTAAGAGTCTCCTCTATGCTCCCAGACCCCCTGCTGAACTGATGGGGCCCGGTTGTGGAAGGCTGACTGTACCTCCCTATCAGCGGTCCTGAATGCAGATGAACGCTCTGTTTTGTGTGTATTTTTGATTTGGTTTAACATGGAATCAGTGGTATCCAGAGGTATTAAGAGCCCCCTTTCTGCCCCTGGGTACCCTGCTGAACTGATGGGGCCTGGGCCCAGTAGCGGAGGGCTGACTGTACCCCCCCCTATCAGCAGCCCACGATGCGGATGAAAGCTCTATTTTGTGTGTTTTGTGATTAGCGGTTGAACAGTTTCACGTGGAGTCAGTGGTACCCAAAGGTATTTAAATAGTCCCCTCCCGGGTCCTGGGCCCCCTGTTGAACTGATGGGGCCTGGTAGCAGAAGGCTTACTCTTCCCTCCTATTAGCAGCCCACGATGCGGATGAAAGCTCTATTTTGTGTGTTTTGTGATTAGCGGTTGAACGGTTTCACATGGAGTCAGTGGCTGGGTAAATTGGCTGAGGGTGAACTCTAGGTGCGGGGCAGCGGGGGTCCCCTTTCCTCTTGCTTATTTGCATCCACGGGTTGGTGCATATTGAACAGATTTAACCTGTCAGGGTCTCGATCAAGAGCCACTGACATCAAATAATGGCACCATTTATAGGCAGGATGAAATCTAAAAGGATTAGCGCGAGACAAAGAGGATGCATGATTTTATGGGTCACCATGCAAGGCAATATTAGTCTACGACAACAAAGGAATGTAATTACAGGCAGGGGGACCCAAGCATCATGCTGGCACCCAGCTAAAAACATCCCACCATTATCTGAGGCTGCTCATTAGGAAGGATTTTTAATGTGGGCCTCAGTTATTTCTGCTCGCGAAGAAAAGTTCACAGAGGTGGAAATTCAGTCCGCTCCTTTGTACGGGTGCCACTGTCTGTTGCGCCAGTGGTATGTGGCAGCGGAGGATCCTCTGTTCACAGCGGGAGACCAACACCAAAGTTCCTGTTCATTTTTTTTTTTTTTTTCAGTGTGCCAGCTTGGCATAAATGAGATCAAGTGCTGACTTAACAAATTCCAGAAGGCTGGAAAACACACAGGAGATCTATAATTATCATTCTATGACTTGGTGCCAGTTTGGGCAAAGAATCTGGGCTACCGGGTCTTTAAAGGACATTATGCTCCAAGTGATTACACAGAAAGTCTACGAGGGTGAGAAAGCAAGCTATATTATGGCCTTTGAATTGTACTTATTGTCAGCCCATAGGGCTATTAAAGGGGTAAGCAAATACACGATTGATCTCATGCCAAGGCAATTACAAGATTAGTCCATCTGAACAAGCTGGTAATCAAGTGTTTGGTAGATGCTTATGTATTGAAGCACATATAGGCTGCTGCGACCAAGTCCGTGGGAATTCATTAGCAGACCTCCAGAACTGATGCCCCTCTTATTTCCCTGCATAGTTCTATTGTTTGTTTGTTGGTGTAGTTACCCACCTAAAGAGCCTCAGGCAAAACTGATGCTTTTCCCCAGAAATAATGCACACACAGCCAGGCACACAGCATCTTCTTCACTCGTTTCTTCACTGGCTTGAAGTTAAATTCTAGGGGTGTCTTTTTAGGGTTTTATGGTAATGTTGAACTTGAATGGGTAAAAGGGAGCATAGGATACCCCCAAATTTATGAACTGTACACTTGGAGGACTTTTCTCCAGCTTGCCGAACTGTACAAAAATAACCCACAGGGTTTCTAGTAAGGTGACTATGACTTCTCCCAGCGACCAAAAGCTACACACAGCCACTAACTTTCCAGCACTGGGGTAATTTACTCAAGCAGCCACAGGATCATTGGTTGCCTTCTTCCGATATCCACCAGGCCTTTCTCAGTGAGGGAGACACAGGCTCACCCCACCATAGGACAGCTGGACATGTTTCCCCAACTTCCTCCTGGCACTCTCTGGTGAGCTTCTCCGGACCCAAACTGACTTCATACTAAGCTTGTGGATAGCCCCCCCCCAGCTAAAGTTTTTAGCTAAGACCTTGATGTCTTCTTAGTGGCACCTTCAGGCTTCCTGCCCAAGAGGCAGAGCCCCTGCACAGGGGTCTCCTCCAGCGGGACTAGAGCCAGGAACTCTGCTGCTTCTATCTCAGGTTCCCTGTTATTTATGGGTACTCCAACCACTAGCTGGACACACCTCTCCAGGGATTGGCTGGAGTTCCATAAATATTCAGGCTGCTTACTCTGTTCTTCCTCCCAATATAATTCTTGAATCCTCTAGAATACAGGGGATAGCAATCAGAGCAGCAGTCTGGAGGCACTGAGCAGACCCGGACAATCAACCCCTGCTCCACTGACTAGAGAGGAGCTAACTACATTTTGCTAACAACCTACACCGCTCTAGGAAGGTGCTACATTAGGTTGAAAAAAACAACTCCATCTAGATCAGGGGCCAGCAACCTTTTTCCACTTATGGGCCGGATTGAATGTATGTGAATGCATGAAGGGCTGCATTCACCTGCTAATAAATGAAGATAACATTACACAGCCCCCCCGCGCACCTTTGGACCCCTTTACATTACACAGCCCCCTGCACTTCTGGACCCCTTTACATTACACACCCCCCTGCACCTCTGGACCCCTTTACATTACACAGCCCCCTGCACCTCTGGACCACTTTACATTACACAGCCCCCTGCACCTCTGGACCACTTTACATTACACAGCCCCCTGCACCTCTGGACCCCTTTACATTACACATCCCCCTGCACCTCTGGACCCCTTTACATTACACAGCCCCCTGCACCTCTGGACCACTTTACATTACACAGCCCCCTGCACCTCTGGACCACTTTACATTACACAGCCCCCTGCACCTCTGGACCCCTTTACATTACACAGCCCCCTGCACCTCTGGACCTCTTTACATTACACAGCCCCCCCTGCATATTACACAGCCCCCCCTACCCAGCCCCCCACCTGCAAATTACACAACCCCCCCTCCCAGCTGTAAGGAGGGATGGGGCGCTTTAAATTTTATTTATTCATTTATTTATTTATTTATTTCACCGTCCCTTTGAAAAAAATGTTCTGATCACTTTTATTTCTGTCAGAAAGAATGTAAACATCCCTTGTAAAAGTAATAGGCGATGGCAGGTACTCTTTATAAAGGGATCTGAGGTCCCCAAACCCCTCCTTTGCACTTAAAAGCATTTAAAATGCCAAGTTTGGCTGTTTTGAATATTGACATTTTTTTTTAATTTGTCGCCTTTTTAGTCTTCTGTAATCCAGAAGCGATGTCTCGACATAAACACTGATTTGGGTTATTTTCACCAAAGAAATGTAGCAGAATGTTTCAAAATTTTCCATATTTGTCATTTATTCAGCAAGAAATTAAAAGACCCAGTTGTGATTAAAGTGGTTGTAAACCCTAGAAAAAACACCCCCTCCAAAAAACCTGCAAGACAAAGACATAATGAGCTAGTATGCATAGCATACTAGCTCATTATAGTTACATAGTTACATAGTTAGTAAGGTTGAATAAAGACAGGTTGAATTACTTACCTTAGATCGAAGCCCCCGAAGCGGTCCTCGTACCCCGCTTGGGCCAGTGACCTTCACTCCCGGAGTTACTTCCAGGTATTGCGGGCTCCGGCACTGTGATTGGTCGGAGCCGCAATGACGTCACCGGTAACGGCACACTCACTGAAGCAACGGCACGTACGTGCCATTGCTTCAGTGTGCGTGTGCCGATGAGGTCGGGGATAGGCAGGTTTGGGGGTGTGTATTTTGAAGCACCTGATTAGAGCCAGAGGCTCTAATAGGCTTCAAAATAGGGTGGGCTCAGGGCGCAGAGCATTGTATACAGAGCCCATCCAGGTGTGTTGCCACAGCGAATGAATATTCGCTGTGGCAACACTGATCCTCCTCCCGGCCAATCGGGAAGCCGGTATGAAACCCGTTTCCCGATTGGCCAAAACGTCAGGCGATCCTATTGGACGCTTAGCGCCGGGAGGAGCAGAGAGGAGACACACATCCAGGGTAAGGACTGACTGGCAGACAGCTGGGGGGGTGGTTGCTGGGGGCGCTAGTGCCGCACCACGCGCGGGGGGCAGTTGTGCTAGTGCCACTCCATTGGTGGTGGAATAAGGTGGGATCGCGCAGCTCTGTGGGCCTAGCCTTGCAGCCACCGGGGACGTGTGACAAGTTCAAGGAGGCTGCGGGTAGGAAGAGGGGCGGGGCGAGTGATGTAATTCTCACCTAGGCAAGAAATGAGGATGTGGGAACAGGTACTTGTCAAAAAAGGTACCCATTCCCCATAAAAAAAAACTGTTAGGTGCGGTGGGGTGGGTCGGAAGATAAGTGACACTTTCACTTTTGAGTGAAGGTCCACTTTAATTAGATGAAAAACATCAGTAATTGGCAGAAGACCTGCTCAGGTGCAATGGCAATGATTTACTAAAGGCTGTCCACTTTGCAAGGAAGTTTGCCCAAGAGCTGAATTATTAAGGTGAAGCTCTGCTGACTTCTATCATGCAATCATGTGCAAGCAAAGGTTTTTTTTAACTTACCTTGGGTATTCATTGCAAAGTGGAACTTCATCATATTCACTAAGCTCTGGTGCAACTTTCCTTGAAAGGTGCAACTTTCCTTCCAAAGTGAACAGCCTATTTGCCTTTAGTAAATCAACCCTAATACACAGTATCCCAAAGAAAGGCCTATTTAAAAGAACTGAATTTAAATGCACAGCTCATGGAATAGTCCCCCCATCATTGGTATCAGTGGAAGTAATAGTCCCCCATCATTGGTATCAGTGGAAGTAATAGTCCCCCATCATTAGTATCAGTGGAAGGACTAGTCCCCCATCATTGGTATCAGTGAGAGGAATAGTCCCCCATCATTGGTATCAGTGGGAGGAATAGTCCCCCATCATTGGTATCAGTGGGAGGAATAGTGCCCATCGTTGGTTTCAGTGGGAGGAATAGTCCCCCATTATTGGTATCAGTGGAAGTAATAGTCCCCCATCACTGGTATCAGTGGGAGGAATAGTGCCCATCGTTGGTTTCAGTGGGAGGAATAGTCCCCCATTATTGGTATCAGTGGGAGGAATAGTGCCCCATCGTTGGTATTACTGGGAGAAATAGTGCCCAATCATTAGTATCAGTGGAAGGAGTAGTCCCCCATCATTGGTATCAGTGAGAGGAATAGTCCCCCATCATTGGTATCAGTGGGAGGAATAGTGCCCCATCGTTGGTATTACTGGGAGAAATAGTGCCCAATCATTGGTGTCAGTCGGAGTAGTAGTGCCCCATCAATGGTATTGGCGGGAAGAATAGTTCCCCATCAATTATGTCAGTGGGAGAAATAGTGCCCCATAGAGGGGTCATGGGTAGGATTAGTGCCCTATTGTTGGTATTGGTGTCAGGAATTCTGCCCCATTGTTGATATCAGTGGAAGTAATAGTGCCTCGTATCAGTGGGAGGAATGGTGACCCAAGAGCCATAAAAAGCAAGCAAAGGGCCACAGTTTGGAGACCACTGGTCTAAGCAATCAGGCAGGCAGCTGTCCAGCATCTCAGGAGGCTCAGTTGAAGAAGATTTACTAGTGGACACAGCAGAGGTCCTGGGTTCAGGTCCAGACCCTGACAATGGTGCCAATTTAATTATCATATGGTAGCTTATAGATTTTAGATCATAGAGTGTCTATACCATGTTGGATTGGTTACTACTCTAACATCTTTATCATAGCTGCAGTGTAGCAATGAATATTTTACTCATACTTATGTATGGAATGGCAGATTAGATTAAAGGTGCTCAGATAAAAGAGATATTTGAGACCTTCAATTCCCTTTAATGCGACATATAGTAGCCTCTCTGCAAGTGCTCATTGCCAAGTGTTCAGTACCTCTTCCTTAGAAATTATTTCATATTAGTTGTACAAATGTCGTTTTTAGGGGGGGGGGGTTATTAATTTTTTATATATTTCATTCTAGCTGTGCCTCAACTATCGGTGAACTATTCATTCCACATGGTCATATCCACTCTTTTTATAGTGAGAGAATTATCATATACCGTATTAGGCAGGCTACTAGAGAGGTAAGACCTTGGTACATGGATAGTTAGTTGCCATTCAGGTGTAACTCTTCAATAAAAGCCTTGAAATCTTGGGAGATGGCTGGAACGGGAGAATAAATATGAATAGAAAGCACAAATCTTAACTTCTGAGATGGATACTGAAAAGAAATTTAAGAGCATCTTAAAATTGCAGCATTCCATGACTGACTGTGTTTTATGGCAGTAGATTAGTTCTTGGTACCCAGAACCCAACGATAACCTTGGTCTGCCCTAGCTTTTTAATCTAACCTTTTAAAATCAACCACTAATCTTACTGTGTAACCCAACCTCCACCCCGAATAATAATACTTAAAATTACTTAAAATTAAGTAATCGAGTCAATAGAAAAAGGTGATGGGGAAGGAAGTCGTGAGGAACTTGGTTTTCTATATGACTTCCTACTGTCACAAGGAGAGAGACATCCGATTGGACACTGGTGCCCCACATGACTTCGCCTGCCATCTTGGGTCAGGTAGAGTCTATCTAAGACTCCGGCTCCTGAGTTTGGCTAGTGTTGGGATAGGTTCCTCATCTGGCAGAGATAGTGCTTAGAGATAGGGAAGGTTTCCTGAGGAGGAGGGACTGTGCAGGGAGTACGTCTACCTCGCTTCAGGAAGCCTCCTCTTTGGGTGTGGACCGTCCACGCCGCATTCCGCTCCTCGTTACAGACGCTGTTGGCATCTTTCAAGTCTACAGACCGCTGTTACAGTTCGTACGTGGCTCCAGACAGTCATGCCTACCTGCCCAGCCTAGTAGTACTGTGTTGAACCTTTCTTCAATAGATTGCTCTTGCCTATTTTGGGCTCTGTGTGTTTTCTGACTGTCACACCATGCTGCACCTTGCTCATAACCGCTGGTTCCTAATAATGCCCATTTATTTGTATGATGCGTGGAACCCTCTTCCCCCAACTCTATGGAAATCTCCTGCAGATGCCCATGACTGTCATTGTCAAATTATTTGATTTTTCACTCAACTTGTCCAGTGCTGCACTTCACTCTAGGTTAGGTTTTCCTGTAGGACCATTATCTTCATAGTTTAATGGGTAAGAAATCATGGAAACTCAAATGATTCGTTCCACAACCATTTATTCATAGGTCATTCAGTTTATAGTCCATATAAAAAGATTATAGCAATGTGATGGATTGTGTAACCATAAAATGTCCATCTACAAATGGAAGCCTCCACAAGGGGATTAGAAGCAAAATCCAGCAGCTACAGAGTATAGAGGAGCTACAGAGTATTAAAGAGAAGAGAGGCGCCCTCTAAGTGTAGCAATATGTTTCCAAATATTGTAACGTCATTAAATGTAACCATATTGCTACACTTAGAGGCGCCTCTCTTCTCTTTTATACTCAGTTGTGATATGACGCTACTTGTATATCAAGTCAAAATGTATTTCAAAATTTTGCTTGTCTTGCAAAACGCTCTCAAACCAAATTACTCTCAAACCGAGGTTTTACTGTATATGCCTTGTTCCGTGATGTTGAAGATGTTTCACTACTGAATCTCCAAGTGTCTTCCTCATTTTGTTAACCACTTGTGGCTGAATGTACATGTACGTCATTGGCTTCAAGTGATTATACTGGGGTTATGGCTGCAGCTGTATGCCATAACCCTGGTATTTTTTTTTTTTGTCAGCCGGCGATGCGTTTTCATCTAAGAGCAATTCCATTGGCTGATTAGCTGACGCACCCCCCTGCCGGCCACCGGCACCTCTCCAGGCTCTCCCGTTCGATCAGGGAGCCCCGTATCCGTTCCAGCGGTGCCGCTGGGTTATCATAGAGCTGGCTGAGGACTGGAAGGTCTAGGAGATTTTATGGTCTAGGAGGGCGGAAGTGACATAATGACATTAGGACAGATGTAAACACTGCCTTTTTTTTTCTTTTTTCAAAAGCATTAGATTACATTTTTTTTTTTTTTATTCTTATAGATCTCAGATGTCTCCAGAAAAGAGGACCTTTCATGCCTTATTTCTATCACAAGGGATGTTTAAATTTCTTGTGATAGGAATAAAAGTGATATATATATATATATATATATATATATATATATATATATATATATATATATATATATATATATATATATATATATATATATAAACAATTAAAGGGACAATGTAAAAATAAAAAAATTTAATAAAATATATTTTAAAAAAAGTTTTTTTTTGTTTTTTAAAGTACCCCCTGTAAAAAAAGTACTTTTGCTTTGCTACTTTTTTGTTTTGTTACTTTAAAACAAATCTCATTTACTTGCTAAAAGAAACAAATGAAAGTCTTTGATCCATTTTTTTTTTTTTTTTTTTTGCTACTTTTGCTTTGCTACTTTTTTTGTTTTGTTACTTCAAAACAAATCTCATTGACTTTTTTCTAAAAGAAAAAAAAAATGAAGGGCATTGATCCCCAATTTTCTATATTTGTTACCTTCGCTTGTACATAAGGGTACTAACAATTATAGGTAAAGTTGATCCAGGGAATATCCGATTGCCTCTCGGGGGGATCAGGAAGGAATTGTTTCCCCTGCTGTAGCAAATTGGATCATGCTTTGCTGGGTTTTTTTCGCCTTCCTCTGGATCAACTGTGGGTATAGGATTGTGTACAGTGCCGGGACAAGGTCACCAAGAGCCCAGGGCGAACATGCCAAACTACGCCCCCCTCAATATGTATGAGCATTATGCATCAGCAAAAATCCCCCCCACCCCAATTGGGCACTAATCTGCATTACTACCTCCTAAGCATAAATCCCCCCTCCCTTTCCCCCTCCCTTCCCCCCTGATGAAATCCCCCCTCCCAGCACAAACCTTTGCCCTCTCCAGCCCATAAATCCCCCCAGCACAAATGCCACCCCCCACCCAAAAAAAAAAAATCAACCCTTCTAGCACAAATCCTCCACCCTTCAAATTTCCCCTCCGAATACACAATTCTCCCATTCCAAATCCCCCTCCTAGCACAAATACCCCCCCATCACCCCTTCTAGCACAAACACCCCCAATCATTCCTACTAGCACAAATACCCTCTCCCCTCCACCACATCACCTCTCCTAGCACAAACCCCCCAAGTCCCCCCTTCTAGCACAAATCCTTTCCTCCCAGCCCCCTCGCAACACAAATCCCCCTGAATCACCACTCCTAAAACCCCCCGTAAAATTTTCCCTCCTAGAACAATTCTTCTCCCTTGCTGCCCCCCCCAAATTTCTCCTAACACAAATTCCCTCCCCTCTAAGTCTCCCCTGCCCTCAAATCTCACATTAAACTACAGTGCCCAGGGCAGCCGTCCCTCCTGCCCACCCCTTGTCCTGGCCCTGATTGCGTGTATGAGATTGTATAGTTGTGTTTTTTTTGTTTGGTTTTTTTTATTGGTTGAGCTAGTTGTGTCTTTTTTTCAACCTGACTAACTATGTAACTATATGCTTTGTTACTTTTTTTGTTTTGTTGCTTTTTTTTTGTTTGTTTTGTTACTAGCTAAAAGAGGAAAAAAAACTAATGAAAAGAAAAACAAAAATGAAGGGCATTGATCCACAATTTATTTTTGTTACTTTTGCTTTGTTACTTTGTTTTGTTACTTTTTTGTTTTGTTACTTTATATTTGTTTTGATACTTTTTGTTTTTGTTTTGTTACTTTAAAACAAATCTCACTTACTAGCTAAAAGAGAGAGAAAAAATGAAGGGCATACAAGATTAGTGTTATGACTTTTCTGTTCGGAGCACGGCTCCCATCCCCCCCCCCTGTTTCACTTTATACCTTTAAGATTAATGGGGCCCCTTCTTTTCCTGTGCAGAGGCCCTTTATGTCCCTTTGAAGCAGGACTGTGTTCGCTCTCCTGTCACTGGCTCATTTTCACAGGTCAGGGGAGATGGACAATGACAGAAGGGGTTGAGTTTGTGATAAACACATGTTATTTCTATGCAGCTGAGAGAGTCAATTAACTTGAGATTTGTTCATGAGACACCGTGACCCGCACTTTAACCCGTCACCTGCCAACAAGATCACCGCTGGCATGATCTTTATTAAAGGAGATATAAAGGGCCCCGCGGGCAACGATCAGATCCGGAGGAATGTTTGTGGCGGCATATGTCCAGACATCTGCTGTGGGTATTTTTATTGTTAGATGAAAGGGGTTTGCAAAGTTGAACGTGGATTTCATTTTTAATCATTTTTCATTTCAAACAGTGGAGACCATGCGGGACCATGTTTAGCTGGGAATTTTATAAGCACCGTATTTGCACGTGATAAGAAAGGAGATGAGTCAGGCAAGTTTCAGACTTTTGTGTGTTGAGAACACGAACAAAGTCATTCACTTTCCCATCACTAAGACCCCCTTTCACACTGGGGCCGCGGCCGCGTTCACAGTAAAGCGCTGCTCGTTTTAGCTGCGCTTTACCGCTGTTTAATCGGCGCTTTTCGGCCGCTAGCAGGGCGCTTTTAACCCCAAAGAAGGGTTTAAAAACCCCCGTGCTGCGGTTTCCGAATAAATTTTCAGGCACTTTGGAAGCGCTGCCCATTCATTCCAATGGGCATGGCATTTTGGGAGCGCTAAATAAAGAGGAAAAGTTCGGGACTTTAACCCCATGCCGACCAACCGCCGTCATTTTACTGTGGCTGGTCGGCACGTTCCTGCGAGCCATCGTAGCTATACGTCTGCTCCTTTAGGATAGCAGGCGCGCATGTGCCGCCGGAGGTAGTGCGCACACGTGCCCGCTGTACTGCGGTGGTGCCAATGCTTGTGGCCGACGGTCGCGATGACTGCCGGCCATGAGAGATTGCGGGCACAAGAGGCAGAACAGGGACGTGTGTGTGTAAACACACAAATCCCTGTTCTGTGAGGATAGCTAATAGCTAGGAACCACGACCTGTCATTTCCTCTAGTCAGTCCCCTCCCCCTACAGTTAGAACACACAGTCAGGGAACACATTTAACCCCTTGATCGCCCCCTAGTGTTAACCCCTTCCCTGCCAGTGACATTTATACAGTAATCAGTGCATTTTTATAGCACTGATCACTGTATAATTGTCAATCGTCCCGAAAATGTGTCAAAAGTGTCGATGTGTCTGCTATAATGTCGCAGTCACAATAAAAATCGCAGATCGCCGCCATTACTAGTAAAAAAAAAATAATAATAAAAATGCCATAAATCTATCCCCTATTTTGCGCAAACCAATCAATATACGCTTATTGCAATTTTTATTGCCAAAAATATGTAGAAGAATACGTATCAGCCTAAACTGAGAAAAAAAATCAGCTTTTTTTTAAAAAAAAATTAGGGATATTTATTATAGCAAAAAGTACAAAATATTGTGGTTTTTTATTTTTTTTGTAAAATTGTCGTTCTTTGTTTATAGCGCAAAAAAATAAAAACCGCAGAGATGGTCAAATACCACCAAAAGAAAGCTCTATTTGTGGGGAAAAAAGGACGTCAATTTTGTTTAGGTACAGCGCCGCACGACCGCACAATTGTCAGTTAAAGCGACGCAGTGCCGTATTGCAAACAATGCTCTGGTCATTGAGCAGCCAAAACTTCCGGGGCTGAAGTGATTGAATGAAGCATATGACAGACTATAAAATGTATAAACGTATTTATTGTCAAGGAGTATATCTAGCACATAATATATACAGAATTAATATATGTACAAAACATGAATACATTAAATACATATACACACATATATTGTGTTGGTGTCAAAGCACATGCAGAAAATACAGCGCGCTTAGCAGAGGCTATTTCCAAAGCGCCTGAAAACTGCCCCAGTGTGAAAGGGGTCTCAGAGAAAAGTGCTGCCCTTCAGCAGACATGCAGCAGTGCCAATAATTGTTACTGGCACCCCCATGCATCTGCTAATGCATGTGTTTTCACGCTCCAAACTGCATGGTGCTGCAGCGCCTTTTTGGAAAAGGGTCAGGGACTTCTTTTCCATGTTTGTCGTACGTTGGGCAGTCCACTGAAATGATTGGGCCACGCTAAATGTGCTTTGCAGGAAGAGGCGCAGAAGAGCGCATGCAAAAAAGGAGAAAGGCTGGTGCCATGGCTTAATGGCTTAATTAAGGCCTGACAGCCTGGCTTTCTTTTTGACTGTTGTTCACATACAATAATAAAACAATGTTTTAGCCAACTTCCTTCTCACCAGCCTTTCTCCTTTTTTGCATGGACTACAGAGACTTCCCAGGCTGAGTGCTGTGTTCTGGAGGCTCACCAGGTATTGCAGAGAAGGTAGTAACTCAGATGCACCTGTTGCAGAAGAGCGCATGCTTAGTCACACCTGTAGGCATGAACCTAGCCTTAAAGTCATTGTAAAGTCTCATTTAAAAAAAAAAACAAAAAAAAAAAACAAACATGTTATACTTACCTCCTCTGTGCAGTGGATTTGCACAGAGCAGCCCAGATCCTCCTCTTCTCGGATCCCTCTTTGCTGCTCCTGGCTTCTGCCTCCCGTCGAGTGCCCCCACAGTAAGCAGCTTGCTATGGGGGCACCCGAGCCGGGTCACAGCTCCCTGTGTCCATTTAGACACAGAGCTGCCGTTCGTCCCCGCACCCTCTCTCTCCTGATTGGCTAGCTGACTTTGATTGACAGCCGCAGGAGCCAATGGCTTCACTGCTGTGTCTCAGCCAATCAGGAGGGAAATTCCCAGACGGCCGAGGGAATCATGATGGACATAGCTGGACAGAGATGGGGATCAGGTAAGTATTAGGGGGGGAGGTTGCTACACACAGAAGGCTTTTTATCTTAATGCATAGAATGCATTAAGATAAAAACATTCTGCCTTTACAACTTCTTTAATCGGTTCCCGACCGGCTCATGCATATTTACTGCGGCACAATGGCACCACTGCGTGAAACCCAGTACAGGTACGGGGTCTCTTTTAAGAGTTTTTTTTTGTCGGAAAATCCTATTATCTGTACACAGCATTAGAATTTCATTCTTTCAAGAAAAAAATTCTATCCTGCTCCTTCTAATTTTTTTCATCAGTGTAGTCAAAACATTGTCAGTTTGACCAAATGGAGCGATCGTTATGAAATTGAATCAAAAACAAAATTCTACCTGTGTGTGTGGCCAACCTATGTGCCAAGGCAGAGGGAACCGTGTCAGGGGATCTGTCACATTATTTTATATTGCACAAAATACAAATATATTTAGTCTTATGGTAAACACATAAAGATATTAACACCCCTCCACCCTTTTTTTTTTTTTTTTTTTTATTGCTCATGATACATAGCCCTTACGAGAAAAAAATTTAAACATTGAAAAGAAATCTGTAGGATGAAGAGTTGGGCTCACAAGGTGGAAAGGCAATTAACTGTGATGCTTAGTTCCTAATGACCCCTTCTATAGGTGGAGATCCTTGGTCCCGAAGTTCTCTACAAGTAAAAATAAGGTTTGAAAACCTTGAAAAGTATAAAAAATGAAAAAGTATAAAGAATGCGCCTTTCAAATCATCATGCACCTTAATTTTTGTATCATTCTATCTCTGGTCCTGATCTCATACAATATTCCCCTGTAGAGTTTCCGAAGAGTTTTCGAAAAGTGTGAGACCCGTTGATTACCCACTGTTTCCTGATGGAATTTAACCATTCTCTATTGACTAAATATCACCTGCTCACTTACAACCTCCCAGATATTCTATATATTTCAGGGGGGTTCCACTGACCCCAGGTCCTCTTCCCCCCTTCCTTCTTTCCCCCTTCATTCTTTCCCCCTTCCTTCTTATACCCTCTCCTACACTTCTACCTTTGACTTCTCTATACTTCCTCTTTAACTCTGGCCTGATTTCTGTGCACTTCACAAGTCTTATGAGTCCACCTTTCTGTCATTGCCTACAAAGATCTCCACACATAGAGGTCATTGGGAGCCTGGTGGTGCTGAAGTCTCATCCTATACCCGGTGAGCCCAGCTCTGCACCCTACATATTTCTTCCAAAGTTTACATCAGTTTTATGTGGGCCACTTACAATTTAATATGTCTATAAGGAGTTTTGTAGTGTACG
This sequence comes from Aquarana catesbeiana, assembly GCF_042186555.1. Classification (NCBI taxonomy): domain Eukaryota; kingdom Metazoa; phylum Chordata; class Amphibia; order Anura; family Ranidae; genus Aquarana; species Aquarana catesbeiana. Next base: position 16,802,045 of record NC_133326.1, read on the forward strand.
TGTAAGGTAGCGCTAGACCTTGTTGGTAATGGGTAGATCTGTGGTGGCTCGACTTATGGAGGGCCCTCAGAGCGTGTCCCTTCAAGCCTGTGAATGTGGAGGTGGAGCGGCACCGTACGTGAATGGAAATGAATGAGTCATCGGTTGTTCAGGATGCAGCAGCCCCGCTCCCTAACAACTGATAATTGCCAGGTTTTTTTTTTTTCTACATTTCAGCTGTCAGTGGGGAAATCCCGCTGACAGCTGAAAGAACCAAGCCCGAAAGTATTGGTTTTCAGGTACCGATCCTCATGCAAATGCTTAGTATCGGCACAGATACCGGTATTGTGCAACCATAGTTATAACCCTCCATTACTCTATCCAAAATTTAAAAAAAAATAAAGTTTTGCCTCTAGTTCTATGTTAATTACAGCACAGGAGCACTAAATCATCTCACCTCAGTCTTCATTAATTACTGTACAGGAGCCATAAATCATCTCACCGTTATCTGAGGCTGCTCATTAGGACATTTTTCATGTGCTCCCTCATCCCAGGCTGTAACGGCACAATCCTTTATATCGCAGCCAGAGGTATGTGGCACGGCATCCTCTATGCACAGCAGGACATCTACACCAAAGCATTCATTTTTCTTGTGCCAGCTTGGCAGAACCGGGACGAAATGCTGACTAGACAAATTCCCCAACACGGAAATACACAGTGACAATTATCATTCCATGACAGCCTGCCAACGGAACACAGAGGTCCCCACATGACCAGGTCAGCAGGGGACAAATGGAGTGTTGTTATAAATAAGGTTATTCTATTGACCTTATACATAGTGCACAGAAATACTTAAAGCTGAACTGCAGCCAAAAAAAAACATTTTTGGACATTTGCACTGTTAAAATAAATGTCTGGGTGCAGCCGCTGCTTTAGGCAAAACTCTTACTTTCATTCAGGTTGTAGCCTACAGAAGGTGTCTAACTTCAGGCGTTGAAGGTTAATTTGTCTGTAGTCCATAGATCACAGCAAGGCGCTCACTGTATACCTCGTACGTTCAGAAAACGGCTTGCCTTCTTTTTTGCAAAATGCAAAACGTTATGATTGGAGAAGGGGAGTTTGTGATGTTCACCGGCACCTCCTCCATTCACAGAACACAGAAGCTCGTCTATGCTCCCTTCATTGAATGAACAAACAAGTCAGCCATGCTCCAATAACATCCACCTTCACATAGATGTATTGTGCCAGGACTAGATCACAGAAGAGCCCAAACCAGGCCTAACTCTGACATGCTTAAGCAAAAAAAGGGCTTAGTTATAGAGATGAAGGCCTTTTTTGGGTTAAACATCTGATCTAGTCCTGGAATAGCAAACTTAGTGAAGGCTGATGTCATTGAAGGCTGGTTGACTAAGTGGATGGAGTTCTAAAAGGAACACTGTGCTTAAATCAGTGGGATGCTGTCAACCAAAAAAAAACAACCAAAACAGGTGGATCAATAAAACGAGACCCACAACACGTGGTCAGCAGAAGAAACACTGGAACAAACCCCCAGAAGAACAGTTCTCCAAGAGAACCTCGCACAAACCCAGGTCTGGAGAAAAGAAGCAGCAGGTCTACATGGGAAGGCCCAAGCCTTACACACCCAACCCTTAGGATTCTGGGGAGGCAAATCACAGCTTAACAACCGATAACAATTGCAACTCTTACCGTCAACTGCTAATAACTAGTTAGAAAAACTAACAAATACCTCACCATATACATCCCTTTGTTCTGTCCTTATTCAGATGTATGTGCTTAGCAGTGCAGCTAAGCCTCCTACTCCTCCATGCATGGCTATGGATACTTTGTTGGACCAAGTGGGGCAGAAGGTTCTCAGAGCCATCTTCTGTGCAAAGTACTTCTGTCTGAACCAAGAGATTGTTCCAGGTGCTAAGTGGATGGTTTTCCACGTTCATCCTCCTTTCTTGTGGTACCCCATTCACCAATATGGGATTGCAGTATACTCTTTATTCCTGCCTACCTTTGTAGGGGTGCCGATAAGAGTTGCAAAGTAACCCCTGAAACCTTTGAGAACTTAAAGAGCAACAATCCCACAAAGTTAGCTGGACTAAAGAGGCACCCCCTACAGAGGTAGGCAGGAATAAAGAGTATACTGCAACCCCATATTGGTGAAAGGGGTACCACAAGAAAGGAGGATGAACGTGGAAAACCATCCACTTAGCACCTGGAACAATGTCTTGGTTCAGACAGAAGTACTTTGCACAGAAGATGGCTCTGAGAACCTTCTGCCCCACTTGGTACAACAAAGTATCCATAGCCATGCATGGAGGAGTAGGAGGCTTAGCTGCACTGCTAAGCACATACATCTGAATATGGACAGAACAAAGGGATGTATATGGTGGTGTATTTGTTAGTTTTTCTAACTAGTTATTAGCAGTTGATGGTGTATTAGTTAATTGATGACTTGTATAGACCAGGGGTCTTCAAACTTTCTAAACAAAGTTTACAGTTCTTCAGACTTTAGGTGGGCTGGAATGTGGCCACTGGTAGCAGAAAATGCCCCAGCATCACTGGGAGTAATCAGTGCCCCAGGCTTGGAGGTCAATGGCAGTACAAAAAAAAAAGACATGGCCCATGTGGTCAGGAAAAATGAGGAATAATGCATTATCATTGGTGGGTGGGATAGTGCCCCATTGTTGATGTCAGTGGGAGGAATAGTGCCCCATCGTTAGTGTAAGTGAGAGAAATAGTACCCCATTGTTGGTCTCATTATACGGAATAGTGCCACATTGTTAGTGTCAGTGGAAGGAATAGTATTCCATCATTAGTGTCAGTGGGAGGAATAGTGCTCCATCATTGGTGTCTGTGGAAGGAATAGTGCCCTATCGTTTGTGTCATTGGAAGGAATGGTGCCCCATCATTGGTGCCAGCGGGAGGAATAGTGCCCCATCATTGGTGCCAGTGGGAGGAATAGTGCCCCATCATTGGTGTCAGTGGGAAAAATAGCGCCCTATTGTTGGTGTCATTGGAAGGAATAGTGCCCTACTATTGATGTCAGTGGAAATAATGGTGCTTCATCGTTGGTGTCAATAGAAGAAACAATGCCCCAAGGGCCGGAAAAAGGCAAGCAATGAAATCAATGCCTCTGGCTTGGAGATTATTGAGAGTAAAAAAAATTACATAGCCAATGTGGTAAGTAGAAGGAGAAATTGTGCCCCATCATTGGTAATTGTAGGAGGGATAGTGCCCCATCATTGGTGTCAGTGAGAGGAATAGTTCCCCATCGTTGATATCAGTGAAGGAATAGTTGCCCATTGTTGGTGTCAGTGGGAGGAATATTGCCCTATCACTGGTGTCAGTGGAAGGAATAGTGCCCCATCCTTGATATCAGAGAAGGAATAGTTCACCATTCTTGGTGTCAGTGGAAGGAATAGCGCTCCATCATTATTGTCAGTGGAATGAATAGTGCCCCATCGTTTGTATCAGTGGGAGGAATGGTGTCCCATTGTTGTTGTCATTGGGAGGAATAGTGCCCCATCCTTGATATCAGTGAAGGAATAGTTCTCCATTGTTGGTGTCAGTGGGAGGAATAGTGCCTCATTGTTGGTGTCAGTGGGAGGAATAGTGCCTCATTGTTGGTGTCAGTGGGAGGAATAGTGCCCCATCATTGATATCAGTGAAGGAATAGTTCCCCATTGTTGGTGTCAGTGGGAGGAATAGTTCCCCATTGTTGGTGTCAGTGGGAGGAATAGTGCCCCATTGTTGGTGTCAGTGGGAGGAATAGTGCCTCATTGTTGGTGTCAGTGGAAGGAATAGTGCCCCATTGTTGGTGTCAGTGGGAGGAATAGTGCCCCATTGTTGAGATCAGTGAAGGAATAGTTCCCCATTGTTGGTGTCAGTGGAAGTAATAGTGCCCTATCGTTAGTGTCAGTGGAAGGAGTAATCCCCCATTGTTGGTGTCAGTGGGTGGAATAGTGCCCCATCATTTTTATCAGTGGGAGGAGTAATAATGTTTCATCATTTATATCAGTGGGGGGAATTATGCTCCATTGTTGGTGTCAGTAGAAGGAAAAGTTCTCCATGGCTGATGCCAATGGGAGCAATAGCACCCCAAGGGCCAGATAAAGGCAAGGGCAACATCCGGCCCATTGGCCACAGTTTGAAGACCACTGATGAAGCTTGATGTTGACATGATGCATAGTTCTAATTTATTCTTAACATTTCACGAACAATCATCAACCGCTTATGCCTGTTGTATTGTTTGGAAAAAAAAAATAAAAATCACCTGAATAAAAGAAAAAAAAATGTATATAAATTATTAAAATAAATCTGGATGAAAGGACCACTCAGCAGAGGAAGACAAAAGCCTTTGCTTGGCAGTCTCTACTACCCCTGTAAAATGTCCATGTACAGTAACCCACGGGTGGTTACAAATCTCTAGTTGTACAAGTTTGCCATGCGAGGATCATTCGCGGCAATATGGTTTCCTGAACATTTCCACTATGAAGCCGCTTAACCGGTGAGAGCTTTCAAAGGTTGTCTCTTGGGGCTCCGCGTACTGGTCACACCCGATCGGGTCCTGGCTTCACTGGCCTCATATTTTACGTGGTCCCTGTTGCCCGGGGTGACGTGTGAGTTATGGCCTCGCTCCACTGCCTGAGTTTGATACTTTAATGCAGGTTTCCTTTTAGTACCTGACAAATGTCTTTTATCTCTGGCTGATCCAGTCACATGGAGCGGCTCAGCTGACCTCTTAATCAGAAACAGAAATTATAGCTTTCCGTTCCCAGTAAATAAATCATAGGTTGGGGGCTTTATTTCTCCTTAAGATGAGCGGATACTGCTCAAAGAACCCCTAAAGTAATAATTCAGGTATTTTTAAGGAGTGTCTGCTAATATTCTATAGACTATATGTGGACTTTCCTTTATAATGAATAGCTGAAGAACAACAAATCATTTTTTTTTTTAAGAAAAGGAAGGAGCAGGTCTGGGGTTGTGAAAATGTAACTTTAAATCATTTCTATGATGTTCCACAGGAAACAGATCATGCATGCACTCATGCTCACCTCTTAACTGAAGACCAGTGGAGGTAGCTCTAGCTAAAACTTCAAACAATAATAGTATAATAAATATAATACTATAGTGATAATTTTAATATACAAGCACCGGACACTTTATTAGGTACACCTTGCGAGTACCAGGTTCGACCCCCTTTTTCCTTCAGAACTGCCTTCATTCTTGGTGGCATAGATTCAACAAGGTGTTTGAAACGTTCCTCAGAGATTTTGGTCCATAGTGACATGATAGAATCACGCAGTTGCTGCAGATTTGTCGGCTGCACATCCATGTTTCGAATCTTCTGTTCCACCCAGGGCCGAACTGATCTTTGATCAACTACTGTACCATGTCTTCATAGCCTATGACCAGCTCCTGTACCATGTCTTCACAGCCTATGACCACCTCCTGTACCATGTCTTCACAGCCTATGACCACCTCCTGTACCATGTCTTCACAGTCTATGACCACCTCCTGTACCATGTCGCACAGTCTATGACCACCTCCTGTACCATATCCACACAGCCTATGACCACCTCCTGTATAATGTCCACACAGCCTATGATCACCTCCTGTACCATGTCTTCACAGCCAATGACCACCTCCTATACAATGTCTTCACAGCCTATGATCACCTCCTGTACCATGTCCACACAGCCTATGACCACCTCCTGTACCATGTCTTCACAGCCTATGATCACCTCCTGTACCATGTCCACACAGCCTATGACCACCTCCTGTACCATGTCTTCACAGCCTATGACCACCTCCTGTACCATGTCTTCACAGTCTATGACCATCTCCTGTACCATGTCTTCACAGCCTATGACCACCTCCTGTACCATGTCTTCACAGTCTATGACCATCTCCTGTACCATGTTCACACAGCCTATGACCACCTCCTATACCATGTCTTCACAGCCAATGACCACCTCCTGTACCATGTCCGCACAGCCTATGACCATCTCCTGTATCATGTCCGCACAGCCTATGACCACCTCCTGTACCATGTCCGCACAGCCTATGACCACCTCCTGTACCATGTCCGCACAGACTATGACCACCTCCTGTACCATGTCCGCACAGTCTATGACCACCTCCTGTACCATATCCACACAGCCTATGACCACCTCCTGTATAATGTCCACACAGCCTATGATCACCTCCTGTACCATGTCTTCACAGCCAATGACCACCTCCTGTACAATGTCTTCACAGCCTATGATCACCTCCTGTACCATGTCCACACAGCCTATGACCACCTCCTCTACCATGTCCACACAGCATATGACCACCTTCTGTATCATGTCTTCACAGCCTATGACCACCTCCTGTACCATGTCCGCACAGCCTATGACCACCTCCTGTACCATGTCTTCACAGCCTATGACCACCTCCTGTAACATGTCTGCACAGCCTATGCCCACCTCCTGTACCATGTCTTCACAGCCTATGACCACCTCCTGTAACATGTCTGCACAGCCTATAACCACCTCCTGTACCATGTCTTCACAGCCTATGACCACCTCCTGTACCATGTCTTCACAGCCTATCATCAGCTCCTGTACCATGTCTTCACAGCCTATGATCACCTCCTGTACCATGTCTTCACAGCCTCTGATCATCTCCTGTACCATGTCTTCACAGCCTCTGATCATCTCCTGTACCATGTCTTCACAGCCTCTGATCATCTCCTGTACCATGTCTTCACAGCCTATAACCACCTCCTGTACCACATCTACACAGCCTCTAAAATCTGTACCATGTCCACACAGCCTATGACATCTCCTGTACAATGTCCGCAGAGCCTCTGTGACATTATGCTGTTGGGCTGGTATAATAATGCTTTGGGGCTGGTATGAAACTATTTCCAGGGCTGGTTTTTATTCCCAGTCCGGCCCTAGTTCCACCACATCCCAAAAGATGCTCTATTGGATTGAGATCTGGTGACTGTGGAGGCCATTGGTGAATACAGTGGCCTCATTGTCATGTTCAAGAAACCAGTGGTAAGATGATTGGAGCTTTGTGACATGGTGCATTATCCTGCTGGAAGGAGCCATCAAAAGATGGGTACACTGTAGTCTTAAAGGGATGGACATGGTCAGCAACAATACTTAGGTAGGCCGTGGCATTTAAGCAATGCAAAATTGGTACTAAGGGGCCCAAAGTGTGCCAAGAAAATATCCCCCACACCATTAGACCACCACCACCAGCCTGAACCATTGATACAAGGCAAGATGGATCCATGCTTTCATGTTGCTTACAGCAAATTCTAACCCCACCACCTGAATGTCGCAGCTGAAACCCAGACTCATCAGACCAGACAACGTTTCACCAATCTTCTATTGGTGAGCCTGTGTGAATTGTAGCCTCAGTTTCCTGTTCTTAGCTGACAGGAGTGCCACACAGTGTGGTCTTTTGCTGCTGTAGCCCATCTGCTTCAAGGTTCAACGTGTTGTGTGTTCAGAGATGCTATGCAGGGCCCTCTGATCCCTCCTGTATTGATTTGTATTGTAAATGTACTGTCTGCCCCCATGTTGTAAAGCGCTGCGCAAACTGTTGGCACTATACAAATCCAGTATAATATTAATATTCTGCATACCTTGAGTGTACGAGTGTTTTTTTTAGTTACTGCTGCCTTTCTATCATCTGGAACCAGTCTGCCTATTCACCTCTGACATCAACAAGGCATTTTCCTCCTCACAACTTCCGCTCACTGGATATTTTCTCTTTTTCCCACCATTCTCCGTAAACCTGAGAGATGGTTGTGCGTGAAAATTGGGGGGTTGTTTCTCCAGGGGTTGGGCTTGGCCCCTTAGTTCCAGTGAAGGGAACTCTTAAGGCGTCAGCATACCAAGACATTTTGGACAATTTCATGCTCCCAACTTTGTGGGAAGAGTTTGGGGATGGCCACATCCTGTTCCAACATGACTGCACACCAGTGCACAAAGCAAGGTCCATAAAGACATGGTTGAGTGAGTTTGGGGTGGAGCAACTTGACTGGCCTGCACAGAGTCCTGACTTCAACCTGATAGAACAAACACCTTTGGGATAAATTAGAGCGGAGACTGCGAGCCAGGCCTTCTCGTCCAGCATCAGTGCCTGACCTCACAAATGCGCTTCTGGAAGAGTGGTCAAACATTCCCATAGACACACTCCTAAACCTTGTGGACGGCCTTCCCAGTAGAGTTGAAGCTGTTATACGTGCAAAGGCCAACTCAATATTGAACTCTACAGACTAAGACTGGGATGCCATTAAAGTTCATGTGCATGTCAAGGCAGGCGTACCAATACTTTTGGTAATATAGTGTATTTTTCAATTCTGTAAGAAGGAAGGATAAGGAACCAGAAGAGGAAAAGTTGGTGTATGGGGGAAGGCCCATTTTAACGTACTCTGCCGGTGCTGAAGGACAACCATCCAGGAGGACAGTTCCTCATCTTAATTATCGGTTCATATTTTCTATCTCATATTCATGATTTCGATATATTGGAATCGTTTTAGTGTTCATAAGTAAGGCTTAGGATAAGGAAGGTAAATGTAATCATCATCATTTATTATAATGTAATTTTATTTGACTTTACGGCATATTTTGCCTTTGCTTTGTACCCCAGTCAGCCCTCTGTTGCCTTTTCCTTCCCTCCACCCATCATGGTTAAGTTCAAGGGTCAGGGGGGTGAGAGGAATCAGTGACCTTGTATTAAGCCGGCCCGGCTGGCTGGCCCCTCTGATCCCCCCTGGGGAGACTCTCTGCTAATGAAATGCAGAGGACAGGAAAAAAGAAAAAAAAAAAAAATGCCAGCAAGCCTAGGAAATGAAAGCATTCTGTTTAACTCTTTGTCAGCTAAAAAAGCCTGCGCCATATGGTAGAGCATCGCCATTAAATCTCAGAGACTAAAGTGCTAATTGATCGGGGTGCAGCCGTACAAGAGAGGAACACAATGGCGTTGTCGAGATGTATTCTTTCTTCATATAATCACAACCTGCCAGCTTCCAGCATCACAAATTACACCCAAATGCCAAAACATGTCGATCTCTTTCATGTGCTGCACAGGAGTAATCTTATATGATAATCTTCACGTATCTCATTATTCCTTTTTTATTTTTTATAATTACTATTGCAAGCTTTTTGATCTTTGTTTTTCTTCATTCTTTTGTTAACCACTTCAATACCGAGCAATTTTCCCCCCTTCCTGCCCAGGCCGATTTTCAGCTTTCAGCGCTGTCACACTTTGAATCACAATTGCGCGGTCATGCTACACTGTACCCATATGACATTTTTTATCATTTTTTTGAGACAGATAGAGATTTCTTTTGGTGGTATTTAGTCACCACTTGGGTTTTTTTATTTTTTGCTAAACAAAGAAAGAACAAAAATTCAGAATTTTTTTTTCTTAGATCTTGTTGTAAAATTTAGCAAATAAGCTATTTTACTTCTTCACTGATGTGCACTGATGAAGCTGCACTGATGGCCGCTGATAAGGGGGTACTGATGGGATAAGATAGGATTTTACAAATAAGTCATTTCTCTTTTTCACTGACGCTCGCTGATGAGACTGGATTGATGTGCACTGATGAACCTGCACTGATAGGCACTGATGAAGCTGCACTGATGGGCACTGGTGATGCTGCATTGATGGGCACTGGTGAGGCTGCACTGATGGGCACTGGTGAGGCTGTACTGATGGGAACTGATGAGGCTGCACTGATGTGCACTTATGAAGCTGCACTGATGAGTCTGCACTGATGGACACTGATGAGGCTGCAATGATGGACACTGGTGAGGCTGCACTGATGGGCACTGATGAGGCTGTACTGGTGGGATCTGATGAGGCTGCACTGATGTGCACTTATGAAGCTGCACTGATGAGTCTGCACTGATGGACACTGATGGGGCTGCACTGATGGACACTGATGAGGCTGTACTGGTGGGATCTGATGAGGCTGCACTGATGTGCACTTATGAAGCTGCACTGATGAGTCTGCACTGATGGACACTGATGGGGCTGCACTGATGGACACTGATGGGGCTGCACTGATGTGCACTGATGAAGCTGCACTGATGGACACTAGTGAGGCTGCACTGAAGTGCACTAATGAAGCTGCACTGATGAGGCTGCACTGATGGGATAGGATTTTGCAAATAAGTCATTATTCTTTTTCACTGACATGCACTGATGAGACTGAATTGATGTGCACTGATGGTCACTGGTGAGGCTGCACTGATGGTCACTGTTGAGGCTACACTGATGGGAACTGATGAGGCTGCACTGATGTGCACTGATGAGGCTGCACTGATGGACACTAGTGAGGCTGAACTGATGTGTATTAATGAAGCTGCACTGATGGACACTGATGAGGTTGCACTGATGGACACTGGTGAGGCTGCACTGATGGGCACTGATGAAGCTGCACTAACGGGCACTGATAAGGGGGGCACTGACATGGCTGCACTGATGAGGCAGCATAGGATAGGATTTTGCAAATAAATCATTTTTCTTCTTCACTGATGTGCGCTGATGAGATTGCACTGATGAGCCTGCATTGATTTGCACTGATGAAGCTGCACTGATGAGGCTCCACTGATGGGCACTGGTGAGGCTGCAGTGATATGCACTGATGAAGCTGCACTTATCAGGCTGCAATGATGAGGCGGCACTGATGGGCACTGATAAGCTGCACTGATGGGCACTGAGGAGCATTGATGGGCACTGTTAGGCTTCACTGATGGGCACTGTTAGGCTTCACAGATGGGCACTGATTGGCGATCAGTGCCCTGATTATCAGTGTAAATGTGTCCTGTCAGATTTGCCAGTTACCGACCCTCATCTCATCATGCTGTGACAACATACAAGGAAAGGAATGCCGATAACCGCCAAGTTTATTTGCGTGCAAGATCAGCTGTGATTGGCCCTTTACCCCAATCTGTGAGCAGCTATGTTGAAAGGACACAGCGACCACAGAGCCCACCCGATGTGCACCCCAAGGGGACGCACGGAAGGCGTGTTTTGGGAGGACCTCCATGGATGCCCTCCTAGGACAACACAGCCACTCTGTAGACGTCTTTTGGCGCGGTATTGAGGTGGTTAAAGAGGAGGTCCGCCCACTGCTGCAAAAATTAAAAGCCAGCAGCTACACCTCCATTGCGGGTAAGGGAACCCGGCAGTGTAGCCTTTCGGCTTCACACCTGGAACCCTACTGCGCATGCGCGAGGCTCCGTTCCTCTCTCCTACTGGCCCGGCGACAGGGGGAGGAGGAGGGAGCCCCAGCCGTGACGTCAATACCTGCGGCTGAGGGTCCTGGAAATGGGGGAAGCACACCTGTGAAAGACAGGTATCCTGTCCCCCCCCCCCCCCTCCCGAAAGGTGCCAAATGTGGCACCGGAGGGGGGGAGAAATACAATGAGCAGAAGTTCTACTTTTGGGTGGAACTCCGCTTAAACAAAGCCTTGGATAACCTCAAATGAGGCGATGGCGTTACCAAGTAATAGCTGTAGTGCACCCAGCTGCCCCACTGCCCATTCTAAATTCACTTTGTTGCCATTACCCTCCTGTGTTTAAAATATTAACTTGAGTTAAAGCAGTATTAAACATCAAAAGCAAACATTTATTATTAGACATGTGCAATTCGTTTCGTTCCGAATTAGTTTTCTGGCGAAATTCGGCATATTCGTTCGTTCGGAAGCATCCGAATGAACGAAAGACTCTTTTGACGAATGCATACGAAAACAAAGTTTCGGATAGAACGAAAAATCCGAAGAGTTGAAATCTGAAAATCAGAAAGAACGAAAATCTGAAAATAAGAACAAAAATTCAAAAAATCCGAAATAACGAAAAACGATTCAACCTACGAGTTTAACTAATCTATTACATTCAGATAATTTTGTTTTTCATATTTTCTATTTTAATTAAATTATTAACTATTATTATAGCTGTAGTGTTATTATTATTATTATTATTATTATTATTATTATTATTAATATAATAATATATTTACTTTTTATTAATAATAAATAATAACATTAATAAAAAAACTATAATAAACTATTCAATTATAGGTAATGGTAATGAATATGGTAATGAATACCACATCTAAACGAAAGTAAATTTTTTGGTATTTTCTTTTATAATTATATTATTAACTATTGTTATAGTTTTTATTATTATTATTAATATTATTATTTATTAATAATAAATAATAACATTAATAAAAAAAACTATAATAAACTATTCAATTATAGGTATTGGAATTTCCTTTCAAATTTGCCTAACTGTTAGTGAATGTAACGAATATGAATGCATCCGAATTTACAAATTATCCAAAGTAACGAATATCGCATCTAAATTAATGGAATGAAAACGAAAGCATCCGAATTTAAGACTTATCTGAAGTAATAAATACAGCATCTAAACGAGCGGAAAGTTTTTTTGTATTTTCTTTTATAATTTTTTTATTAACTATTATTATAGTTTTTATTATTATTTATTAATAATAAATATTAATATTAATTAACAAAACTATAATAAACTATTAAATTATAGGTATTGGAATTTCCTTTCAAATTTGCCTAACTGTATGTGAATGTAATGAATACGAATGCATCCGAATTTACGAATTATCCAAAGTAACGAATACCGCATCTAAAAGAATGGAACGAAAATGAATGCATCTGAATTTAGGAATTATCCGAAATAAGGAATACCACATCTAAACAAATGGAACGTATTTCATATTTTCTATTTTAATTAAATTCTTAACTATTATTATTAATAATAACATTAATAAAAAACTATAATATTAGCAGATATGAAAGGAAATTCCAATACCTATAATTTATCAGTTTATCATAGTTTTTTAAATTATAACTATTATTATTATTTATTATTAATAAATAATAATAATATTAATAATAATAACATATATTATTATTGTTATTATTATTATTTATTAGTAAAAAATAATAGTAATAATTAAAAAACTATAATAAACTATTAAATTATAGGTATTGGAATTTCCTTTCAAATTTGCTGTTAGTAACGTATACAAATTTATCCGAAGTTACGAATTATGAATGGAATGTTTTTTGTATTTTCTATTATAATTAAATTATTAACTATTATTATAGTTTGTTATTAATGTTATTATTATTAATATTATTATTATTTATTCATAATAAATAATAATATTTAAACAACTATAATAAACTATTCAATTATAGGTATTGGACTTTCCTTTCAAATTTTCTGTTAGTAACGAATACAAATTTATCCGAAGTTACAAATTATCCGAAGTAACGAATACCGCATCTAAACGAATGCAATGTTTTTTTTTTCGTATTTTCTATTAGAATTAAATTATTAGCTATTAATATAGGTTATTATTATTAATATTATTAATATTTATTAATAATAAATAGAAATAATAATTAAAAAAACTATAATAAACTTTTAAATAATAGGTATTGGAATTTCCTTTCAAATTTGCCTGTTAGTGAATGTAGCCAATACGAATGCATCCAATTTTACAAAATTATCCGAAGTAACAAATACCGCATCTAAACGATTTGAACGTAACAAATACGAATGCATTTCCAAGTTACGAACGATCCGAAGTAATGAATGCCAATCATAACAAATGATCTGATAAACTAAAAAAAATAAAAACGAATGAAACAAAAAAAAAAGAAAAAAAAAAACTAATTTTTTCGGTCGTGCGCATGTCTATTTATTATATTGCAGCTTACCAATTCCTAGTATGGTGGCTGCATTCGTTTTCATTTTTAGGCTTTCTTTCTTCTATTTTTACCTGGTGAACTGGCCAGTAAGTCTGTTGTTTTTTTTTTTAAAAGCACAAGCTCTCCAACAGAATGTATCAGTTACATGGTGGAGACAAACCATTTATACAGTAAACTGCCGCAGTCCTGTTCTCATCTCGCAAACCGAGCGCACGGATCTTTTCTATTTTTAAAACCCCAGAAGTCGCTGATAAAAGCCGAGACATCGGAAATTCCAGACAGAGACGCTCCATTTATATGGTAAGAACATTCCGACTTTAACACAGTCGCCGTGTTTCTTCGGTATCATTAGCAGGTCATTGTTCAGTTTCATTTGCAGCGTGAAATCGCCCCTTTAAGGCATTCGCACCTAATATTAATCCGCTCACATTGTTCACAAAATTTACTTAGAATGGTAAAATGATCAGATGAGCCGGAAAATATTACAGCGCTAATGATCGGTGAATTGGACGGCGTGCGGAGCGGAGGGGACTGATTTGCATGCTTGTAAAAAAATAAAAAATAAAAATCTAGCCTTCTATTGTAGAGGTTACAGAGCAAATCTGCACCAATCAGAATTCACCCAAACTGACCCGCCCTACAAATACATGTTTGAAGGGGACCACAGGTTGTACAGTACCTTGAAAAAGTATTCACACCCCTTGAAATTTTCCACATTTTGTCATGTTACAACCAGAAACGTAAATGTATTTTATTGGGATTTTATGCGATAGACCAACACAAAGTGGCACATAATTGTGAAGTGGAAGGAAAATGATAAATGGTTTTCAAAATTTTTTACAAATAAATATGTGAAAAGTGTGGGGGGTATTTGTATGGCGCCCCCCGGAGTCAATACTTTGTAGAACCCCCTTTCGCTGCAATTACAGCTGCAAGTCTTTTTGGGGATGTCTCTACCAGCTTTGCACATCTAGAGAGGGACATTTTTGCCCATTCTTCTTTGTAAAATATCTCAAGCTCTGTCAGATTGGATGGAGAGCGTCTGTGAACAGCAATTTTCAAGTCTTGCCACAGATTTTCAATGTGATTTAGGTCTGGACTGTGACTGGGTCATTCTAACACATGAATATGCTTTGATCTAAACCATTCCATTGTAGCTCTGGCTGTATGTTTGGGGTCGTTGTCCTGCTGGAAGGTGAACCTCCGCCCCAGTCTCAAGTCTTTTGCAGACTCTAAAAGGTTTTCTTCTAAGATTGCCCTGTATTTGGCTCCATCCATCTTCCCATCAACTCTGACCAGCTTCCCTGTCCCTGCTGATGAAAAGCATCCCCACAACATGATGCTGCCACCACCATGTTTCACAGTGGGGATGGTGTGTTCAGGGTGATCTGCAGTGTTAGTTTTCCGCCACACATAGTGTTTTGCTTTTAGGCCAAAAAAGTTAACTTTTGGTCTCCTCTGACCAGAGCACCTTCTTCCACATGTTTGCTGTGTCCCCCACATGGCTTCTTGCAAAAAAAAAAAATCCCAATAAAATACATTTACGTTTGTGGTTGTAACATGACAAAATGTGGAAAATTTCAAGGGGTGTGAATACTTTTTCAAGACACTGTATGCTCCTTATACCTGCTAACTGTTATTATAGGTAATCATTTTGACTGTATACCATTGATAAATATTTTAGTTGCAGAGGAGTCAGAGAACATGAACAAACCAAAAAGTCTCCTGTACGGGGCCCAGGCCCCATCAGTTCAGCAGGGGGGCCCGGGCAGCAGGAGAAATCAGACCATGGAAAAGGGGGGGTGACTGGTGCAGCGGGGGGAGGGGAATTACAGGACCTGATCCCTTGTATGGGCCTCCCTGTAGCAGCTGAAAGCCAGCTTCTCCTCCTCTCCCTCCTGCTGGCTTTCAGCTGTTGCAGGAAGGGGCATACAGGGCATTAGTTTCATGCAATTGCCCCCCTCTGCACTGATCACCCCCTCCTGTCCATGATCAGATTCCCCCTGTGCCCTGCTGCCCGGGCCCCCCTGTATGCACCCCTCCCCCTTCCTCGCAGTGCTTCCGGCTTCATCTCCTCTCCCTCCCACCAGTTTTCAGTTGCTGTGGGGGGGGGGGGGGGGGACTACAGGGGATCTGTTCTAGAAAATGCCCCCCACACCACACCACTGTTGATAACCTCCTTCCCCCTGTTACCCTTTGTGTCCCAGCAGTGCTGACTGCTTCTTTTCCTTTTCCTCCTGCCGCAGAGTAAAGGGGGGGTAGCTTCAGAATGGAGAGCAGGTCAGGTAGGCTGTACTGGGCCCCATGATTTCTAACAGCAGCCCTGTCTGTAGTGATAGTGGTGAGGGGGGTGGGATCAGTGGCCACAGTGGTGGTGGTGATGAGGGCGGTGGACTCAGTGGTAGCGGTGATGGGGGGAATTAAGTCAATTGCAGCGGTGATGGGGATGTGAAATCAGTGGCAGCAGTGATGGGGGTGGGATCAGTGGCAGCAACAGTGGCCAGGGGGTGGAATCAGTGGCAGCAGTGGTGGTGAGGGGGGTGGGTTCAATGGCAGCTGTGGTGGAGAGGGGGAGTGGGGATCAGTGGCAGTGGTGATGAGGTGAGGGGTGAAATCAGTGGCAGCGGTGGTGGTGAAGGGGCTGGGATCAGTTCCAGCTGTGGTGGAGAGGGGGAGTGGGATCAGTGGCAGCTGTGGTGGTGAGGGGAGTGGGATCAGTGGCAGCTGTGGTGGTGAGAGGGGATCAGTGGCAGTGGTGATGGGGGATGAGATCAGTGGCAGCGGTGAGGGTGGGAGGTTGGGTTTAGTGGCAGCGATGGTGGTGAGGGGGAGTGGGATCAGTGGCAGTAGTGATGGGAGGGGGGTGAGATCAGTGGCAGTGGTGGTGGTGAGGGGGCTGGGATCAGGGGCAGCTGTGGTGGTGAGGGGAGTGGGATCAGTAGCAGCTGTGGTGGAGAGGGGGGTGAGATCAGTGGCAGCGGTGGTGGAGAGGGGGAGTGGGATCAGTGGCAGCAGTGGTGGTGAGGGGAGTGGGATCAGTGGCAGCTGTGGTGGTGAGGGGAGTGGGATCAGTGGCGGCTGTGGTGGAGAGGGGGGGTGGGATCAGTGGCATCGGTGATGGGGTGGGGGGTGAGATCAGTGGCAGCGGTGGTGGAGAGGGGGAGTGGGATCAGTGGTAGCTGTGGTGGTAAGGGGAGTGGGATCAGTGGCAGCTGTGGTAGAGAGAGGGAGTGGGATCAGTGGCAGCTGTGGTGGAGAGAGGGAGTGGGATCAGTGGTAGCTGTGGTGGAGAGGGGGAGTGGGATCAGTGGTAACTGTGATGGGGGTGAGATCAATGGTAGCTGTGATGGGGGGTGAGATCAGTGGTAACTGTGATGGGGGGTGAGATCAGTGGTAGCTGTGGTGGAGAGGGGGAGTGGGATCAGTGGTAGCTGTGGTGGAGAGGGGGAGTAGGATCAGTGGTAGCTGTGGTGGAGAGGGGTAGTGGGAGCAGTGGTAGCTGTGGTGGAGAGGGGGAGTGGGAGCAGTGGTAGCTGTGGTGGAGAGGGGGAGTGGGATCAGTGGTAGCTGTGGTGGAGAGGGGGAGTAGGATCAGTGGTAGCTGTGGTGGAAAGGGGGAGTGGGATCAGTGGTAGCTGTGGTGGAGAGGGGGAGTAGGATCAGTGGTAGCTGTGGTGGAAAGGGGGAGTGGGATCAGTGGTCGCTGTGGTGGAGAGGGGGAGTGGGATCAGTGGTAGCTGTGGTGGAGAGGGGGAGTGGGATCAGTGGTTGCTGTGGTGGAGAGGGGGATTGGGATCAGTGGTAGCTGTGGTGGAGAGGGGGAGTGGGATCAGTGGTAGCTGTGGTGGAGAGGGGGATTGGGATCAGTGGTAGCTGTGGTGGAGAGGGGGAGTGGGATCAGTGGTAGCTGTGGTGGAGAGGGGGAGTGGGATCAGTGGTAGCTGTGGTGGAGAGAGGGAGTGGGATCAGTGGTAGCTGTGGTGGAGAGGGGGATTGGGATCAGTGGTAGCTGTGGTGGAGAGGGGGAGTGGGATCAGTGGTAGCTGTGGTGGAGAGGGGGAGTGGGATCAGTGGTAGCTGTGGTGGAGAGGGGGCTTGGGATCAGTGGTAGCTGTGGTGGAGAGGGGGAGTGGGATCAGTGGTAGCTGTGGTGGAGAGGGGGAGTGGGATCAGTGGTAGCTGTGGTGGAGAGAGGGAGTGGGATCAGTGGTAGCTGTGGTGGAGAGGGGGAGTGGGATCAGTGGTAGCTGTGGTGGAGAGGGGGAGTGGGATCAGTGGTAGCTGTGGTGGAGAGGGGGAGTGGGATCAGTGGTAGCTGTGGTGGAGAGAGGGAGTGGGATCAGTGGTAGCTGTGGTGGAGAGGGGGAGTGGGATCAGTGGTAGCTGTGGTGGAGAGGGGAAATGGGATCAGTGGTAGCTGTGGTGGAGAGGGGGATTGGGATCAGTGGTAGCTGTGGTGGAGAGGGGGAGTGGGATCAGTGGTAGCTGTGGTGGTGAAAATTCCCTTGCAAAGTGAACAGCCGTTTTGCCTTTAGTAAATCAATCCCTATGTGTGAATCTGAAGACAAAGACCTTTTCATTTTGAAAGAGAATTTTCCCTTAGTTTAGCAAGTGTAGAATATTTACTTTGCAAAGAATACCCAATCGTGCAAAGAAAAAAACAAAAAAAAAAAGAGTATCTTTGCTTACACACGACTAAATGATAGAAGTCTACACAGCTTCACCTCATTCACTAAGCTAAGGGAAAATTCCCTTACAACGTGCAAATTCACTTTACTAGGTGAGCAGCCTATTTGATTTTGTAAATCGCCCTCATTGGATTAAATGTCATAAATCAAAATATAACTGTGGATCGGCGGTGAAAAGTCTGCGTCCTATGAGGAGTCGGGGATTACAGATAGATCTACCATAGATCTGTCCTCTGTAGACTGAGCTGTCGGGAAGTGATGGTCATCAGGCAACAAATCTCTAGTAAGAGAAGAAGAGGAGAGAACTTGTTGATAGGCAGACAAACAAATAGTTTCTAGAATGGGCGGATGGAGAAGGGGGGGGGGGCTGATGGAGGGGGGCGGGGCTTGACATAGATGAAAAATGAGTTGTTTTTAGAATTGACTGCTGGGGTCAAAGGGCATGACCGATGGGATTTAGGGGAATGCCAGAGATGTGTGCTAGGGAAGCATGACAGATAATTCTGGAAGGAAGAAGAATGTGGACATGTGAGCATCCCAGGGGCTGTGAAGTGTGAACCCAAAATCAAACATGTAATATATTGCAGCTTAACAATCATTAGATGTGGCGTCTGCATTCGTTTTCTTTTCTTTGGCTCCCCCCCTCTGTTTTCACCTGGTGATCTGGCCAGTTACACACATTCCTGTTTTTAGAGCGCCCCCCACTCTGGAGGAAGGAGCACAGCAGAGCAGACAGCATCATTGTCTGTCTGCGAGGAGAAGAGTATTCGATGGACTAGCAGATTTAGATACACTAACAAATTGAAGCCAAACTCCAGTTTACACTTTATAATCAGTTACAGTAAACTGCTTTTTTTTTTTTTTTTCCTTTTTGGGATGAAGGTTTTGCATGAATAAATAAAAGCTGATCATGGTAAGCACCCCTGTCAGTGGTAAATGGTTTGTCTGATCCCTGTAAAATTATATGTATGGAAGAGACCTTGGTCTGCTGAAAAACAACAGACTTGCTGGCCAGATCACCAGATGACAAAAGAAAACCTAAAAAAGAAAACAAATGCAGCCACCACCTTTTTATTATTATTATTATACAGGATTTATAGAGCGCAGTACTTTACAACATGAGGGCAGACAGTACAGTTACATTATAATTCAATAGAGGAGGAATCAGAGGGCCCGGCTCATAAGAGCTTACAATCTAGGAATCACATCTAAGAAATGGTGAACTGCAATATAATAAGACCCCTTTCATGCTGGGGCGGTGCAGGCGTTAGGGGTAAAGCACCACAAGTTTTAGCGGCGCTTTACTGCTGTTATAGCGGCGCTTTTCGGCCGTTAGCGGGGCGCTTTTAACCCCGGCTAGTGGCCAAAGAAAGGGTTAACAGCGCCCGTGTTGCGACGCTGCCGAAACGCTTTGCGGGAGCTTCAGCAGCGCTGCCCATTCATTTCGACATTTTGGGAGTGGTGTATACAGCGCTCCCGCACCGCGCCAAAGATGCTGCTTGCAGGACTTTTTTTCCCGTCTCGCAAGCGCACCGTCCCCAGTGTGAAAGGGCTGTTAACCCTATCAGACTGGGGTGGCTTGAGAGGCACTTTACAGGCGCTATTTTTAGCGCTAAAACGCCTGAGTCGCGTCCAGTGTGAAAGAGGTCTAAATGTTTGCTTTTTGGCGTGATAACGCTTTGATGGTCTGCAAAAAGTAATGAAGCGCAGTGTCCAATTTACGATTAAATCAGAAATCAGGTTTTAGTAGTTTTCTCAATACAAACCTGGGAAACCTCTAAATAACATTGATTAACTCGTTACAATGGCACCTGAAAGTGGGTGGTATATATAAGGCAGCAAGTGAACATGTTGTCTCTGAAGTCGATTTGTTGAAAGCAGAAAAAAATGGGCAAGTGTAAGCAGTTGAGCGGCTTTGACAAAATTGTAATGTCTAGACCAGGGCTCAAAATTTCAAGTCCTGAGCTACTAGCCAGGCCTTAGGAGTTACCCGCCTCCAGTTGCCCCACCCAACTCCTGTCCTGCCCCGCCCCTAATTCTGGCCCTAAACACGCTCTCGTAAATTATCTCATGAAATTACACTTTTTTAATGTTTTATGCAGAATTAAATTACAAAAATAAATATTAACAACAACAACTTTAAAAATATTATTACAAAGCATAACAATGCCCATCAGTGCAGCCTCATCAGTGCCCATCAGTGCAGCCTTATCAGTGCCCATCAGTGCAGCCTCATCAGTGTCCATCAGTGCAGCCTCATCAGTGTCCATCAGTACAACCTCATAAGTGCCCATCAGTGCAGCCTATCAGTGTCCATCAGTGCAGCCTTATCAGTGTCCATCAGTGCAGCCTTATCAGTGTCCATCAGTGCAGCCTTATCAGTGTCCATCAGTGCAGCCTCCTCAGTGTCCATCAGTGCAGCCTCATTAGTGCCCATCAGTGCAGCCTCAGTCTATCAGTGCCCATCAGTGCAGCCTTATCAGTGCCCATCAGTGCAGCCTCATCAGTGTCCATCAGTGCAACCTCATAAGTGCCCATCAGTGCAGCCTATCAGTGTCCATCAGTGCAACCTCATCAGTGCCCATCAGTGCAGCCTTATCAGTGCCCATCGGTGCAGCCTTATCAGTGTCCATCAGTGCATCCTCATCAGTGTCCATCAGTGCAGCCTCCACAGTGTCCATCAGTGCAGCCCCATTACTGCCCATCACAGCACCCTTATCAGTGCCCATCAGTGCAGTCTCATCAGAGCATAGGTTATCACAGGGAGGAAGCAGGAGGTGAATCAGTTGGATCACACAGAGAGGATCTCCTGCTGTAATACAGCTTGGATCTGAAATACAAGCTGCTGTCAAACAAAGTCCCGCCTCCTGGACTGGCTTCTATGATAGATAGCACACTGATTCAATTTCCTGGCATTGGACCAGTGTGCTGTCTATCATAGGAGCTGGTCCAGGAGGCGGGACTTTGTTTGACAGCAGCCGGCATTTCAGATCCAAGCTGTGTCACAGCGGAAGATCCTCTCTCTGTGTGATCCCGTCGGCTCTCCTCCCGACAGTTTCCTAGCTGATTGCCTCTGGCAGTGCAGCCTTTTTTACAGGGCATCAGAGCGGCCTGGGGGGCCAATTGCCTCCCTGCCCCCCCGGCCCAGTCCGCCCCTGCTCCACACTCGCCCTCAGCTCATTTCCACTTGGAGGGCTGGTCTAGACGACTGGGTCAGGGCAACTCCAAAACTGCAGCTCTTCTGGGAAGTTCTTTGTCTGCAGTGGTCAGGACCGACCAAAAGTGGTAGAAAGAAGGAAAACCAGCGAACCGGGAACAAGGGTCATGAGCGGCCAAGGCTCATTGATGGAGGTGGGGAGAGGAAAGGCTCATTGATGGAGGTGGGGAGAGGAAAGGCTCATTGATGGAGGTGGGGAGAGGAAAGGTTCATTGATGGAGGTGGGGAGGGAAGGCTCATTGATGGAGGTGGGGAGAGGAAAGGTTCATTGATAGAGGTGGCGAGGGAAGGCTGGCCTGTTTTGCCCGATCCAATAGAAGAACTACTGGAGCTCAAATTGCTGAAAAAGTGAATGATGGTTCTGATAGAAAGTTTTCGGAACACACAGAGCATCACAGTTTGTTGTGTATGGGGCTGTGTAGCCACAGACTGGTCAGGGTGCCCATACTGACCCGTGTTCACAGCCAAAAGCACCTACAATGGTCACGTGAGCATCAGAACTGGACCACAAAGAAATGGAAGAAGGTGACCTGGCCTGATGAATAACATTTTCTTTGACATCATGTGGGTGGCAGGGTGTATGTGTGTCGCTTACCCGGGGAAGAGGTGGCATCAGAATGCACGATGGAAAGAAGGCAAGCCGGTGGAGGCAGTGTGATGTTTTGGGCAATGTTCTGCCGGGAAACCTGGATCCTCCCATTCATGTGGATATTACTTGACACTTACCACCTACCTAACCATTGTTGCTGACCAAGGACAACCCTTCATGGGAACAGTATTCCCTGATGGTAGTGGCCTCTTTCAGCAGGATAATTCACCCTGCCACACTGCAAGAATGATTCAAGAATGGTTCAAGAATGGTTTGAGGAACACAACAACAGGTTTGAGATGTTGTCTTGGCCTCCAAATTCCCCAGATCTCAATCCAATTGAGCATCCATGGGATGTGTTGGAAAAACAAGTCTGATCCATGAAAGCCCCACCTCACCACTTACAGGACTTAAAGAATTTGCTACTGATGGCTTGGTGCCAGATACCACAGTATACCTTCTAGTGGAGTCCATGCCTGGATGGGTCAAGGATGTTTTGGTGGCAAAAGGGGGACTTTCTCAATATTAGGTGGGTGGTCATAAAGTTATGGTTGAGTGGTGTATACATATATATCAGTAATTATCTAGAGATGTACAGGGTACTTACTGTACAAGAAATGTGACCATCTCCCAATCTTCTCATTTCTATACTGGCACTGTATATCTAGAAGATAGTAAAAATAATTAGTTATAATTTTGGAAATGAAAAGGTTTTATGGGGCATTCTGAGATTTTACCAGTGGTGGAACTACAAGGGTCACAAAGGTTGCACTTGCGACTGGGCACTGGCATTTCCTTCACTATAGGGGGGCCCCCAAGACGGCAGGAAGGGGGCCGACTGCATCACATGTGAAAGGGTTCCTCTTCAAGACCACAAGGCTCAGTTCATACTGCTGGATCCCAAAGTCGTACGCCTTGCTTGTGACTTGCTTGCGATTTCCTTGCAGATTTTGTGATTTAAAGTGGTTGTAAAGGCTGAAGGTTTTTTACTTTCATGGATTCTGTGCATGAAGGTAAAAAACTTTCTGCGTGCTGCTCCCCCGAGCCCCCCCCCCAATACTTACCTGAACCCCATCTTGATACACCGATGTGCACAAGATCCTTGGTTGTCTCGGGACTCCCTCTCCTCATTGGCTGAGACAGCAGTGGGAGCCATTGGCTCCCACTGCTGTCAATCACAGCCAGTGAGCCAATGAAGAGAGAGCAGGGGGGACGGACCAAGCTGTGGCTCTGTGTCTTATGAATGCATAGAGCAGGGCTCAGGAGAGAGCACACACCAGTGCTCCCATAGCAAGCGGCTTGCTATTGGGGAGGACTGCTCAAGGGGAAGGAGCCAGGAGCGCCGGCAGGGGACCCGAGAAGAAGAGGATCGGGGCTGCTCTGTGCAAAACCATTACACAGAGCAGGTAAATATGTGTTTTGACTTGTTATACGACTTTATGTGCCACAAGTGGCATGATAAGTCGCAGCAGTGTGGACCGGGGCTTATAAAGGGCCCCATGATGGGAGTAAAGGGCCCCAATATCAGCGGGAAGGGCCCTGTGGCTCGGAGGGAAGGACCCTGGGCTAGGAGGCAAGGGCCCTGGGCTCGGAGGGGAAAAGCTTGGGCTAGGAGGGAAGGGCCCTGGGCTAGGAGGGAAGGGCCCTGGGCTAGGAGGGATGGGCCCTGGACTAGGAGGGAAGGACCCCTGGCTCAAAGGGAAAAATCCTGGGTTAGGAGGTATGGGCCCTGCACTGGGAGGGATAGGCCCTGGGACTGATGAAAAGAACCCTGGGATTGGTAGAAAGGGCCCTGGAACTGATGGAAAGGGCCCTGGGATCGATAGAAAGGGCCCCGGGACTGATGAAAAGAACCCTGGGATTGGTAGAAAGGGCCCTGGAACTGATGGAAAGGGCCCTGGGATCGATAGAAAGGGCCCCGGGACTGATGAAAAGGGCCCTGGGATTGGTAGAAAGGGCCCTGGGATTGATAGAAAGGGCCTTGGAACGGATGTAAAGGACCCTGGGACCGATAGAAAGGGCCCCGGAACCAATGAAAAGGGCCCAGGGATAAGTAGAAAGGGCCCTGGGACTGATAGAAAGGGCCCTGGGATCGATAGAAAGGACCCCGGGACCGATGAAAAGGGCCCTGGGATCGATAGAAAGGGCCCTGGGACTGAAGGAAAGGGCCCTGGGCCCGATAGAAAGGGCCCTGGGGGGGGACTGATGGAAAGGGCCCTGGGATCGATAGAAAGGGCCCTGGGACTGATGGAAAGGGCCCTGGGATCGATAGAAAGGGCCCTGAGACTGATGGAAAGGGCCCTGGGATCAATATAAAGGGCCCCAGGATCAATAGAAAGGGCTCTGGTACCAATGAAAAGGGCCCTGGCAGTCGGGGGCCCTTCATGTTTTCTTGCACCGAGGTTTGAAGGTTCTAGTTATGCCTCTGGATTTTACAGTAGTAGAATATTCGAATATTCTGATATTCTCACCTCTTATAATCCTTTATGTTGCCCCCCCCCCCCCACACACACACACACGCTTCATATGAAGACGTCTCAGAATTATGTGTCTCCTAAATATCCCGACATTACACAGAAAATAATATTAGAAGGGACGCCCGTCCTCCGATTCCCCATCTCTCCTCCATACGGGAACAGGAGCCGGCTCGCCATCGCTCCGCTCGCACTGCCTGTAAAAACAAACTGTTTTACAAGGTTTTTAAATATTTTACTGGCTCATTTTCAGCCTCCATATCATAGCTGGATTCTTTTATATGAGGTTATGAGCTGCTTTACTGGCTCCTGTGAGCACACTGTGGCCAGTAAAGGAACAATATAAATGTTATATAAGATTTATATCCCTGCCAGGGTGCTAAAGCTGCCAGATTGTAAGGTGGGGGAGGGGGTGTCGGAGGTATGGGGAGCGGGACCTCCTCCTCACTAACCTAAAACAATACAGCTATACAATTAGACGGGGAAAGGCTAGCCTGAGCTGGAAACACACATACAGTGCCTTGAAAAAGTATTCATACCCCTTGAAATTTTCCACATTTTGTCATGTTACAACCAAAAATATAATTGTATTTTATTGGGATTTTATGTGATAGACCAACACAAAGTGGCTCATAATTGTGAAGTGGAAGGAAAATGTTAAATGGTTTTCATCCAAAATACATCACTGGCTATATACTGTATTTTACCATCCAGAGAGGAGCGACCCTATCCGGGCCATAAAGGGAACCACCACATCAAGATAGGAGATGATCAGGATTTAAGTGTACTGTATGTGAAAAGTGTGGGGGGCATTTGTATAGTCAATACTTTGTAGAACCGCCTTTCTCTGCAATTATAGCTGCAAGTCTTTTTGGGGATGTCTCTACCAGCTTTGTACATCTAGAGAGGGACATTTTTGCCCATTCTTCTTTGTAAAATATCTCAAGTTCTGTCAGATTGGATGGAGAGCGTCTGTGAACAGCAATTTTCAAGTCTTGCCACAGATTCTCAATTGGATTTAGGTCTGGACTTTGACTGGGCCATTCTAATACAGGAATATGCTTTGATCTAAACCATTCCATTGTAGCTCAAGTAAATATGTGAAAAGTGTGGTGTACATTTGTATTCAGCCCCCTTTACTCTGATACCTCTAACTAAAATCTAGTGGAACCAATTGCCTTCAGAAGTCACCTAATTTAGTAAATAGAGTCCACCTGTGTGTAATTTAATCTCAGTATAAATACAGTGGTCCTGTGAAGCCCTCAGAGGTTTGTTAGAGAACCTTAGTGAACAAACAGCATCATGAAGGGCAAGGAACACACCAGACAGGTCAGGGATAAAGTGGTGGAGAGGTTTAAAGCAGGGTTAGGTTATAAAAAAATATCCCAAGCTTTGAACATCTCACGGAGCTCTGTTCAATCCATCATCTGAAAATGGAAAGAGTATGGCACAACTGCAAACCTACCAAGACATGGCCGTCCACCTAAACTGACAGGCCGGGCAAGGAGAGCATTCATCAGAGAAGAGCCAAGAGGTCCATGGTAACTCTGGAGGAGCTGCAGAGATCCACAGCTCAGGTGGGAGAATCTGTCCACAGGACAACTATTAGTCGTGTTCTCCACAAATCTGACCTTTATGGAAGAGTGACAAGAAGAAAGACATTGTTGATAGAAAGCCATAAGAAGTCCCATTTGCAGTTTGCGAGAAGCCATGTGGGGGACACAGCAAACATGTGGAAGAAGGTGCTCTGGTCAGATGAAAATTTAACTTTTTGGCCTAAAAGCAAAATGCTATGTGTGGCGGAAAACGAACACTGCACATCACCCTGAACACACCATCCCCACTGTGAAACATGGTGGTGGCAGCATCATGCTGTGGGGATGATTTTCTTCAGCAGGGACAGGGAAGCTGGTCAGAGTTGATGGGAAGATGGATGGAGCCAAATACAGGGCAATCTTAGAAGAAAACCTGTAATGCCGCATGCACACGATCGGACATTCCGACAACAAAATCCATGGATTTTTTCCAAAGGATGTTGGCTCAAACTTGTCTTGCATACACACGGTCGCACAAATCTTGTCGGAAATTCCAAATGTCAAGAATGCGGTGTCACAAAACACGTACGACGAGCCGAGAAAAATGAAGTTCAATAGCCAGTGCGGCTCTTCTGCTTGATTCCGAAGATTCATGGAAATTTGTGCGTCAGAATTGTGTACACATCATCAGAATTTAGGACAATGGATTTTGTGGTTAGAAAATTTGAGATCCAAATCTCAAATTTTATGTGACGGAGTGTCCGATGGAAAATGTCCAATGGAGCCTATACGCGGGCGGAATTTCCGACAACAAGCTCCCATGGAACATTTTCCGTCGGAAAATCCGACCGTGTGTACAGGGCATTAGAATCTGCAAAAGACTTGAGACTGGGGTGGAGGTTCACCTTCCATCAGGACAACAACCCTCAACATACAGCCAGAGCTACAATGGAATGGTTTAGATCAAAGCATATTCATGTGTTAGAATGGCCCAGGCAAAGTCCAGACCTAAATTCAATTGAGAATCTGTGGCAAGACTTGAAAATTGCTGTTCACAGACGCTCTCCATCCAATCTGACAGAACTTGAGATATTTTAGAAAGAAGAATGGGCAAAAATGTCCCTCTCTAGATGTACAAAGCTGGTAGAGACATCCCCAAAAAGACTTGCAGCTGTAATTGCAGTGAAAGGAGGTTCTACAAAGTATTGATTCAGGGGGGCTGAATACAAATGCACCCCACACTTTTCACATATTTATTTGTAAAAAATTTTGAAAACCATTTATCATTTTCCTTCCACTTCACAATTATGAGCCACTTTGTGTCGGTCTATCACATAAAATCCCAATAAAATACATTTACATTTTTGGTTGTAACATGACAAAATGTGGAAAATTACAAGGGGTATGAATACTTTTTCAAGGCACTGTAAATATATGAAATAAAGATTAATAGTGTGCAGTGAGCCATAACAACCAGCTGGAACTCCACTTTGTGCAGTTAAAGGTAGTCAGACTTAGGGCTTCAATACGCTAAAAAGACAAGCTCACTTCTTGATACCAAATGGTTCAATACATACCAATACTACATCAGTGTCATGTATGGCCAGAGAACTGTGGACCCTCTATGCCAACTGCTGGTAGGTAGAGGTGAGCAGGTGACGTGGGATCCCCTCAGGTGCATGGTCTAAGCACCAGCCAGTTTTCCTCAGAGCTCCAGATGGTGGGGATGGGTTTCCCTGCGTGTTGGTGCCAGGTCACGACCCCCAGGTTCACCCTGCTGAAGGCGCAGAGAGAAAGCCGTGCAAGCGTATACAGAGGCAGAGCAAGAATATCGGTGGAGCTGAAGAGGGAAGAGAAAACAAGCCAAAGGTTATGGCAGGCAGCTGGCAAGCCAATCTAGAGAGAGAGTTAAGGTCGGTAGGATCTCAAACAGGAACATGAAACTCAAACTGGAGCAAGTAACTCTGGATCTCCTGAAGTGCAGGGTCCAAGCACTAGCCATTTTCCCCCAGAGCTCCTGAAAATGGGGATAGACTTTGCTGCGTGTTGGTTCCAGGTCATGAGCCCCAGGTTTATACTACTCATGGTGCAGAGAGAAAGCCGTGCAAGTGAATACAGAAGTAGAGAAGGAGTACTGGTGGAGCTGAAGGGGGAAGAGACAATAGGAAGATCAAGGAAACAAGCCAAAGGTCAGGGCAGGCAACAGGCAAGCCAAATTTAGAGAGGTAAGGTCAGTAGGATCTCAATCCGGAATATGGAATTCAAACAAGGAACTCAAACTGGAACGAGGAACTCAAGATCCCCTGTGGTGCAGAGTCTAAGCACCAGCCGGTTTTCACCAGAGTTCCTGATGGCAGGATGGGTTTCTCTGTGTGTTGGTGTCAGGTCATGACCCTCAGGTTCACCCTGCTCAAGGTGCAGGGAAAAGGCCATGCAAGCGGTTACAGAAGCAGAGCAGGAGTATTGGTGGAGCCAAAGGGGAAATAGATAATAACAAGATCCAGGAAACAAGCCAAAGGTCAGGGCAGGCAGTAGGCAAGCCAATCTAAAGAGAGAGTGAAGGTCTGTAGGAACTCAAACAGGAACAAGTAACTCGGAATTCCCTTAAGGTATGGAGTCCAAGCACCGGACGTTTTTTACCAGATCTCCAGATGGTGGGGATGTGTTTTGCCACATGTTGGTGCCAGATCATGACCCCCAAGTTCACCCTGCTTAAGCACCTCACAAGTGCGCTTCTGGAAGAACGGTCAAACATTCCCATAGACACACTCCTAAACCTTGTGGACAGCCTTCCCAGAAGAGCTGAAGCTGTTAAATCTGCAAAGGACAGACCAAATCAATATTGAACCCTACGGACTAAGACTGGGATGCCATTAAAGTTCATTGGCGTGTAAAGGCAGGCGTCCCAATACTTTTGGTAATATAGTGTATGTATGGGTCCTTTTAGTTTTCTGGGGTTATTTTTAGTTTCGATTTTTGCTGCTTGTGCTGTTTTCACAATTTTTGTTCTGTCGTATCTTTCTAGCAGCAGAGAATGTAACTAGCACTGGATCAGCATAAATACTAACAATTGCACACATTTTCCGTCCTGTCATTCATTAAACAAGCATAATCCAGTAAAATAATCCAGGAAATGTACTTTTGCATTTTTTCTATCGTATTTACTCCCGGCTGTGCTCATTACATTGTCATTTTGGATGTATAGGATGATTTTTGGTTTGCATACAGAATAATGTTCTTTGTCATGATCTGCAGACGGGTTGTGCACAAGCTTTACCCACAGAGACTCTTCCAAAACAAACAATAGGAAAAGGCAAGTTACATTATTTATATCGGCATTGTTTTCCTGAATATGAAGTGCTGTATGTCGGCGGAAAAAGGCTTTGACTATGGCCCATGGGATTTACTAAAAATATACTGAAGCACATGTCTAGGACAGACTAGGCGGCAAAAACATACAGGTTCGGATTTGTCAAGGGGATGGTCCACAGTTGTTTATTTTTCGACCGTAAAGCACATGAATTTTACCGCATGAAACTTATTCTTTGACTGGTTCCGATCTCTGAGCTACAACTTAGGGCATATACACTATATTGTCAAAAGTATTGGGACACCTGCCTTTACACACACATGAACTTTAATGGCATCCCAGTCTTAGTCCGTAGGGTTCAATATTGAGTTGAATATCAGCTTCAACTCTTCTGGGAAGGCTGTCCACAAGGTTTAGGAGTGTGTCTATGGGAATGTTTGACCATTCTTCCAGAAGAGCATTTCTGAGGTCAGGCACTGATGTTGGATGAGAAGGCCTGGCTCGCAGTCTCCACTCGACTTCATCCCAAAGGTGTTCTATCGGGTTGAGGTCAGTTCTCTGTGCAGTCCAGTCAAGTTCCTCCACCTCAAACTCGCTCATCCATGTCCTTATGGACCTTGCTTTGTTCACTGGTGCGCAGTCATGTTGGAACAGGAAGGGGCCGTCCCCAAACTGTTCCCACAAAGTTGGGAGCATGAAATTGTCCAAAATGTCTTGGTATGCTGACGCCTTAAGAGTTCCCTTCACTGGAACTAAGGGGCCAAGCCCAACCCCTGAAAAACAACACCATAATCCCCCCCCCAAGTAAGGTCCATAAAGATAAGCAAGCTTTGGGGTAGAGGAACTTGACTGGCCTGCACAGAGTCCTGACCTCAACCCAATAGAACACCTTTGGGATGAATTAGAGCAGAGACTGAGAGCCAGGCCATGCCAGCGAGTTACATCAATGCCTGATCTCACAAATGCTCTTCTGGAAGAATTGTCAAACATTCCCATAGACACACTCCTAAACCTTGTGGACGGCCTTCCCAGAAGAGTTGAAGCTGTTATAGCTGCAAAGGGCGGGCCAACTCAATATTGAACCCTACGGACTAAGACTGGGATGCCATTAAATTTCATGTGCGTGTAAAGGCAGGTGTCCCAATATTTTTGACAATATAGTGTATAGAGCCCAACTCTAGGCAAAAAAACCTTCTCCTATCCCTCCCTCACACTACCTTCTAGCTCGACTTTTCTCAATCTTTTTTTTACCCCAGAGGAGCCCCAAAAATATATTTAAGGTCCTGGGGAACCCTTACCAACCCTTATTGTAGCACCCTCCTAGACAGGTGCTAGGATTAGATAGATAGGTTTAGCCCTGGTTCACACCGGTGCGGCTTTGAAATCAAGCTACTTCAGGGCAATTTCAAAGCTGCACATCACATCGGATTCATTGCGGCTTGCGACTTCATTTAACAGAAGTCTATGCAAGTTGCAATGAAATCGGTAAAAAGTAGTGCAGGGACCTTTTTCATAATCGCTGCGGTTTGAGTCGCGGCAATATAAACACTCTGTGTTATTACAGGAGAAATTCAAGACAAAAAGGTACATTTTTCAGGGAACTGCTCAGACACAATTACCATTTCTAGATGTTCCCTTATAGCAAAAATTCGCTTTGTGAGTTCAGGGTCACTATTGATAAAGGGTTTGCTGCATTTTGCACATTTATAAATGTTGAAGCGGACCCAAATAACACAAACTTTTAAAGAAGTGTTAAAAATTAGAAAGAAAATATTGTATAATACCAGAGCCCACCCAGGTGTGTTGCAACAGGGAGTGGAATATTCTGCTGATCTGGGCGGCTTGCCTCTTCCTATGCACAGGTGAGGCTGTATGGGGCACAGGTCACGCTGTATGGGGCACAGGTCACGATGTATGGGGCACAGGTTACGCTGCATTGGGCACAGGTCATGCTGTATGGGGCACAGGTCACGATGTATGGGGCACAGGTCACGATGTATGGGGCACAGGTTAGGCTGCATTGGGCACAGGTCATGCTGTATGGGGCACAGGTCACGATGTATGGGGCACAGGTTATGCTGCATTGGGCACAGGTCATGCTGTATGGGGCACAGGTCACGATGTATGGGGCACAGGTCACGCAGCATTGGGCACAGGTCATGCTGTATGGGGCACAGGTCACGATGTATGGGGCACAGGTCATGATGTATGGGGCACAGGTTACGCTGCATTGGGCACAGGTCATGCTGTATGGGGCACAGGTCACGATGTATGGGGCACAGGTCACGCAGCATTGGGCACAGGTCATGCTGTATGGGGCACAGGTCACGCAGCATTGGGCACAGGTCATGCTGTATGGGGCACAGGTCACAATGTATGGGGCACAGGTCACAATGTATGGGGCACAGGTCATGATGTATGGGGCACAGGTCACGCAGCATTGGGCACAGGTCATGCTGTATGGGGCACAGGTCACGATGTATGGGGCACAGGTCACGATGTATGGGGCACAGGTCACGCTGCATTGGGCACAGGTCACGCTGTATGGGGCACAGGTCAGGATGTATGGGGCACAGGTCACGATGTATGGGGCACAGGTCATGCTGCATTGACACTAGGGCAGCTGTGGGGGGCTGTTTGCAGGGGGGGCCCCATACAACATTTTGCTATGGGGCCCTGTGATTTCTAGTTACGCCCCTGGCCAGAGCTACAATGGAATGGTTTAGATCAAAGCATATTCATGTGTTAGAATGGCCCAGTCACAGTCCAGACCTAAATCCAGTTGAGAGCTACAATGGAATGATTTAGATCAAAGCATATTCATGTGTTAGAATGGCCCAGTCACAGTCCAGACCTAAATCCAGTTGAGAATCTGTGGGAAGACTTGAAAATTTCTGTTCACAGACGCTCTCCATCCAATCTGACAGAGCTTGAGATATTTTGCAAAGAAGAATGGGCAAAAATGTCCCTCTCTAGATGTGTAAAACTGGTAGAGACATCCCCAAAAAGACTTGCAGCTGTAATTGCTAGACATGTGCAATTTGTTTCGTAACGAATCGAAATTCGGCCAAATTTTGCATCTTTCGGACATTCGGATGCACC
Organism: Aquarana catesbeiana; assembly: GCF_042186555.1. Taxonomy (NCBI): domain Eukaryota; kingdom Metazoa; phylum Chordata; class Amphibia; order Anura; family Ranidae; genus Aquarana; species Aquarana catesbeiana. The sequence continues at coordinate 16,834,726 of NC_133326.1, forward strand.
TGAATGTCCGAATAAAAAAATAATGAATTTCAGCGAATACGAAAGAAATTATAGCGCATATAACGAATGAATTCGACATGATTCGAGATTCAGTATAACGAATATCGGCACTCTACAGAAATAGCGAATTATCCAAAAACAAATTAACGTAACATAACGAATATAACGGAATGAAATGATGTATTTTTCGAATGACAACGAACTGAAACTAAACAATATTTTCCATTGTGCACAAGTCTAGTAATTGCAGAGAAAGGGGGTTCTACAAAGTATTGACTCAGGGGGGCGCCATACAAATGTACCCCCCACACTTTTCACATATTTATTTGTAAAAAAAAATGTGAAAACCATTTATCATTTTCCTTCCACTTCACAATTATGTGCCACTTTGTGTTGGTCTATCACATAAAATCCCAATAAAATACATTTACGTTTTTGGTTGTAACATTAAAAAATGTGGAAAATTTTAAAGGTATTTTTCAAGATACTGTAAATGACTAAACTATATATATATATATATATATATATATATATATATATATATATATATATGCACTTTTTTTTTATTTTTAAGTAAACATGAAAAAGTGCTCCATTCTCCCCAGAGATGCTGGCAATGTGCAGTATGCATGCTGGCTGGCAGCCCTGAAGCAAGCTGACTGTCAAGTTTAAATTGAAAGGGACCCCATAAACAAAAAGCTGTCGATCGTTGGTCTCACACATGAATAACAAGGTGTTAATAAATTATCTATTCCAGAACGTGCATTTCAGCAAGGGCTGTTATCATTAGACATCTCCATTTGCTGTACTGGTAGACCATAAAAGGCACAGACTTTTCGTACAGTCAGATAGACCATTCATCCCATTACAATGCTCGCTTCTGGTCTTCATATTCATGTAGATGGCTACATAAAGGTGTATTAAACCCAAAAACAAACAAAAACAAGTATTTCTTTGTAGCTTATTAATCCTTAGATGTGATGGCTGCATTCGTTTTGTTTTGCCGATTTGCCGATGGTGAGGGACGCTGATGGTGGGGGCACTGATGGTGGAGGCACTGATGGTGGGGGCACTGATGGTGGGGGATGCTGATGGTGGGGGATGCTAATGGTGGGGGCACTGATGGGGGAGGAAACTGATGGTGGGGGACACTGATGGTGGGGGACGCTGATGGTGGGGGACACTGATGATGGGGGACACTGATGGTGGAAGACACTGATGGTGGGGGCGTTGATGGTGGGGGATGCTGATGGAGGGGGACGCTGATGGGGGGGCACTGATGGTGGGGACGCTGATGGTGGGGATGCTGATGGTGGGGGACGCTGATGGTGGGGGACACTGATGGTAGGGGCGCTGATGGTGGAGGACACTGGTGGTGGGGGACACTGATGTTGGAAGACACTGATGGTGGGGGACACTGATGTTGGAAGACACTGATGGTGGGGGACACTGATGGTGGAAGACACTGATGGTGGGGGTTGCTGATGGTGGGGGCACTGATTGTGGGGTACGCTGATGGTGGAGGACACTGATGGTGGGGGACCCTGATAGTGGAGGACACTGATGATGGGGGACACTGATGGAGGGGGCACTGATTTTGGGGGGACACTGATGGTGGAGGACACTGATGGTGGGGGACACTGATGGTGGGGGGACACTGATGGTGGGGGGACACTGATGTTGGAAGACACTGATGGTGGAAGCCCTGATGGTGGGGGACACTGATGGTAGGGGCACTGATGGTGGAGGACATTGATGGTGGGGGACACTGATGGTGGGGGCACTGATGGTGGAGGACACTAATGGTGGAAACACTGATGGTGGAGTACACTGATGGTGGGCGACACTGATGATGGGAGCCCTGATGGTGGAGGACACTGATGGTGGAGGAAACTGATGATGGAGGACACTGATGGTGGGTGACACTGATGATGGGAGCCCTGATGGTGGAGGACACTGATGGTGGAGGACACTGATGGTGGAGGACACTGATGGTGGGGGACACTGATGGTGAGGGACACTGATGGTGGAGGACACTGATGGTGGGAGCCCTGATGGTGGAGGACACTGATGGTGGAGGACACTGATGGTGGGTGACACTGATGATGGGTGACACTGATGATGGGAGCCCTGATGGTGGAGGACACTGATGGTGGGTGACACTGATGATGGGTGACACTGATGATGGGAGCCCTGATGGTGGAGGACACTGATGGTGGAGGACACTGATGGTGGAGGACACTGATGGTGGGTGCCCTGATGGTGGAGGACACTGATGGTGGGTGACACTGATGATGGGAGCCCTGATGGTGGAGGACGCTGATGTTTCAAAAAACAGTTACATTCCTGGATTGCTAACTGTCACATTTGCTTTTGTTATCAACCAAACTGTAACCCATCAAATGAATGGATTAATAACTGATCACATGTGCAGCAGGATGGCAGTTGCTGATCAAATAGAGATTAAGATGGCAGCTTCCTTGGCTCAAAAAGATAGGAGGGTTTAGTTCCACTTTAAGGATTGGTAAGCTGCAATATATTATATTATATTATTAATTATTATTACATATTTTATTAACCGCTCTCCTGTGCCAGATCATGTACCTAGTGTGTGATCCGGCACTTCTGAGTAGGGGGTGCACACGTGCCACTGGTGCTGCGGCTGTGCTGTGATTAGAAATAGCACAAGCCGATCAGCGGGTGCCGGCCAATGGATGTCCGCCGGCACCCGCTGATCGGCAAAGAGAAACACAGAACAGAGCTCTGCTCATATAAACAAGGCAAAGCTCTATCCTGTCAGCGGGGATGTGGTGGATTTTGTTTCCCTGCAAAGCACATCCCTTAGTAAAATCACCTCCCCCACAGTACACATAAACACTGGCTAGGCACACAGTTAACCCTTTGATCACCCCTGATGTTAACCCCTTCCCTGCCAGTGTCATTAGTACAGTGACAGTGCATATTTTTAGCTGTCACTGCTTCCCACAAAGTGTCAAAAGTGTCAGTTAGTGTCAGAATGTCTGCCACAATATATAAGTCACTGATCGCCGCCATTTGTAGTATAAAAAAAATAATTAAAAAAATAAATAATTCCAGTATATAAACCATAGTTTGTAGACGCTATAACTTTTGCGCAAACCAATCAATATACACTTATTGGGATTTTTTCCCCCAAAAACATGCAGCAGAATACATATTGGCCTAAATTTATGAAGAAATTAACTTTTAATTTTTTTTTTATTGGATATGTATTATAACAGAAAGTAAAAAATATTGTATTTTTTTTTTTTTTTCAGGATTGTCAGTCCTTTTCGTTTATAGTGCAAAAAAAATAAAACTCGCACAGGTGATCAAATACCACCAAAAGAAATCTCTATTTGTGGGTCAAAAAGGACATACATTTTATTTGGGTACAGCGCCGCACGACCGCGCAACTATCAGTTAAAGTAGCGCAGGGCCTTTATCGCAAAAAATAGCCTGTTCTGGAAGGGGGGTAAATCTTCCGAAGGTCCAAGTGGTTAATATATGTTATAACAGAACCTTTCAAGTTTATTACTCCTTTTTATGATGTGTATGGAAATTGAGTTTTTGAACATGTGTAGACATTATCAGCTGATCATGCATCATGGCTTAAAGTGATTGTAAACGATCACCTTGTAAAACAACTTATTCAGATTAAAATAGAAATGAAAGGCAAAACATTTCTACATATATAAAAAACAAACAAACAAAAAAAAACATTATAAACGTTTGCCCTCTTTTTAGAAGTGATCACATTCCCTCTGTTCTCAGCTGCATACAAGATGGGGGGAGAAAAAGCAGCTAGACATGTGCACTACCGAAAAATGTGCTTTTTTTTTTTGTCTTCATTTCATTCGCTTTTTTTTTTCGTTTATCGTATCATTCGTTACTTCGGATCATTTATAAGTTCAGATGCATTTGTATTTGTTCTGTTCCATTCCTCTAGATGCGACATTCCTTACTTCAGATCATTTGTAACTTTGGATGCATTCGAATTTGTTGCGTTCACTAACAGGCAGCCGAATTAGAAAGGAAATTCCAATACTTATAATTTAATAGTTTATAACTATTATTATAGTTTTTTATTTTATTATTTATTACTTTATAATTATTTATTATTTTATTATAATTAGTAATAATATATAATAATAATAACTAAAAAAAACCATAATAATAGTTAATAATTTAATTATGATAGAAAATATGAAAAACAAAATTATCCGAATGTAATCGATTCGTCAAACTCATCGGTTGAATCGTTTTTCGTTCTTTTGAAATTTTTGAATTTTCGCTCTTTCTGATTTTCTGATTTTCTGATTTTCGTTCTTGCGGATTTTCTTTCTTGCGGATTTTCGTTCTTTCTGACAATTGTCTTTCGTATGCATTCATCAAAAGAGTTTTTTGATGAATTTCATCCGAAAACAAATTTGTAACGAAACAAATTGCCCATGTCTAGAAGCAGCAGCACACAGATCTTCCTAGTGAATGGCTGCGCAGTGGAGGCGTGTCGGGGACAAATCTGATCATTGGAGGAGAGCACAGTCACACCCTGAGTTCCCAGCATAGCTAGAGAACTGACTACGCTGTGCTCTCTCAGTTTTTAAAAGGAAAGCAGAGGGACTATCAGGAACATCAGGGATTTCACACAAAGGAAGCAATACAAAGAGAACAGGAGACTTTCCCATACAAGTACATGGTACAGCCGGCACAGATCACGAATATGAAGTGTTGGGGTAACAAACGCTTTAATCTCCAAATTATTCATTCAGTTTAATCAAAATTAATATTTTTCCTGTCACTAGTTTTTTTTTTTTTTTTTTTTACAGTCAGCCTTTGCCACTGTCAAGTTATATCAGAAATATGGTTCCAAGTGTTGCGGCATCTACAGTATCTCACAAAAGTGAGTACACCCCTCAAATTTTGTGTAATTATTTTATTCTATCTTTTCGTGTGACAATGCTGAAGAAATGACACTTTGCTACAATGTAAAGTAGTGAGTGTACAGCTTGTATAACAGTGTAAATTTGCTGTCCCCTCAAAATAACTCACACACAGCCATTAATGTCTAAACTGCTGGCAACAAAAGTCAGTACACCCCTAAGTGAAAATGTCCACATGGGGCCCAATTAGCCATTTTCCCTCCCCGGTGTCATGTGACTCGTTAGTGTTACAAGGTCTCAGGTGTGAATGAGGAGCAGGTGTGTTAAATTTGGTGTTATCACTCTCACTCTCTCATACTGGTCACTGGAAGTTCAACATGACATCTCATGGCAAAGAACTCTCTGAGGATCTGAAAAAAAGAAGTGTTGCTCTACATAAAGATGGCCTAGGCTATAAGAAGATTGCCAAGACCCTGAAACTGAGCTGCAGCACGGTGGCCAAGACCATACAGCAGTTTAACAGGACAGGTTCCACTCAGGACAGGCCTCACCATGGTCCACCAAAGAAGTTGAGGTCACGTGCTCAGCGTCATATCCAGAGGTTGTCTTTGGGAAATAGACATATGAGTGCTGCCAGCATTGCTGCAGAGGTTGTAGGGGTGGGGGGTCAGTCTGCCATGCTCAGACCATACGCCACACACTGCATCAAATTGGTCTGCATGGCTGTCATCCCAGAAGGAAGCCTCTTCTAAAGATGATGCACAATAAAGTACGCAAACAGTTTGCTGAAGACAAACAGACTAAGGACATGGATTGCTGGAACCATGTCCTGTGGTTTGATGAGACCAAGATAAACATATTTGGTTCAGATGGTGACAAGCGTGTGTGGAGGCAACCAGGTGAGGAGTACAAAGACAAGTGTGTCTTGTCTACAGTCAAGCATGGTGGTGGGAGTGTCATGGTCTGGGGCTGCATGAGAGCTGCCGGCACTGGGGAGCTACAGATCATTGAGGGAACCATGAATGCCAACATGTACTGTGACCTACTGAAGCAGAGCATGATCCCCTCCCTTCAGAGACTGGGCCGCAGGGCAGTATTCCAACATGATAACGACCCCAAACACACCTCCAAGACGACCACTGCCTTGCCAAAGAAGCTGAGGGTAAAGGTGATGGACTGGCCAAGCATGTCTCCAGACCTAAACCCTATTGAGCATCTGTGGGGCATCCCCAAACGGAAGGTGGAGGAGCGCAAGGTCTTAACATCCACCAGCTCCGTGATGTCATCATGGAGGAGGGGAAGAGGACTCCAGTGCCAACCTGTGAAGCTCTGGTGACCTCCATGCCCAAGAGGGTTAAGGCAGTGCTGGAAAATAATGGTGGCCACACAAAATATTGACACTTTGGGCCCAATTTGGACATTTTCACTTAGGGGTGTACTCACTTTAGTTGCCAGCGGTTTAGACATTAATGGCTGTGTGTTGAGTTATTTTGAGGGGACAGCAAATTTACACTGTTATACAAGCTGTACACTCACTACTTTACATTGTAGACAAGTGTCATTTCTTCAGTGTTGTCACATGAAAAGATAGAAGAAAATATTTACAGAAATGTGAGGGGTGTACTCACTATTGTGAGATACTGTATAAAACATTCAGTATTGTGTAACAAGCCAGCTGACCTAGACAATCAGGACACATATTTGGCCACATTAGCCTCTAATTAAGGACATGGTCAACAAGATGTAACGCTGTTTGCATACAGCGAGCCCGGCTGATTTGGGTGGCATAGTGGACCCCCCCCCCCAGGCGGATCCGCCCTGTCACAGTTCCCACAGGAGCTATTTTCAGCTCTTTCTCCCTAAACGAGTCGGAGTTGCTGGAAAGCAGCGGTGGTCATGTGGGAATCTGGCCTACTTTTCCACACGAAGGGAGGCAGCTTCAGCTGGGACCGTGCCAGCCGGTAGTGGTATTAACTCTGTCATTCTCCATGATGCAGCTGCTCTGTATGGTCTTTGATGTCTTTTCCATCACATTTCCTAAGGAGGGTTTCTGAGAAGTCTCGGCTCAACCACACAAGAAGTGACTGTAGAGGTTGTCATAACAATTACCAGAACTGATTAGCTGTTGACGTTAGCGAGTCCCTCAGTGGCAATGTTGTTTGAGGTTCAATGGGTCTGATTGATAAAAAAAAAAATAAAAAATAACGAGCAAGCGATGTAATTCCAGCTGTCAGATATCTGAGGACTTGCAGTTGTTGGGAGAAGTACGCATCCCGACTTTCTGAGACCTGTAGTTCTCAACAGCTAGAGGGCCAAAGAATTATTCTAAACAATATCCTTATCTTCCAAAAATAATCCATACTAGAGATGTGCACAGCGGAAACATTTGTTTTCGTTTTCTGATTCGTTAGTTAAAGCGAAGCTCCACCCAAAAGTGAAAGCTCCGCTTATCTGCCTCCTCCACCGCCCCTCCGGTGCCACATTTGGCCCCTTTTGCCACAGCAAGACCACCCGGGAGTTCGGCCCCCCTACTCCTTCCCCCACCGCCGGGCCATTCAGAAAGCGCAGCGTGCCGCACGCATACGCAATAGGGAGCCGTAAGGCTTCACTGCCAATTTCTCTTATTCCCCGTACACATGATCGGAATTTGGGTGGCATAGTGGACCCCCCCCCGCATAAGACCGATGAGAGTTTTTCATCAGAAAACGCGACCGTGTGTATGCTCCATCGGACTTTTGCTGGCCGAATTCCAGCCAGCCAAAGATTGGGAGCAGGTTCTCAATTTTTCGGTCGGAAAAAGTTCCTATCCGAAAATGCGATCGTCTGTGGCAATTCCGACGCGCAAAATTCCTACGCATGCTCGGAAAAACTTCGACGCATGCTCAGGAAGCATTGAACTTCATTTTCTCGGCTCGTCGTAGTGTTGTACGTCACCGCGTTCTTGACGGTCGTAAGTTCAGCGAACTTTTGCGTGACCGTGTGTATGCAAGGCAAGCTTGAGCGGAATCCTGTCGGAAAAGCCGTCATATCTTTTTCCGACGAGAAGTCCGATCGTGTGTACGCAGCATTAGAAGCAATGGTTGGCTGCAGCACCCAAGAGCCGATGGAAAGATCGGCTGGGGTGCCGACATTGCGGGAACCCTGGACAGGTAAGTGCCCTAATATTAAAAGTCAGCAGCTACAGTATTTGTACTTTTTCTGAGGGAGGCTTTAGGTTAATAATTTAATTTTGCCATATCGTTAGGTTAAAATGACTCATTTTTGGAAATTCGTTTCGTATGTTTGTTATTTTCAAATTGATTCGAAATTCAGATTTAAAGTTCAAAATTCAAATTTCAGAAGATGGCTATATTCATTCTATTTTATTCCATTCTATTCTATTCTTTTCTATTCTATTTCTTTATTTTCTATTCTATTCTTTTCTATTGTATTATTTTATTCTCTGTTCTATTCTATTCTGTTTTATTTTATTCTGTTCTTTTATTTTCTATTCTGTTCTTTTGTTTTCTATTCTTTTCTAGCAATAAAAGGGTGGGAACAGTCAAGAAGAATGGGGGCAAGTGGACTATCTCGGTACAATACAACCCTCCAGGTTGTTGTGGGCTATCGTTGCTTTATTTCAATACAGGTTTTCTATTGCACCTGTCTGTGTGAGTTACTGCCACACACACTGCACCCCACCTACACTATATTATCAAAAGTATTGGGACGCGTGAGTTGGCCCACCCTTTGCAGCTATAACAGCTTCGACTCTTCTGGGAAGCGCATTTGTGACGTCGGGCACTGACGTTTGACAAGAAGGCCCGGCTTGCAGTCTTCACTCTAATTCATCCAAAAGGTGTTCTATCAGGTTGAGGTCAAGACAGTCAAGTTTCTCCAGCCCAAACTCGCTCATCCATGTCTTTATGGACCTTGCTTTGTGCACTGGTCCAAATCATTTGGTGGAGGGGGGGGGGTTGTTTTTCAGGGGTTGGGCTTGGCCCCTTAGTTCCAGTGAAGGGAACTCTTAAGGCATCAGCATACCAAGACATTTTGGACAATTTCATGCTCCCAACTTTGTGGGAACAGTTTGGGGACGGCCCCTTCCTGTTCCAACATGAGTGCGCACCAGTGCACAAAGCAAGGGGACAGCCTTCCCAGAAGAGTTGAAGCTGTTATAGCTGCAAAGGGTGGGCCAACTCAGTATTAAACCCTACAGACTAAGACTGGGATGCCATTAAAAAAATCATGTGTGTTTAAAGGCAAGTGTCCCAATACTTTTGACAATATAGTGTACATGTACACCCGGGGGTAGGAAGGATTAACGATCATGTGACTAATGTGATTGGCTGTAACAGTGGTCACATGTGTAGGAGACAGTCCCGCCAGCTATTGATCATTAGTGGGAACTGACAACTGTCTTTCACAGCTCTGTCTCTGTGCTGGGAATGCACAATGAGTTCACTTTCAGCCCAGAAACCTTGCCTGACCATTGATGCATATGTGCGATATGTGCGGTGTGTGGGCGTTAAAGTCTACCGTTTTGCCGCCACATGTATGTGTTGTGTGCAGGAATCAGCAGGGTGTCCATGAGCGGTCCTTACAGTGTCCGCAGCCAATCCAAGTGCAGACTGCAGAGTCCTCCCTGAGTCCCCTTCCTCCTCCTTCTCCTCTTGTGTATGACATAGACATGTCATGGAGCTTGCGTTTAAATTCTTCAGCGGCCCTGTAACATACCATCTATCACAGGAGGAGCCGGTGTAGGGGGCGGGACCCTGTTACAGCGCCGCCAAAGCAATCAGACGCAAGTTCCGTGACACAGTGAGAGATACCTACTGTGTGAACCAGGCTCTGGTGAGTCTGCATTGGGCACAGACAGAGGGGTTCAGAGTCAGCATTGATGGGCACAGACAGAGGGGCTCAGAGTCAGCATTGATGGGCACAGACTAAGGGGCTCAGGATTGATGGGCACAGACTGAGGGGCTCAGAGTCAGCATTGATGGGCACAGACTAAGGGGCTCAGGATTGATGGGCACAGACTGAGGGGCTCAGAGTCAGCATTGATGGGCACAGACTGAAGGGCTCAGGATTGATGGGCACAGACTGAGGGTCTGCATTGATAAGCACAGACTGAGGAGCTGCATTGATGGGCACAGAGACTAAGGGGCTCAGCATTGATGGGCACAGAGACTAAGGGGCTCAGCATTGATGGGCACAGACTGAGGAGCTGCAATGATGGGCACAGGCTGAGGGGCTCAACATTGATGATCACAGAGACTGAGGGGCTCAGCTTTGATGGGCACAGAGACTGAGGGGCTCAGCTTTGATGGGCACAGAGACTGAGGGGCTCAGCTTTGATGGGCACAGAGACTGAGGGGCTCAGCTTTGATGGGCACAGAGACTGAGGGGCTCAGCTTTGATGGGTACAGAGACTGAGGGGCTCAGCTTTGATGGGCACAGAGACTAAGGGGCTCAACATTGATGGGCACAGAGACTGAGGGGCTCAGCTTTGATGAGCACAGACTGAGTGGGTCAGCATTGATGGGCACAGACAGAGTCTGCATTTGATGGGCACAGTGAGACTGCAGTTGGTGGGCACTGATAAGCTGCATTTGGTGGGCACTTGATGGGCACTGGTAGGTTGCATTTGATGGGCATTGAAAATCTTGATTTCTACTTTAATTATGAAAAAAAGCAATTCGACTTGTATACATTGCTAACCCAATTTTTCCAATTGGATTTTCTAGTCTGGGAAAAAAAAACACTTATGCCCCGTACACACGGTCGGATTTTCCGATGGAAAATGTCCGATCGGAACTTGTTGTCGGAAATTCCGACCATGTGTGGGCTCCATCAGACATTTTCCATTGGATTTTCCGACACACAAAGTTGGAGAGCAGGAGATAAAATTTTCCGACAACAAAATCCGTTGTAGGAATTTCCGATCGTGTGTACACAAATCCGACGGCCAAGGTGCCACGCATGCTCAGCATAAATAAAGGGATGAAAGCTATTGGCCACTGCCCCGTTTATAGTCCCGACGTACGTGTTTTACGTCACCGCGTTTAGAACGATCGGATTTTCCGCCAACTTTGTGTGACCGTGTGTATGCAAGACAAGTTTGAGCCAACATCCGTCGGAAAAAATCCTAGGATTTTGTTGTCGGAATGTCCGATCAATGTCCGACCGTGTGTACAGGGCATTATACTAATAAGTTTAATTTTGTAAACAGCACGAGGCAAATGTCAGTGCAGGAAATAATTTTATAAACAATGCCCAACAGAGGAACCTTAAGAACCAGTGTATGGTTTTTGCATTGTATCTGTTCAAGTGAGATCATGGCATGATTTGTTCTGGCAGTAGAGGGGTTAACCCCTTCTCGACTAATATCCACTGGGCAGAGGTTGCGAGTGGCACTGGTTCCTCGGGATTTTCTGCACAAGCTACATTAATCCCGCTCTGGTGAAATGTAGGTCAAATCCCAAGGCTGCTTCCCAGTCATGCTAGAAACTCATCAGCTTGGCAGTGTTGTCAAACAAGACCCAGTAACTGGGCAGAGATCAGAGATTGCCCTCTTGTCGCTAGGGCATCTCTGATCTCTGAGCGGATAAAACTGCCCATTGGCCCCCCTTGTCACCATGCAGTACAGGGCTTAACGCTCCTAGGATTCTAAACACGTCCTTGGAATTATTGCTGGACTTTGTGTAAATATGTTAAAAGTACCTCCCAAGCTGTGTTCATTTATAAACATCACTATGGGTGAACAGTAACTTTAAGTAAAAAAACTTTTGAAATTACATTAAAATGTTAAAGCTTATACAGTAGTAGATTTTTTGTGTCTGGGTTTACATATACTTTAACCTCTTCTGCTCTTTGGACGTGCCTGGTATGTCCAGAGTCTGAAGAGTTTTGCTCAGCCAGAACCTGGCTTTTATGTAAAAGTGATCTGAGCGGCTGTAGAGCCTCCTAATAACTTTTACACTCTAACACAGGCACCTCTTTTAAAGATTATCTTCCTGTTCTTTCCGCGAGCTTTGTTCTGGGTTCACCTGATATTTAGTTTAATGTATGTGTAGGACGAAGAGGTAGTTTAACCGCTTGCTGCCCACCCACCGTCAGATGACAGAGGGGCGCTGTAGCTCTTGTTCTGGGACAATGACATATGATGTCAGCCCAGAAGGGGCGCTCCCGCAAGCTCGCGGGGGCGTGCGGCGCGGCGACCACGGCCGCGCCGTGTTGCTAGAATGCGGCGCCACCCCGATGTTTGTAAAGAGCTGTGGCCGCGGCTCTTTAACCATGTGATCGGCTGTGTCCAGTCACAGCCTCAGCCTTATGTAATCCACAGCCAAAGATGATCCCCTCGGTCCACCGTTGAACCCAAGTAGCACGCTCCTTGGGTACGACGGTTCGACTGGTTCGACGGTGGACCGAGGGGATCATCTCTGGCTGTGGATTACATAAGGCTGGGGCAGACGCCCCCTGTGGTGACTCCTGCCTTAATCCTCAGCAACCTTGACTTTCCCTCCCCCCTCTCTATAGCTCACCATCACACAGGCACCTCTTTTAAAGATTATCTTCCTGTTCTTTCCGCAAGCTTTGTTCTGGGTTCACCGGATATTTAGTTTAATGTATGTGTGGGACGAAGAGGTAGTTTAACAGCTTGCTGCCCACCCACCGTCAGATGACAGAGGGGCGCTGCAGCTCTTGTTCTGGGACAACGACATATGATGTCAGCCCAGAAGGGGCACTCCCGCAAGCCCGCAGGGGCGTGCGGCGCGGCGACCACGGCCGCTCCGTGTTGCTAGAATGCGGCGCCACCCCGATGTTTGTAAAGAGCTGTGGCCGCGGCTCTTTAACCATGTGATCGGCTGTGTCCAGTCACAGCCTCAGCCTTATGTAATCCACAGCCAAAGATGATCCCCTCGGTCCACCGTTGAACCCAAGTAGCACGCTCCTTGGGTACGACGGTTCGACTGGCTCGACGGTGGGCCGAGGGGATCATCTCTGGCTGTGGATTACATAAGGCTGGGGCAGACACCCCCTGTGGTGACTACTGCCTTAATACTCAGCAACCTTGACTTTGCCTCCACCCTCTCTATCTCACCATCTGTTGGCTGTGACTTGGGGCCATGTCTGGGATCCTTGTGTGAAACATCCGAGGCCTCGGTGCCCCACATGTGGGGGATCTTTCGAACCCTGGTGCAGACACATTCTTGGTTGTTTTTATATGCGGTGAGCCCATTGCGGGCTGACTCATTGAGTGCTTTAAATTTATAACCTTCTCTATGCAAATGCCCCTGAAGAAAGAATTCAAGTCTGTTCCTGAAACACGTTGGGCCATAATGAGAAGAAACTGTCACATCAATGTTTAACACCATATGAGAGAAGAGACTGTCACATCAATATATAACCCCACATGAGTCATTTTTGCACTGATTTGTTTTTTATCTGTGTAATGAATAAAAGATTATATTTTTGTCGTTTTTTGATGTATTATTTTGATTTTGCCTATAAAGTCCCTATGTACTTTGGCTTAGTAAGCCAGTCCACCACCTTCTCTGCATGCTGTGGCTGGATAGCACGGGCAACTTCACTAAATGGAAGAAATAATGCCCTGCCTGAGGATTGACCACATCCACCTTTGCCTGTGGACACATACGCTGCTGCCCCCCTCACAGTGCCATGGGAACGTCTGCCTCTCCTTGTTGGCCTCCCAGACATGTTGGGGAGGGGGGCGCTTATTAATAAAATGTAATGAAGATGTGGAAATGTGTACGAGGATGCACTTTAATGAATAGAAAGTGGTGTTTGGTGCACTTTAACCTGAATACTTACTACACAAATACACTCCACTGACACATTACAATATACTGCAATAAAACTGCACTGCTGCACTGCAATATACTGCATTAAACGTGCAGTAATGTACTTACATATACTACGGGAGAAGATTATCCTCTAATGGCTGTTTGTTAATAGTTTTGGAGTATCTAATGCCATAATTCATCACCTGTTAAAATTTCTTTAAGCAATAAATCTTAAAAAGACAATCCCTAGACTGCTTTATTGGAGCCAGAGTGAGTGGCCTGTTGCCTCTGTGGCTGGTGGCCTTTTTGGGGAAGAACCAGTTAATACCATCAGCCCCTGTGGGGGTAGCGCTACACTTTTTTTTTTTATTGCTGTAACAAGGGGGCTAACAACTCCCATCCGATAGCGGAGACCGGGCGACAGCTGACACTGTCCCCCCCCACCCCACCCCTGTGACGCCCGGAATCCCGAAGAGATGAGGATTTAGCCACTTCCCGTTCCGCCTCTCTGTTTACAATTTGTGTCTGATTGGAGGCCAGAAAATAAATTTGGAGTCTAATAGACCCCAGATCTCTCCATAAAGAGGGCCTGTCAGAGCCCATGATGTCACAAGGGATGTTGTCCATCCCTTGTGATAGCAATAAAGTTAATACAAAAAAAACATTAAAGATACAGCTTAAAATTTTTTTAAGTTAAAACAAATAATAAAAATTGAAAAAGAAAAAATGTAAAGCACCCCCCCCATGCTTATGCGCAGATGCGAATGCATACGTAAGTCCTACGTGCATATGTAAACGGTGATCACACCACAACTGAGGTATCACAGGGAACGTCAGAGTGAGAGCAATAATTCTAGTACCAGATCTCCTCTAACTCTAAACAGGTAACCTGCAAAAAATTTCAAGCGTCGCCTATGGAGATTTTAGAGTACCGTAGTTAAGCATCATTCCATGGGCATATCAGTTTTAAAGCGTGACATGTGTGGTATCTATTTACTTAGCGTAACATATATATATATATATATATATATATATATATATATATATATGTAATGTTTGAGGGTTCTAAGTAAATTTTCTAGCAAATAAATGTAGATTTTTACATGTAGGAGAGAAGTTCCAGAATTGGCCTGGTTGGCAAGTGGTTATGCTTGTAGGCAGGAAGGGGGCTGAAAGGGATCAGCAGCACTGAGATGCAACAAACAATAAAAAAGAGGTAAAAACATTCTTTTTTTTTTTTTTTTTTTTTTTTAGCTATAGCAAATGACATATCATTTAGTTAGGGTTTACATCTAACTATGTTATATCTTTAGAAACCTGAAATTTCCAACAGACAAATTGTATTCTGCACTGTAACTTCATAAAACCATCAAGTATGCCCATTATATAGATACATTTGCATGCTGTGTAAATTGGGTGCGTTCATGTGTGCTGAATAATTATGTACAAGAACGGTGCAAATATTCACCCAAAAATGAATATTCATTGACAAAACGTCTAGACCCGTACTTGACATTTTATCTCACAGGAAAATTGCTATAGAAAACTCCCTTTCAGCAATAGCTTTGCTTTGACGATTAAGGATGCAAGAGACATTTTCACATTTTCAAACATCTAGACCGAAGTGTGAGGAGAAACAAACAGGAAGCTCGATTTCTCACTTCCGCACAATACCTGAACTGAGAGCTTCTTCCCTAGGGACACTTTATAGAGGTTAGCACGCTACCCCCCCCATCTGCTGTGGTGTGACAGTAACGGGAGGTGACACTGAGGGGAGCTGGTTAGGCTTGAATCACAAAGCATGACAGTGTCGCCTTTGGGTGTGCTTGTCAGCGGGTAGCAATGAGTATGGAGTGAATTTGATTGGTGTGCATTTAGATTTGGTAATGTGTGACTACAGTTAAGTTATTGTGCTGTGTATACAAATTTAGTATGCAGCTAATGCTGTCGTACATTTCAAGCAAGGCTGAATTAGACTTGACTTCAGGGACTTTCCAAAAAAATACCTTTAGAATGTAGAGTTTTTCTTTGAGATTTTTAATGAGAAAAAATGGTACCTTGGGTAGAAATTATTATATAATAGGAACTCTGTACATGATGGCGGCCAAAATCATTTGTTTCAAGTGGAACTCCAAACAAAGCTTTTTTTAATTTTGGATAAAGTGGGCAATTGTTAGAACCTCTGTCAGGCTTGTGTAAGGGAGGGCGTGTGAAGGTGCTGGACCTCTAGGTTTAAGTTGTGCAGGAGAAGAAATTTTTTTTAAACCCTTGTTGGGTTTGTATTGCTTAGGAGGAAGTATATGAAGGCTCTGAGACCTTTGATTAGGGTTGCGTGAGAGAAGCCTTGTTTTTATGGCTTAGGAGCGAGTGTTTGAAGGCTCAGGACCATCGAATTAGGGTTGTATGAGAGAAGAAGTATTGGTTTTATTGCTTAGGAAAAAGTGTGCGAAGGCGCATGCTATTAGGGTTGGTCTTTGTAAAAGAAGATGGCTTAGTTTTATTGCTTAGGAGAGAGTGAAGGAAGGCTCTGGACCCTTAGATTAGGTTGTGTGAAAGAAGGGGTCTTGGTTTCATTGTTTAGAGAATGTATGTGAAGGCTCTGGATCCTTGGATTAGGGCTGTATGAGCATAGAGGTCTTGGTTTTATGGTTTAGAGAGAGTATGTGAAGGCTCCGGATCCTTAAGTCTTGTTAGAACCTTTTGTCAGGTTTTTATTGCTTATTGCAGGAGTATGTAAAGATTCTGAACCCTTAGATTAGGCTGTGTGAGAGAAAATATCTTGGTTTTATTGTTTAGAGAGAGTATGTGAAGGCTCTGGATCCTTAGATTAGGGCTGTATGAGAGAAGAAGTATTGGTTTCATTGCTTATGAGAGATTGTGTGAAGGCTCTGGACCTTTAGTTAGGGTTGTGTGAGAGAAGAAGTCTTGGTTTATTGTTTAGGAGAGGGTGTGCAGAAGAACTCTTGTAGAACTTTTCTTGGGTTTTTATTGTTTAAGAAAGTGTTTGTGAAGGGTCTGGACCCCTAGATTAGGGCAGTGTGAGAGAAGAAGTCTTTGTTTTAGTGCTTAGGGGAGTGTGTAAATGCTCAGAAACCTTAAATTAGATCTCTGTGAGAGGAAGTCTTGCTTTTATTGCATAGGAGAAAGTATGTGATGGATCCTTAGCTTGAAGCTGTGTGAGATAAAAGGTCTTGGTTTTATTGTTTAGGAGAGAGTGTTTGAAGGCCCTGGACTATTAGTTTAGGGTTATGTGAGAGAAGAATTCTTGTTTTTTGTTTTTTTTTGTTCATAAGAGTGTGTGAACCATTTGTGTGAGAGAAGATGTATTGATTGTATTGCTTAGGATATAGTATATGAAGGCAATAGACCCTTAGATTGGGGCTGTGTAAGGGAAGAAGTCTAAATTGTATTGATTAGGAGAGCGTGTGTGAAGGCTCTGAGCTATTGGATTGGGGTTGTGTGAAAGAAGAAGTTTCGGTGGAACTTTTATTGAGTTTTTATTGCTTAGGGGAGAGTGTGTAAAGGCCCTGAAAACTTAGATTAGGGCTGTGTAGGAAAAGAAGTCTTGGTTTTATTGCTTAGAAGAGAGTATGTGGGCCCTGAACCCTTAGGCTAGGGCTGTGTGAAAGAATAATGCCCCGTACACACGGTCGCATTTTCCGACGAAAAATGTTCGATGGGAGCTTGTTGTCGGAAATTCCGACCGTGTGTAGGCTCCATCGGACATTTTCCATCGGAAGTTCCGTCACACAAAATTTGATCTGGATCTCAAATTTTCCGACAACAAAATCCGTTGTCGTAAATTCCGATCGTGTGTACACAATTCCGACGCACAAAGTTCCACGCATGCTCGGAATCAAGCAGAAGAGCCGCACTGGCTATTGAACTTCATTTTTCTCGGCTTGTCGTACGTGTTGTATGTCACCAAGTTCTTGCCATTCGGAATTTCCGAAAAAGATTTGTGTGACCGTGTGTATGCAAGACAAGTTTGAGCAAACATCTGTCGGAAAAAATCCATGGATTTTGTTGTTGTAGGAAAGCTCTGGGCCATTAGATTAGGGTTGTGTGAGGGAAGAGGTTTTTGGTTTTATTGTTTAGGAGAGAGTATGTGAAGGCTCTGGACCCTCAGATCAGGGTTGTGTAAGAGAAGAAATCTTGTTAGAACCTGTGTTGGGTTTTTATTGCTCAGGTGAGATTAAATTAAAGCTGCTGAACCTTAGTTTAGGGCAGTGTGTGTGGTGGAAAATATAAAGCTCCTACAAGCAAAAAATTCCATGTGCTAATAAGCACAATCATAGCTCTCTGGTATAATGCCAGGAAAGCGCGCTTGTTTATCTCCAAGTAACACAGACAGACGCTGGTATCACGTTGAGCTTAGCAAAATCCTTTCTACCATGATATGCTGCTTTAATTTATACTATAAACATGAATAACAAAGGAAGGTGGTGGCTTCATAATCAGCCAATCAGACACTTGTATTCTTTCAAAAGAACCAATCACACACATGTATATATTAAAAAAAAATTCCAGTAGTGCCGTGTGCAGATGGTCGTGTGCAGAGCCATGTGGCAAGCTTTTTGTGAGACACAAAGTGTCTCACAATTTGAACACTATTTTCATGGCTCTGAACACGACTGTGTACACATTCCCACTGCTACCAATGACGCAAGCCGTACTCTATCATGGCTCACTGGGCTGATTTTTGTATGGTTATGCTATTGTTCCCATGTACGCAGATCTGCTTGCTTGAAGCGTTAATGCAGTCGCCGTAAGGTGGCCAGTCCCTTGGTGAGGCATGAACGAACATCCCTAACAGATATGCCCTGTCCACGGGAAGGTTTCCGCAGCCAATGGTTCCACCAACGTCTGTATGTGCGAACACGCTGGCATGAGCATATTACAGCAAAACTGACACTGGGGGCTATCTGACAACATACATTAATAAAAATTTCCACAACATGTGAGAAAAGTCCTGGTTTTATTGCTTAAGATAAGATATGTGAAGGCTCTGGACCCTTAGATTAGAGTTGTTTTAGAGAAGTCCTTTTAGCACCTTATCAGGCTTATATTGCTTAGGAGAGAGTATGTGAAGGCTCTGGAACCTTAGATTAGAGCTGTGTGAGGGAAGAGTTCTTGGTTTTATTGCTTAGGAGACAGTATGTAAAAGCTCTAGACCCGCCTTTCTCAACGTTTTTACCCCAGGGGAACCCTTGAAATAATATTCAGGTCTCAGGGAACCCCCGGGGATTAGTCTATCAAGGGTTATTGGAAAAGCACCCCTTACTCAGGTTGAGGTCAGTGGGAGAAATGTTCCACTTGCAGTGGTGATAAGATTGTCATCTTCACTGGCTCTGCCAAGTGGTGTTGGACCTGGAACTATGAAGGTCCCATCAGATGGGAGGTCATTTAGCCACAGCTCAAGGAACCCCTAGCCAACCAAGGAGGAACCTTAGGGTTCCGCGGAAACCTGGTTGAGAATGGCTGCTCTAGACTGTTAGATTATGATTGTGTGAGAGAAGTAGTCCTATATGAACCTTTGTTGTGTTTTCATTGCATAGGTGAGAGTATGTGAAGGCTCTTAGATTAGGGCTGTGTGAGAGAGTCTTCTTGGTCAAACCAATTTTAAAACGTCTTGTTAAGCAAAATGGACAACCAGGTGTCCTTCCATTAGTAAATCAAATGTTTAGTGATAAGTGTAGCAAAACACAAAAATACAGGAGGACTTACAGACTATAATTTGGTATTTATTATTAAAGGCAATCATCAGCAAGCCAATACATTTCACCAGAAACGGTGATGGAAATCTTCCAATGGAGACACCTTTTCCATTGACAATTGTCTAAGAGGGAATTTCCCCTCACTTTGGACAGAAGTGACACTTCCTTGACACAAACAGTAAAAGAAACAAAACGTAACGAGGGGTTTTGACCATTTCCTACATTAAAAAATGTTAGGTTGAATAATAAATGCCTATACCCAAATACTTCAGTGTTATCTAATCAAATATACATCTCCAATTGGAATGTTTTAATTTTAATATTGTATCAGGCCAGTACAAAATATGAATTAATCAAGTAAATGCATAAAAATAAGTAATAAATATGTGAAAGTAAATTATCAGATTGTACAGAACAGCTCACCAAAGACAAAAATATTATTGTATGCCTACGAAAAAAATTGATCATTACTTGAGACTTGAGAACTAGGGTTGGTGTTGAAATTACCTGCAGAGAATGGTTAACTGTAGTATTTCCAACTCAACTGGTATATATAAAATCATTGCGTTTGAAATTGCTGCAGGAAAATACTGAACTATTTCAGACCTTCCATCGTAATTGCTGTCAGTTCACCTACCTCATCTACTGACGAGTCAAGGGCCGAAAAAAAAAATAAAAGTAACAAATCATAAAATATTTTTCATTTAAAATTTACACAGACTCTGCAGGCGATGTTTAGGAAAGCGATCCGTCAGAAAATCCAAGGAAAAATAGTAAAAAAATAAAGTAAAAAACAACATATCTTCACATCTACTCACTTCAAAACGAAAAAAAGAGCTTCAGGTTTGGCCCACACAGCTAAACTTAACCTGTTTGGACTGTTTATTGATTTACAAGCTTTTTTTTTTAGACAATTGACTTTACAAAACTACCAAGTGAGAAAGAAAAAAACAAAGTTATATCTTTTCTCACAGATAAGTGTTGTAGTGCCAAGAAATTTTTTATATATATATATATATATATATATATATATATATATATATATATATATATATATAAAATCTATCTCTATATTTATATATCTAGATAGATAGATGGATTTTTAATAATAATATTATGACAATCATATTATTTATTTTATTTTATAAAATTATATTCAATTGTTAAATTTTATTAATTATTTTAAAGTATTTTAGAGTTTTGGTTTTTTTTTTTTCATTTTCTTTTTTTTTCATAAATAATTTTATTAAAAATGCCAAACACTTATAAACGTGCATTTATAAGAATTTATGAATGTTTATGAGCGTTCAGGTGTTTTTTGTGCGCATCTTCAGGATGTGACTTTGGAGGGGGTTTTTTTTTCTGCCACTCCTGAGAATTCCTAAAATGTGCATGGAGACTACGGGGTTGATTTGCTAAAGGCAAATAGACTGTGCACTTTGCAAAGTGCAGTTGTGCTCCGCAAGTGCAGTTGCACCAGAGCTTAGTAAATGAGGGGAAGCTCTGCCGACTTCCACCATCCAATCACCTGCAAAAAAAAGCTGTTTTTTTTTTTTTTATATCTTCCTTGCATGTGATTGGGTATTCTTTGCAAAGTGAAGCTTTACCTCATTTACTAAGTTCTGGAGCAACTGCACCTTGCAAAGTGCACAGTCTATTTGCCTTTAGTAAATCAACCCCTATTATAGACTAATATAGAGGAATGTTTAGAGGCAGAGAAAAAAAAAAAAACAAAGCTCAAACGCCTGTATAAGCAGCTTTGTGATGTGAATTGATTCATGTATTTATTATTATTATGTATGCATATATTTATTATGATTAATCTATTTATTCACTTTTTTAAATAATGTATGTATTACTTTATTTATTATGTGAAATTACTTTAATATGATTATGATTTATTAATTTATTATTATGTGACATGATTAACTTATTATGATTATGATTCAATTAATATTTTCATGTATTTATTATGTGAACTTATTTGTTTGTTTATTTATGTATTTATTATTATTTTAAAAATATTTTTTTTTTTCTGTGGAATTATGAATTTATTATAAATATGATTTATTTATTCTTTTATTATGTAAAATGATTAATTGATTATAATTATGATGAATGAATAAATTAGTTTATTATTCTGTGAAATTATTAATTTATTTGTCTACCCAATTGATTGATTTAAATAAACTTTTGAAGTTGTAGAATTGCTTCTTCTTTATGTACCTCTCCTCTCCTCCAACAGCCATTTTGGATTTTCACATCTTCCCCCGAGACACGACTCTAGAAGAAGGTGGCGTGGCCAGATTTCAGTGTCAGATCCGTGGAGTGCCGGAACCACAGATTATATGGCAACGAAATAAAGAACTGATAGACACAAAGCACCCAAGGTAAATGGGACGACGGGTTGTGCAATGACATAGTCCTCACAATTTGTATTTGTTTGTGAACCCATCAGTACAGTAGTGATAGAATGTTCTACCATGTTAACTATCGATTTTTCCCTCCAGTCAGGGCTCAAAACTCTGCTCACAGTGCGTCATTTCAGCTCTCCCTCCCCTTTTTTCTGAAATCTCAGAGAAGCTGTATAAAGTCTGTCCTTTAAACAGCTGTAGAGGAGGAAATACTGCAGATAAACAGGTACAACTTATGTAGGATGATTTGCTTTGTCTCTGTGTATCACCGGAGGCCAGTCACTTCACTGGGTTTATGTAAGGGTTTACAACTGCTTTAACCCCTTCACACTTAAGGGTAAAACAAATCTAAATTCCTAAGCGCAAATTTGCAACTTTGACTTGTGTTAGTAAAACCGTACATATCATCACAACTTTGCGCATCCAGGTGGATTTGTTTTTTTTAGGACAAATTGGGCTTTCATTTGGTGGTAAATAGTTATAGATATCTCCTAATTTTTATTTTATTTTTTATTATTATCAAGGAAAACTGGGCCAAAACAGTAAAAAAATATATATTTGAATTTAGCTGTATATTTCATGTTACTTTCATAACCTATCACCAAAGAACAATCCAAAATAAATTCTCCTGCTCCTGATGATCGCAACGATACCACATATGTGTATGTTAGTTGTTGTGTGTACCCGTAGTACAGCCCAGAAGCAATAGTGCGCATTCTGCTTTTTTGCTTTTCTTTTTTTTTTAGTCCTACCTAAAACACACTGACACTGATGTTAACTAAAAAAAAAAAAAATCCTCTCCAAAATATACTGATCCTGACCTTTGACCCTAACCTTGACCTTTGACCCTTACCTGACCCAAACACTAACCCTGGCACTGACCTAGATCAAACCTTGATGTAGGTTTTTTTTTTCTTAATTTTTATTTTTTATTTTTTTTACACTTTTTTTTCTGCAAGGAACGAGAAAGAAACTTTGTATCCTTCTTCTCCACTTACAGAAAGAAAAAAACACAAGGGGCGGGCTTCACAGTGACTGATTACTCTGGTAGCCAATCAGAGGCTACAACAGCGATCAGGTGACCCAGAATCCGGGTCCCGATCATTAGTATACGGGGCTCGGGGCTCTCGGCGAGACCAAGGGGAGGAACACATATATGTGGCCCCAAAGAAAAAAAGACCAGTGCAGTGAGGCCACATATATGTATTACATCGGCGTGAAGGGGTTAAGTTAAGGTGACCAGATTTTTACAATGAAATCCAGGGACTTAAATAAAGATTTTAAAAAAGATACTTCTTAGAATTTTTCTGAGATATGACTACCAAATGTTATGATGATAACATAGGAAAAAAACAGTGAAGTGAAGACTTCAGGAGTGTTTTACATAAAGAATGCAGGGCTCACCAGTGCCCAGCAATGCAGCCTGATCATTGCCCATCTGTGCAGCCTCACCAGTGCCCAGCAATGCAGCCTTACCAGTGCCCGTCAATGCAGCCTCACCATTGCCCATCAATGCAGCCTCACCAGTGCCCATCAATGCAGCCTCACCAGTGCCCATCAATGCAGCCTCACCAGTGCCCATCAATGCAGCCTCACCAGTGACCATCAATTCAGCCTCACCAGTGCCCATCTATACAGCCTTACCAGTGCCCAGCAATGCAGCCTCACCAGTGCACAGCAATGCAGCCTCACCAGTGCCCAGGAATGCAGCCTCACCAGTGCCCAGCAGTGCAGTCTCACCAGTGCCCAGCAATGCAGTCTCAACAGTACCCAGCGATGCAGCCTCACCAGTGCCCATCGATGCAGCCTTACCAGTGCCCATTAATGTAGCCTTACCAGTGCCCAGAAATGCAGCCTCACCTGTGCCCAGGAATGCAACCTCACCTGTGCCCAGCAATGCAGCCTCACCTGTATCCAGGAACGCACCCTCACCAGTGCCCAGCGATGCAGCCTCACCAGTGCCCAGCGATGCAGCTTCACCAATGCCCATCAATGTAGCCTTACCAGTGCCCAGAAATGCAGCCCCACCAGTGCACAGCAATGCAGCCTCACCTGTACCCAGGAATGCAGCCTCACCTGTGCCCAGGAATGCAGCCTCATGTGTGCCCACCCCCTCCCACCGTCTTCCGTGGCTTGCCTGGGCTATCCCATCCCACCAGGAGGCCCGAGCGACCAACCAGCACATCCACTGGCTGGCCGGCAAACGGACTGCTGTCAGCCAAAAATTTACTAGCCCGCCATCCAACATTTGTTGGCGGAAAGTTCAACAATAATTGTCAGAAGGAGCATACTAACTGTCTGAGCACAAGAGCTGAAATTCCATGTAGTACGTCACTACGTTCGTGTTTGTTGGCCGACAATTGTGTACGCTTGCATGCAAGACAAGATCCCGGCACACGCCCTTCAGACAAAAGTCTGACGCTCTGTTGGCCAACAACCCGATCATGTTTAACAGGCTTAAGGCCCCATACACACTATTCAATTTTCTGCAGGTTTTTGTCTTTAGATTTACAAAAAAAACATATAGTTCAAGAGCCTGCCTGATTGCATACAAATTGAAACTCATAAGGTTTGACCTCATATTATATGGTTTTTGGTAAATCTGAAGACAAAAATCTGCAGAAAATCTAATAGTGTGTATGTGGCTTTAAGGCAGGGTTCACACCGCAGCACGGAGCGGCTCGCAGCAGGGGGTCCGGTGCTTCCCTGTCCAACGTTTCAGGTCCGATTTCAGCCTGAATTTTTGGCTGAATTCGGACCTGAAATGGACCGGAAGATGCACAGGACTCCATAGGCATGGCTCCCAACTGTCCCTGATTTCGAGGGACTGTCCCTGGTTTGAAGCAAAGTCCCTCATTCCTCCTCATTGTCCCTCATTTTGGTCTGATTTATATAGTTGTATATAAAATGCACTTTTTAGCTATCAAAAAGTGTTTCCCAGCGCTAAACCTTTCATCTGATTTCTAAATTGCTGCATTTGTAAATTCCAAAAGCCGATATAAAGGAATAGTAGTGATAAAAAAAAGCACTTGTGGGCTGAACCGATCTTTTATTTTTTGTACAATTCTCCTATAAGGGGGCGTGGCAAGGGGTGTGTCCTATTCCGGAAAAAGATAGGCTCTCAGAAGTTGATGCGAGAATTTAAAGGGATGAGGTGGCAACTCTACTTCCTGAGGAAGGGGACGTTGCGGGTGCTGCAGGATTTCAATCCATGGTGGCAGGGGCAGAATGACCATTCGGCCACTTGGGCACTGCCCGAGGGCCCCGGGCCACTAGGGGGCCTCAGGAAGTAGAGTTGCCACCTCATCCCTTTAAACCCGAACACCTTTGAATTACACAGGTTCTGAAGGCTAATTAAATTCAGATAAGGCACCAAGTGAGTTTAATTACCACCTTAATCAGCCACAGAACCTGTGTAATTCATAGGCCCACTACACAGATGCTCCTTATCCATGAGTGAGAATCCAACGCGTTTTGAAATAGTTAAATATATAATCTTCCTCCTTCCTCCTTTGTCCCTGAGGAAGATTATATATTTAACTATTTCGAAACGTGTTGGATTCTCACTCATGGATAAGGAGCATCTGTGTAGTGGGCCTATGAATTACACAGGTTCTGTGGCTGATTAAGGTGGTAATTTAACTCACTTGGTGCCTTATCTGCATTTAATTAGCCTTCAGAACCTGTGTAATTCAAAGGTGTTCGGGTTTAAAGGGATGAGGTGGCAACTCTACTTCCTGAGGAAGGGGACGTTGCGGGTGCTGCAGGATTTCAATTCATGGTGGCAGGGGCGGACTGACCATTCGGCCACTCGGGCACTGCCCGAGGGCCCCGGGCCACTAGGGGGCCGATATAAAGGAATAGTAGTGATAAAAAAAAGCACTTGTGGGTTGAACCGATCTTTTATTTTTTGTACAATTCTCCTTTAAGGGGGCGTGGCAAGGGGTGTGTCCTATTCCGGAAAAAGATTCTCAGAAGTTGATGTGAGAATTTTCCACCATCCCTGAACAGTACAAGAAGAACCTCATACAAATGGGATTTTAAGGGCAAAATCAAATTGAATTGAAAAAATTATGTTGATTAAAAAATACAGATTTTATTATACAAAAAGATTAAAAATGATTTTGTACAAAAAACAGACATAAAGATAGCACAATTACAGTGTATTACAGTGATGGCAAAAAATCCCACTACACAGATGCTCCTCATCCATGAGTGAGAATCCAACGCGTTTCGAAATAGTTAAATATATAATCTTCCTCCTTCTTCCTTTGTCCCTGAGGAAGATTATATATTTAACTATTTCGAAATGCGTTGGATTCTCACTCATGGATAAGGAGCATCTGTGTAGTGGGCCTATGAATTACACAGGTTCTGTGGCTGATTAAGGTGGTAATTAAACTCACTTGGTGCCTTATCTGCATTTAATTAGCCTTCAGAACCTGTGTAATACAAAGGTGTTCGGGTTTAAAGGGATGAGGTGGCAACTCTACTTCCTGAGGAAGGGGACGTTGCGGGTGCTGCAGGATTTCAATTTATGGTGGCAGGGGCGGACTGACCATTCGGCCACTCGGGCACTGCCCGAGGGCCCCGGGCAACTAGGGGGCCCCATCAGGGTTGCCAGCCTCAGTAAAACCAGGGACAGTATGTTAAAATCTGTGTTTTTTTTACATCTGTCTCTGAAATTTCCCTTACTGACATCCTTTTGGTCTAAAAATCCCAAGATTATAGCTGCCCCACCTCTCCAGTCCCTTTTAGCCAATAGAAGCATGCCTGTGTATACTGTGTGTACATGTCTGTGTATACTGTGTGATTGTATACTGTGTGTGTGTATACTGTGTGGCCCCATAATCTCCTATTGCCCGGGGGCCCCATGAGTTGTCAGTCCACCCCTGCAGGGTGGTGTATTGTGTTAGCGATGGTTTGTTTGGTGACTGTGGTCCCAACTGCCTTGAGATCATTCACAAGCTCCTCCCGTGTAGTTCTGGGCTGATCCCTCATTTTTCTTATGGTCAACCTTACTCCATGAGGGGAAATCTTGCATGGAGCTCCAGACCGAGGACGATTGATGGTTAATTTGTATTTCTTCCATTTACAAATAATCGCTCCAACAGTTGTCTCCTTCTCACCAAGCTTCTTGCTGATGGTCTTGTAGCCCATTCCAGCCTTGTGTAGGTCTACAATCTTGTCCCTGATGTCCTTGGACAGCTCTTTGATCTTGCCCATGATAGTGAGTAGGGATGAGCCGAACACCCCCCGGTTCGGTTCGCACCAGAACCCGCGAAAGGACCGAAAGTTCGCACGAACGTTAGAACCCCATTGACGTCTATGGGACTCGAACGTTCGAAATCAAAAGTGCTCATTTTAAAGGCTAATTTGCATGGTATTGTCCTAAAAAGGGTTTGGGGACCCGGGTCCTACCCCAGGGGACATGTATCAATGCAAAAAAAACTTTTAAAAACGGCCGTTTTTTCGGGAGCAGTGATTTTAATGATGCTTAAAGTAAAAAAAAAAAAAGTGAAATATTCCTTTAAATATCGTACCTGGGGGGTGTCTATAGTATGCCTGTAAAGTGACGCGTGTTTCCCATGTTTAGAACAGTCCCTGCACCAAATGTCATTTTTAAAGGAAAAAATCTCATTTAAAACTGCTTGCGGGTTTAATGTCATGTCGGGTCATGGCAATATGGATGAAAATCAGTGAGACAAACGGCATGGGTACCCCCCAGTCCATTACCAGGCCCTTTGGGTCTTGTATGGATATTAAGGGGAACCCCGCACCCAAATTAAAATAAGGAAAGGTGTGGGGCCACCAGGCCCTATATACTCTGAACAGCAGTATACAGGCGGTGCCTATCAGGCACCCACGTTGAGTCAGTGACCTCATCATCCCCTCCCTCCTCATCACTGGAGCAAACCTGGCAGTATGCTGCAGCAGGGGGAGCATGACTGCCAGATTGCTGTCCTTCTTGGGCACCCCCTCTGTCCGCGCTCATGTTACTGCCTTCATCGAGCTCAGTATCGTCATCAGAGCCTTCCAAACGCTGGGCATCCTCCTGGAGCATGTACCCAACACTGTGGTCAAACAGTTCGAGGGAATCCTCATGAGGACATGGTGGAGCTAGGGAAGGAGTCACTGATGACATTGAGCTGAGGGAAGAGGCCGCTGCTTTGCCAGACAAAGCACCCTGGGCATGGGTGAGAGAGGATGAGGAGGATGAGGACGGCTTGGTCATCCACTCGACCAAGTCTTCCGCATGTTGCGGCTCAACATGGCCAGCTGCCGAAAAAAAGGCCAAGCGTGTCCCATGGCCACGTGCTGATGAGGATGCACCGTCTCCACGACCAGCACTAGACACAGAGCCTGCTTGCCCTCTCTTATTGGCTTGTGACTGTCTGCCTCTCCTTCTTGGCCTTCCAGACATACTAATGGCCTGTAGCTGCACTAAGCTGGGATAGAACACCTGTAATTTTCTTCAAGTAGCTTTATATACTGTAACCAGACAAGCCTGCCTGTCAGTAGGAAGATAACAGGAACGGATCTAGCTGAACACTGTGAGCAGGACGCACTGTACTAAATGTAAATAGTCTAGCTGCCTGACCGTGGTACTAATAGGATCAAATAGAACACCTGTAATTTTCTTCAGGTAGCTTTATATACTGTAACCAGACAAGCCTGCCTGTCAGTAGGAAGATAACAGGAACGGATCTAGCTGTACACTGTGAGCAGGACGCACTGTACTAAATGTAAATAGTCTAGCTGCCTGACCGTGGTACTAATAGGATCAAATAGAACACCTGTAATTTTCTTCAGGTAGTTTTATATACTGTAACCAGACAAGCCTGCCTGTCAGTAGGAAGATAACAGGAACGGATCTAGCTGAACACTGTGAGCAGGACGCACTGTACTAAATGTAAATAGTCTAGCTGCCTGACCGTGGTACTAATAGGATCAAATAGAACACCTGTAATTTTCTTCAGGTAGCTTTATATACTGTAACCAGACAAGCCTGCCGGTCAGTAGGAATTTAACAGGAACGGATCTAGCTGAACACTGTGAGCAGGACGCACTGCACTAAATGTAAATAGCAGGAACGGATCTAGCTGAACACTGTGAGCAGGACGCACTGCACTAAATGTAAATAGCAGGAACGGATCTAGCTGAACACTGTGAGCAGGACGCACTGCACTAAATGTAAATAGCAGGAACGGATCTAGCTGAACACTGTGAGCAGGACGCACTGCACTAAATGTAAATAGCAGGAACGGATCTAGCTGAACACTGTGAGCAGGACGCACTGCACTAAATGTAAATTGCAGGAACGGATCTAGCTGAACACTGTGAGCAGGACGCACTGCACTAAATGTAAATAGTCTAGAAGATAACAGGAACGGATCTAGCTGAACACTGTGAGCAGGACGCACTGCACTAAATGTAAATAGCAGGAACGGATCTAGCTGAACACTGTGAGCAGGACGCACTGCATTAAATGTAAATAGTCTAGATAGAAGATAACAGGAACGGATCTAGCTAAACTGAATACAGTGTATATATATATATGCAACACCTGGGATGCATATATATACACAATACACTGTAAGTGCAGCTAACTGACTGACTGTTCTGCCTAATCTATCTAACTCAAATCAAATGACACTGTCTCTCTCTCTCTCTATCTCTCAGCACACCGGAACACACACTACACAGGGCCGCCGTGCAGGCGGCCTTATATAGTGTGGGGTGTGTACTAAATCCCCTGAGCCATAATTGGCCAAAGCCACCCTGGCTTTGGCCAATTACAGCTCTCTCTACTGACGGCGCTGTGATTGGCCAAGCATGCGGGTCATAGTGCATGCTTGGCCAATCATCAGCCAGCAATGCACTGCGATGCCGCAGTGAATTATGGGCCGTGACGCGCCACACGAATTTAGCGCGAACGGCCCATAACGTTCGCAATTCGGCGAACGATCGAACAGCCGATGTTCGAGTCGAACATGGGTTCGACTCGAACACGAAGCTCATCCCTAATAGTGAGGTTTGAATGGAAGAAAGAGATTCTATGGACAGGTGACTTTTATACATATAATGAGTTGTCGTTAGGAGCATCTTCTTACATTAACAGGACTAATCCGTAGACATGTGCAGATTGTTTAGTTCCGAATTCG
Source organism: Aquarana catesbeiana (assembly GCF_042186555.1). NCBI lineage: Eukaryota > Metazoa > Chordata > Amphibia > Anura > Ranidae > Aquarana > Aquarana catesbeiana. Next base: position 16,864,709 of record NC_133326.1, read on the forward strand.
TTTTTCTGAATTTCCAAATTTTTCAATTTCCAAATTTCGAAAAATTTGAAATTTCGGAAATTTGGAATATCCGAAATTCAGAATTCCGGAATTCGAGAATTCAAAATTCGGAAATTTGACGTTTCGGAAATTCAAAATTCGGAAATTGGAAAATTTTGAAAACTGGAAAATTCAAAAATTCGAATTTGGAAATTAGAAATCTCAGAAGTTTGGAAATTCGAAATTTCAGAAATTGGAAAATTTCGGAAATTCGAAAATTTGGAAATTGGAAAATTCAAAATTTCAGAAGTTCAAAATTCGGAAACTGGAAAATTTCGGAAATTGGAAAATTCGGAAATTGGAAAATGCGAAAATTCGGAAGTTCGGAAATTCTAAATTTTGGAAATTTGGAAATTCAAAAATTCCAAATTAGGAAATTCGGAATTTCGGAAATTTAAAAATTCTAAAATTTGCAAATTTGAAAATCCAAAAAAATGAAAATCTGAAAATTCAAAAGAATGAAGATTCAAAAACCGAAAAAATCTGAAATAATAACTAACTAATAATAACTATTAAATTATAGGTATTGGAATTTCCTTTCAAATTTGGCAGTGAATGTAACGAGTACGAATTTATCCGAAGTTACGAATTATCTGAAACGAATGCCGTATCTAAAAAATTGGAACGTAACAATCTAATCATAATAAATAACAATAATAATAAAACCTTTTTATTATTATTATTTATTATTAATTTGTTCCATTCCATTCGTTTAGATGCGGCATTCGTTATTTCAGATAATTTGTAACTTGTATTTGTTACGTTTACTAACAGCCAAATTTGAAAGGAAATTCCAATACCTATAATTATATAATTTAATAATAGTTATTATTAGTTAGTTATTTCGAGTTTTACTGATTTTCTTTCTTCAGATTTTCGAATTTTTGGATTTCCAATACCTACAATTATATAATTTAATAATAGTAGTTAGTTATTTCAAATTTTTCTGATTTTCTTTCTTTTTTTCAGATTTTCGAATTTTTGGATTTTCAAATTTTTGAATTTCTGAATTCTGGAAATTCGGAAGTTTGAAAATTCGGAAATTTGAAAATTCGGAAGTGTGAAATCTAGGAAATTTGACATTTCGGAAATTTGACATTTCGGAAATTTGGAAATTTGAAATTTCGGAAATCCGAAAATTCCAAAATTCGGAAATTCGAAAATCCAAATTTTCTGATTTTCGAATTTCTGAAAAAAGCAAAAAAACGAATGAAACGAAAACAAACACATTTTTTGTCAGTGCACATGTCTACCACATGAGCACCTACTGTAGCCAGTCTGTGGCAGCCAGAAGTATTGTTGGTTGGTAGGGAATCAAATACTTATTTTACTCCATTTATAACATTTGTATCATGTGTTTTTTCTGGATTTTTGGTTGATATTCTGTCTCTATCATTTAAAAAAAATCCATGATAAAAATTATAGACCTTAATTTCTTTGTAAGTGGGAAAACTTACAAAATCTGCAGGGGATCAAATCATTATCCCCCCCACTGTATGGTTGTCTACCTGTATTTGTGCATTTTCTCAGAAGTTTCCCCCTTTGCACTTTGTTGCATATTCAGGTTACCTGTAGATATTTAATTTAAACCTTATAACTTTATGTTTTTTTGACACACAGATACACCTTGTTGCCCACTGGTGTGCTGCAGATAACCGCCCTACAAGGTGAAGATGGGGGAACATTCCGCTGTGTGGCCAAAAATGCTGCTGGCAATAAATACAGCCCCGAGGCCATGCTGACTGTAACAGGTGTGAGATCCTACACTTCCTGTACATCTATTAAAAGACCGTATTTTGTAGGCATGTGCACTTCCGAAAAATTAATTCATTTTCGTTTTCGTTTTATTTGTTTGGGGTTTTTTTTCCGTTTTTCGGGTCATTCCTTATGATCGAAATTAGTAAATTCATAAATTCGAAAATTCGTAAATTCGAAAATCCCAAAACACGGAAATTCAAAAATTCGAAAATTCGCAAATTTGAAAATCCGAAAAATAAGAAAGAAAATCCGAAAATTCGAAATAATAACTAACTAATATTTCTGCATTTTCTAAAATTCAAATTTTCCAAATTTTCTAAAATTCTAAATTTCGGAAATTGGAAAATTCTAAATTTCAGAAGTTTGAAATTCCGGAAATTCAAAATTTGGAAATTGGAAATTTGAAATTTGGAAATTCGGAAATTGGAAATTTCAAAAGTTGGAAAATTTCAGAAATTAGGAAATTCGGAAGTTCAGAAGTTTTGGAATTTCGAAATTTCGGAAATTCAAAATTTCGGAAATTCGAAAATTCAAAATTAGGAAATGTGAAAATTCGAAATTAGGAAATTTGAAAATCCAAAAATAAGAATGAAAATCTGAACATTCGAAAATCTGAAATAATAACTAACTAATAATAACTATGAAATTATAGGTATTGGAATTTCCTTTCAAATTTGGCTGTTAGTCAACCTATCGAATACGAACTTATCCGACGTTACGAATTATGAAAGACGAGCAACTTTTTTTTATAAAATCCTGACTCGGTTTGCGAGTGTTGTCTTGCAAAACGAGCAGAATTCAAGCTAATGGGGTGTGCAGTGCCGCATTTGGCCAGAGGTGCGGGGGCGCCGAGGACACTCGAAACGGTTCGGAGCCATTCAGATATACTCGGAATCACTCGGAAATACTCGGAAACACTCAGAAATACTCAGTTCCCAAGTGTTTCTGAGCCTTTCCGAGGCTTTTCCGAGTCCAGCCGAGCTGTCCCCGAGTATTTCCGAGGCTCTCCGGCGCCCACTCACCTCTGGCCGCATGCGGTATTGCATGTAATAGAACTCAATACGGAACAAATTATCTTTGTTTCCATTGACTTCTATGGGGAAACTCGCTTTGATATGTGAGTACTTTGGATTACAAGCATTCTCCTGGAACAGATTATGCTTGTAATCCAGGGTTCCACTATAAATAATAATAAAACGTTTTTATTATATTTATTATTGTTATTGATTATTATTAATTCATTACCTTCCATTAGTTTAAATGCAGCATTCGTTATCTCGGATAATCCGTAACTTCGGATAAATTCGTATTCGTTACGTTCACTAACAGAAAAATTTGAAAGGGAATTCCAATACCTATAATTTAATAGTAATGGTTAAGTTATTATTAGTTAAATATTTTGGATTTTCGAATTTCCGGGTTTTCAAATTTTTGGATTTTCATTCTTTTCAATTTTCGTTCTTTTTTTCAGATTTTAGAATTTTTGGATTTTCGAATTTATGAATTTGCGAATTTTCGAATATTCAAATTTACGAGTTTTTGAATATTCAAATTTATGTATATTGAGAAAAATTCAGTAAACGGGTTTTCGTTAATTCGGATATTTCCGAATTAACGAATTTGTCAAAATTTGTTAAAAAAACGAATTCGGAACTAAACTAATTGCACATGTCTTATATTTTGTCCATGAATGTGGGACAATAGAGGTATTGATTTTATCTCCTGCAGGTCCTCATTACACTGGATACAAGGATCCGATGATCCTGGCTGGTCCTGAGAACCTGACGAAGACTGTTCATCAGACAGCGATTCTTGAGTGTATGGCTACCGGAAATCCCCGGCCAATTGTGTCCTGGAGCCGTCTTGGTGAGTTATGGAATTCAATTAAATATGGAATAATTAGACCATAAACTACTAGTGAAACAGTCATGTCTGATTTTGTCTGGTGTGCTATGGGTGCTACCTGCTAGATTTGTTAAAGGTTCAGTACACTTAATAGACATGTGCACTGACAAAAACTTTGTTCGTTTTCGTTTTATTCGCTTTTTTGCTTTTTTTGGAAATTTGAAAATTCGGAAATTCAAAAATTCGGAATTTCAGAATTCAGAAATCCGAAAATTCAGATTTCCAAATTTTCAAATTTCCAAATTTTTGATTTTTTGATTTTTCGGATTTTCGGATTTCCGAATTTTCTAATTTCTGAATTTCCGAATTTTCAAATTTTCATATTTCCAAATTCCAAATTTCCGAATTTCCCAATTTCCTAGATTTCAAATTTTCGCAGATATTGGAAATTCAGATATTTTGGAAATTCGGAGATCTCGGAAATTGAAAAATTCGGAAATTTCGGAATTAACGAATTTGTCAAAATTTGTTAAAAAACGAATTCGGAACTAAACTGTGATTTCTGTCTGATCTCCAATTCCTCTACTATCTGCATCATACACTTCCGACAGTCAATGCCGACACCAGACAATCCTGGGAGATGGCCCCGCCCCTCTCCAACACACAGCAGGTGATTGAGAGCCTCAGCCTTGTATGTTTCTCTACGAGACTGTGTAAAGGGGAGGGGTGGGGGGGGTCTATTGCCTCCACTCAGGTCTCAGATTACACACAGCTCTATGCTGTGCAGTGGGTGACATCAGATTCCCGCCCCCTGCCTTCTGGAGCTAAGGAATGCTGCGAAAAATGTGTGCTTTAGGAAGATGTAGAGGACAGAGCGCCGAGGATAAACAGGTACAACTTATATAGGATGGTGTCTTTGTTCTCTGTGTATCACCTGAGGCTAATCACTTCAGTAGAAATCTGTAAGGATTTTCATAACAAAGTTATATTTTGTAGACATGTGCAATTCTTTAGTTCCGAATTGATTTTTTAATGAATTTTGAAAATTTGTTAATTTCCGAAATCCCGAATTTCCGAATTTTCTAATTTCCGAATTTTCTAAAATTCGAAATTTCTGAATTTTCTAAAATTCGAAATTTCTGAATTTTCTAAAATTCGAAATTTCTGAATTTTCTAAAATTCGAAATTTCTGAATTTTCTAAAATTCGAAATTTCAGAATTTTCTAAAATTCGAAATTTCTGAATTTTCTAAAATTCAAATTTTCCAAATGTTCTAAAATTCAAAATTTCGGAAATTGGAAATTCAAAGTTTGGAAATTCGGAAATTGGAAATTTCAGAAGTTGGAAAATTTCAGAAATTGGGAAGTTCGGAAGTTCAGAAGTTTTGGAAATTCGAAATTTCGGAAATTCAGAAATTCAAAATTAGGAAATTTGAAGATTCGAAATTAGGAAATTTGAAAATCCAAAAATAAGAATGAAAATCTGAACATTCAAAAGAATGAAAATCTGAACATTCGAAAATCTGAAATAATAACTAACTAATAATAACTATTAAATTATAGATATTTCCTTTCAAATTTGGTTGTTAGTGAATGTAATGAGTATGAATTTATCCAAAGTTCCGAATTATCTGAAATAATGAATGCTGCATCTAAATGAATGGAACGTAACAATATAATCAATAAATAACAATAATAATAATAAAACCTTTTTTATTATTATTGTTTATTATTAATTTGTTCCATTCCATTTGTTTAGATGCGGCATTCCTTATTTCGGATAATTCGTAACTTCAGATAAATTTGTATTTGTTAAGTTTACAAACAGCCAAATTTGAAAGGAAATTCCAATACCTATAATTTAATAGTTAGTTATTATTAGTTAGTTATTATTTCAAATTTTACTGATTTTCTTTCTTTTTTTCAGATGTTCGAATTTTCGAATTTCTGAATTTTTGAATTTTCTAATTCCGAAAATTCAAAAATCCGGAAATTCAGAATTCAAAAATTTGAAATTCGGAAATTTGGAAATTTGAAATTTGGAAATCTGAAAATTTGAAATTTGGAAATTTGAAAATTCGGTAATTTGAAAATTCAGGAATTCGAAATCTGAAATTTGAAATTCGGAAATTTGAAAATTCGGAAATTTGAAAATCCGAATTTTTGGATTTCTGAATTCCGAATTTTCGATTTTCCGAAAAAAGCAACAAAACAAATGAAACGAAAAAAGAAAACAAATTTTTTGTCAGTGCACATGTCTAGTATTTTGTACCTATTGGTGTTGATTTACTAAAGGCAGATAGGCTTTGCAAGAGAATTCACACTTTGCAAGGGAATTTCTACTCAGAGCTTAGTAAATGAGGGGAAGCTCTGATGACTTCCATCATCCAATCATGTGCAAGCAAAACTGCTATTATTATTTTTTTTCCTTCTACATGATTGGGTCTTCTTCGCAAAGTAAAATTTGATCACATTCACTAAGCTCTGGAGTAAATTCCAGTGCAAAGCGAGCAGCCTGTTTTCCTTTAGTAAATGAACCCCCATTGTTGGCAAATAGGCCATTCACTTTGCAAGGGAACTTTCATATTTCAGGGGGAATATTCTTTGAGCGAATGTGGTGAAAATTCACTTTTCAAAGAAATACCCAATTGCATTCAAGGAAAATGTACCTGATTGGACGATGGAGATGGAAGTCAGCAGAACTTTATCTCAATTACCAAGCTAAGGGAAAATTCCCTTGCAAAGTGAACAGCCTATGTACTTTTAGTAAATCAATCCTATTGCTGGAGTTAAGGAGGCTGAGTCACCTGCTCTGCTCCTGCTCCCCTTGGAGCTTGATTTACTAAAGGCAAATAGGCTGCTCACTTTACAAGGGAATTTTCACTTTACAGGGGAATTTTCACTTAGCTCAGTGAAATGTGGTGAAATTCACTTTGCAAAGCATACCTAATTACGTTGAAGGAAAATGCACATGATTGGATGGTGGAAGTCAGCAGAGCTTCACCTCATTTACTAAGCTGTGGGAAAATTCCTTTGCAAAGTGAACAGCCTATTTGCCTTTAGTAAATCATACCCGGTGTCTCATTGCCAATCAGTAGACATGTGCAATTCATTCCATTCCAAATTCGTTTTTTTAATGAATTTCGAACAAATTTGTAAATTCGAAAAAAACAAAACGTAAATTCGAAAAAATTTGTAAATTCAAAAAAATTCGTAAATTTGTAAATTCGAAATATTAAAATCTGAAAACCTAAAAATTTGAAAATCTGAAATAACTAACTAACTAATAATAACTATTGCAAACTATTAAATTCTAGGTATTGGAATTTCCATTCCAAATTTGGCTGTTAGTGAACGTAATGAATACGGATTTATCCGAAGTTACGAAATATCCGAACTAACGAATGCCGCATCTAAACAAATGGAACGGAACTAATTAATAATAAATAATACTAATGATAATAAAGTTTCCATTATTATTATTGTTATTTATTAATATTAATTTGTTCCGTTCCATTTGTTTAGATGCGGCATTCGTTATTTCGGATATTTCGTAACTTCGGATAAATCCGTATTCATTACGTTCACTAACAGCCAAATTTGGAAAGTAAATTCCAACACCTAGAATTTAATAGTTAGTAATAATTAGTAAAGTCATTATTAGTTAGTTATTATTTCAGATTTTAGAATATTCGGATTTTCGAACTTCAAATTTCCGAATTTTTTTGAATTTTCAAACTTACGTATTGCGATCATAACGAATGACCCAAAAAACGAAAAAAAAAACCAAACAAACAAAAAAAAAAAAACCAATGAAACAAAAAACAAACAAATGTCTCACCCATAACATCATTGCAGGAGGGCGCTACCTAAAAGGGGCCTAACACCTGATGACACTGTCAGCTGTAACCAGACACTATTCTAGCACAGAGCCTCCTGGTGGCAGACTAGCTAACTGAACCTGCCTACAAGCCTGCTGCAGGCAGGAGTAGCCATTAGACATGTGCACTGATGAAAAATTAGTTAGGTTTCAATTCATTCGTTTTTTTTTTTTGTTTTGTTTTTTTTTAGTTTTTTGGGCCATTCATTATGATCGCAATTCATAAATTCGAAAATTCACAAATTTGAACATTTGAAAATCCGAAAAATAAGAATGAAAATCCAAAAATTCTATAGAATAGCCAACTAACTAACTAATAATAATAACTAACTATTACATTATAGGTATTGGAAATTCCTTTAAAATTTGGCTGTTAGGGAATGTAATGAATACAAATTTATCCGAAGTTACGAATTATCCGAAATAACGAATGCCGCTACTAAACAAATGGAACGGAACAAATTAATAATAAATAATAATAATAAAACGTTTTCATTATTATTATTATTATTGTTATTTATCATTATTAATTAGTTACGTTCCATTTGTTATTTCGGATAATTCGTAACTTCGGATAAATTTGTATTTGTTACAAGTTCACTAACAGCTAAATTTGAAAGGAAATTCCAATACTTAGAATTTCATGGTTAGTAATAGTTATTATTAGTTAGTTATTATTGCAGATATTTGAGTTTTCGGATTTTCGAATTAAAAAATTTTTTTTGAATTTTCAAACGTACGAATTGCGATCATAACGAATGACCCGAAACACTAACAAAAGAGACAACAACAACAAAAAAAAAAACGAATGAAAGGAAAACGAACTAATTTTTGGGCAGTGCACATGTCTACCAATCAGCTCACAAGACTCTCTTTTTTCCATGTGTGTTCTGTCATTCTGCCCGTTTCTTTAACCACTAAGCCACCGCCCACCGTCATATGACGGCTGGACGAGGCTTCTGTTATTCTGGGAGGACGTCATATGACGTGTCACTCGGGACCCGGTGCGCGTGCCCGGCGGGCGCGATGTGCGCCGGGCACCCGCGATTGCCGGGTAACACAGCAGGAGCGTGGATCTGTGCATGTAAACACAGATCCACGTCCTGTCAGAGAGGAGAGGAGACCGATGGCGTGTCCCTTGTACATAGGGACAGCGATCGGTTACCTCCCCCAGTCAGTCCCCTCCCCCCACAGTTAGAATCACCTCCTTAGGTAATACATTAACCCCTCGAGCGCCCCCTAGTGTTAACCCCTTCCCTGCCAGTCACATTTACACAGTAATCAATGCAATTTTATAGCATTGATCGCTGTATAAATGTGAATGGTCCCAAAAATGTGTCAAAAGTGTCCGATGTGTCCGCCGCAATATCGCAGTCACAATAAAAATTGCAGATCGCCGCCATTACTAGTAAAAAATAAATAAATAATAAAAATGCTATAAATCTATCCCCTATTTTGTAGACGCTATAACTTTTGCGCAAACCAATCAATATACGCTTATCGCAATTTTTTTTTACCAAAAATATGTAGAAGAATACGTATCGGCCTAAACTGAGGAAAAAATTTGTTAAAAAAAAAAAAAAAATTGGATATTTATTATAGCAAAAAGTAAAAAATATTGTGTTTTTTCAAAATTGTCCCTCTTCTTTTGTTTATAGCGCAAGAAATAAAAACCGCAGAGGTGATCAAATACCACCAAAAGAAAGCTCTATTTGTGGGAAAAAAATGATAAAAATTTAATTAAGGTGCAGTGTAACACGACCGCGCAATTGTCATTCAAAGTGCGACAGCGCTGAAAACTGAAAAATGGCTTGGGCAGGAAGGGGGTGTACGTGCCCTGTATTGAGGTGGTTAAACAATGGCGGGGTGTTCTTTTTAACGTACGTTCTGGTTGCCGTACCCGTTTACATTTGGAATAGACCCGGTCCATTCAATCGACATATTATCATCCAAGGCCAATCCCAGGACCAGGAGCCACCATTAATGAATTTTGGTCTCTTGCAGATGGCCGTCCTATTGGTGTGGAAGGGATCCAGGTATTGGGAACGGGGAATCTAATGATATCAGACCTCACCGTACATCACTCTGGAATCTACGTCTGTGCGGCCAACAAGCCGGGCACCAGGGTGCGCCGGACGGCACAGGGGAGGCTCGTAGTACAGGGTAAGGAAATGAGCAATTCAGTTTGCTAAACTTTTCAATTCTGCACCAATAGATTTCTGATATGTCAAACAGTACAATAAAATGATGGAATAAAACACACTTGTACAATTTATTAGTAAAAAAGCCATGAGCTCCAGGCAAGGGACTTGCCTAGTCTTAGAAATGCATCCTGGGAGAATGATGTCATCAGACTGTAGGAAGGACTTTTCAATCGGCTAGTAATGGCGCCAAAAGTCCCGGCCCCTCTCCTATCCTATTTGCTAGAACACTATCCCACCTGCTGAGGCCGAACCCTCTGCCACAGAAGCATCCCCCTGAGCCCATTCCCAACAAACCAAGTGGCATAATGCAAGGGCCAGGTGGCCCAAAGGTTTGCCACCTTTGCGACCCTGGTAGTTCCACCACTGGTGTCAGTAGTTTTTTATTTTTGTTATTTTATTTTAATTATTTTTTATCATTTTTTTATTTTTTTTTTTACAATTTTAGTTCTTCTTATTTTTTTTTAAGAGCCTTGTTGGGAGGCTTTGGTGAGATATCAGGGGTCATAACGCCAGGGCAGGTGGCGCAAAGGTTTTGCCACCTTTGCGACCCTGGTAGTTCCACCACTGGTGTCAGTAGTTTTCTATTTTTGTTTTTTTATACTCTAATTATTTTTTATCATTTTATTTATTTATTATTTTTTTTTACAATTTTAGTTCTTCTTCTTTTTTTTTTTGCCTTGTTGGGAGGCTTTGGTGAGATATCACAGGTCTAAAGAACCTCTAATGTTTCAACTTTGAGGCAGAGAATGGAGATTGAGGACACAGTCCTCAATCTTCATCTCTGCCGCCTTAGCTGCACAAAATAAATAGACAGCAATAGCTCTGTACAGAGCATCCTGTTCATTTACAAACTGAAGCATAGTAAACACAGTTTACTATGCCTCTGTTATGAATAGACAGCGTCCGTGATTCATATCGATCGATCACCGACTCGGTCCATTCAGAAAAGGAAAGGGATGGTAAACTACATATTTACCATCCTCTACCCTTACTCTCCATCCTGACACATCCCCCGCAGCAGCCGGGGGGGGGGAGAGGGGAGGGGGGAAGCCGGCTGAGCTGCAGGGGGACCAGGGGAGCACACAGGGGCTGGGGCAGCAGAAAGAAGAGGAAGCTGGATAGGAGGGGCAACATTTTCCTCCTAAAGCTTCTGAATGCCCGCAGGAGGGAGAGGAGAAGAAGCAGGCATTCAGCTGCTGCAGGAAGAAAATAGAAGGCATTGTTTCCCCGATATGCCCCCCCCCCCATCCGGGTGTACAGGGGAGCCGCATGGGCCTCCTGAAGCATTGGGCCAGGTCGCAATTTCCACTCCTGTGACCCCTGCAGTTACACCCATGCTCTGCCATATTGTGCCCACTCCATGAGTGAGGCCTCCACACGACATTCCTGGCTGTTGACCTGTATATCCCAAAGAAGGAATGTCCACACATAAGTAGGATCACTGCACTTTACTGATGGTATTCAGGAAATGGCATAACAGTTACATCACACTGACATACATTCCGGAGTCCCTTGACATTACATAGTCAATCACATTTAGTGGACAGTCCACAGCAGTAACATGTGAAAGCATATGCAGCACTTTAAGCAGCCATCTCCCTCTAACAGTCTCTCCTTCCAGCTGGGGTCAGGTCTGGACTTTCTGTAGAAACCTCCAGCACAGGTAACCCTCTCTTGGGAACCCCCAGGGGAATAGCCTCCCTCAGGGAACTCTTGGCTTTGCCTGAAAGACCTCTTGCAACCTGCCCTAGCCCCCACCTCCATAAGGGTCAGGAAGTCTACAGCCAGCTCTCCTGGGTTCAGGTCTACTCCTCCAGCCCTGTCCAGGGCCTCCACGTGCTAATTACATCTATCCTAGTGTGGAGGCACCCATGCTTCAACTGCAACTAAGGCTCCTTCCAACCTGGCTTATATGTGGGTGCTACCTCACCCATAACATCACTGCAGGAGGGCGTTACCTAAAAAGGAGCCTAACACCTGATGACACTGTCTGCTGTAACCAGACACTATTCTGGCGCAGAGCCTCCTGGTGGCAGACTAGCTAACTGAACCTGCCTACAAGCCCGCTGCAGGCAGGAGTAGCCATTAGACATGTGCACTGCGGAAAAATTAGTAAGGTTTCGTTTTATTCGTTTTTTTTTTGTTTTTTTTTTCGTTTTTCGGGTCATTCGTTATGATCGCAATTCGTAAATTCGTAAATTCAAAAATTCGAAAATCCGAAAATAAGAATGAAAATCCGAAAATTCTAAAGAATAGTTTTGTTTTATTCGTTTTTTTTTTTTTTTTTTAGTTTTTCGGGTCATTCGTTATGATCGCAATTCGTAAATTCGAAAATTCGTAAATTCGTATATTTGAAAATTTGTAAATTTGAAAATTCGTAAATTCAAAAATTTGAAAATCCGAAAATAAGAATGAAAATCCGAAAATTCGAAAGAATAGTTTCGTTTTATTCGTTTCTTGTTTTTGTTTGGCTTTTCGGGTCATTCGTTATGATCGCAATTCGTAAATTCATAAATTAGAAAATTTGCAAATTTGAAAATTTGCAAATTCGTAAATATGAAAATTCGTAAATTCAAAAAAGTGAAAATCCAAAAATAAGAATGAAAATCCGAAAATTCTAAAGAATAGTTTTGTTTTATTCGCTTATTTTTTTTTTAGTTTTTCGGGTCATTCGTTATGATCGCAATTCGTAAATTCGAAAATTCGTAAATTCGTATATTTGAAAATTTGTAAATTTGAAAATTCGTAAATTGAAAAATTTGAAAATCTGAAAATAAGAATGAAAATCCGAAAATTCAAAAGAATAGTTTCGTTTTATTCGTTTTTTTGTTTTTGTTTTTTTGGGTCATTAGTTATGATCGCAATTCGTAAATTCATAAATTAGAAAATTTGGAAATTCGCAAATTTGAAAATTCACAAGTTCGAAAATTCATAAATTCGTAAATTTAAAAATTTTAAAATCCAAATAAGAAAGAAAATCCAATAATTCTAAAGAGTAGCTAACTAACTAACTAATAATAACTAACTATTACATTATAGGTATTGGAAATTCCTTTCAAATTTGGCTGTTAGGGAATGTAACGAATACGAATTTATCCGAAGTTACGAATTATCCGAGATAACGAATGCTGCATCTAAACAAATGGAACGGAACAAATTAATAATAAATAATAATGATAATAAAACGTTTTTATTATTATTATTGTTACATTAGTTATTTCGGATAATTCGTAAGTTCGGATAAATTCGTATTCATTACGTTCACTAACACCATAATTTGAAAGGAAATTCCAATACCTATAATTAAATAGTTAGTAATAGTTAAGTTATTATTAGTTAGTTATTATTTATTAGTTATTATTTCAGACATGTGTAGAATCTGGGAGGGAGGGAGGGGGACGTGAATGTCATTCTTGCCTAAGTGAAAGAGTCACTTTGCAGTATGAAAAAAAAAAACAATTACATTATTAAAAAAATAATAATTATGTAATGTAAGAGAGGGAAGCAAGAGGCGGGGCAAAAATTAACCACTTCAAGACCAGGCCTATTTCTGACATTTGTTGTTTACAAGTAAAAATGTGTATTTATTTTGCTAGAAAGTGACCTAGAACCCCCAAATATTATATATATTTTTTTAGCAGAGACCCTAGAGAATAAAATTGCAATATTTTATATCACACTGTATTTGCACAGCGATTCTTTCAAACGCAATTAAAAAAAAAAAATACACTTTAATGAATTAAAAAAAAAAAAAAAAAAAAAACGAAACAGTAAAGTTACCTCAATTTTTTTGCATAATATGAAAGATGATGTCACGCCTGAGTAAAGAGATACCTAACGTGTCACGCTTTAAAATTGCGCACGCTGGTGGAATGGCGACGAACTACGGTACTTAAAATTCTCTTAGGTGACACTTTAAAAAATTTTAACCAGGGGCGGCCCGTCCATTAAGGGCGCACGGGCTCCGCCGCCCCTGTCCATCGCCGCCCCTCCTATCCATGCGCCCAGCCCCTGCATGCATGTATTCCAATGGGGGCTGTTTTTTTTTTGTTTGAAACACTGATTAGAGCCTAGAGGCTGTAATAGGCTTCAAAATAGGGTGGGCTCGTGGGCGCAGAGAATGCACTCTCAGCCCACCCAGGTGTCTTACAACAGCGAATGAATATTCACTGTTGTAACACTGATCCTCCTCCCGGCCAACCAGGAAGCAGGTTTTGACACCCGTGACCCGATTGGCTGAAAGGACAGGCGATCCTGTTGGACGCCTAGGAGGAGGGGAGGAGCCGCAAGCTGGAAGCCGCCGATGGAGGAGAGCACATGGAGCCGCTGCCTGCTGTCTGCCACCCACTTTCTGCCTAGATGGGGTAAGTGCCAGACTGATCAAACAGCAGGGGGGGGGGGTTGGTGGTAGAAGCATAGCTCCCAACTGTCCCTGATTTTGAGGGACTGTCTCTGATTTGGAGCAATGTCCCTCTGTCCCTCTTTCCTCCTTATTTGTCCCTCATTTTGCTCAGATCTCTATAGTTGACTATAAAATGCCATTTTTATCTTTCAAAAAGTGTTTCCCAGTGCTAAAACTTTCTTCTGATTTCTAAATTGCTGCATTTGTACATTTTAAAGGCCAATATAAAGGAATAGTAGTGGTAAAGAAAAAAAGTCCTTGTGGATTTAAAGTGGAGGTCCACCCTAAAAAAAAAAAAAAAAATTGCATAAAAAAATTCCTAAAAAAATGGAGGAAAAAACCCAAATTTAACTCACCTGAAATGGCTGTTGCTAGGCAGTCTTCCTAATCTGCCTCTTCCTACGCCACGGTGATCTTCAGTCTTCTCCTCCCCGCGTTGTCTTCTGGGGAATGGGGCGCGGTGTGTTATGGGAACTGTGTGTGTGTGTGTCCCACAACACATCGCGTCCCATCCACAAAGCGCTGCGCGACTCACGCATGCGCAGTAGGAAACGGGCAGTGAAGCCTTAAGGCTTCACTGCCTGTTTCCCTTAGTTGGAATGGCGATGCCGGGACCCGAGAGCCGAGGGAAGGGTCGGCCTCGGGCGGCCGACATCGCGGGCACCCAGGACAGGTAAGTGTGCTTATTTAAAGTCAGCAGCTACAGTGTTTGTAGCTGCTGACTTTTAATTTTTTTTTTTTACCGGCCGGAACCCCGCTTTAATTAACCTTTTTGTTTGGTTAATTCTCCTTTAAGGGGGTGTGGCAGGGGGCGTGTCCTATGCCTACATACGTTTACTATTGTTATTTGGGGGTGTGGCAGGGGGCGTGTCCTATGCCTACATATGTTTGTTATTGTTATTTGGGGGGTGTGGCAGGGGGTGTGTCCTATGCCTACATATGTTTGTTATTGTTATTTGGGGGGTGTGGCAGGGGGCGTGTCCTATGCCTACATACGTTTGTTATTGTTATTGTTATTTGGGGGTGTGGCAGGGGGCGTGTCCTATACCTACATACGTTTGTTATTGTTATTTAGGGGGTGTGGCAGGGGGCGTGTCCTATGCCTACATACGTTTGTTATTGTTATTTGGGGGGTGTGGCAGGGGGCGTGTCCTATGCCTACATACGTTTTTTTTTTGTCATTCCCATCTCAAAATGTTGGGAGGTTTGGTAGAAGTCTATAAAACCAAAAAAAGCAAAATAAGCACCGTTTCGAATTTAGGGCCAGGTTCACACCTATGCGAATTAGATGCGGCTTTCCCCGCATCCAATTCGCATAGCAGGGGAATGGAGCCGGTTCACATATCTCCGTTGCGGCTGCGGAGCGCACTGCACAAAAACACTGTGCGTCTTTGGCTCCGTTTCAGGGCCGAATTCGGGCATAGAATCTGCCCCGATTCATCCCAACGCATAGGTGTGAACCGGGGGCCGAAGACTCCTGGGATGTATGACATCAATTGCCTAGCCACTTACCGACCGGCCACTGTATACATACATCATTTCTTTGAAGACGGATATCTCGGTAGCGACAGCAGCTGCTGCCACAACCGAGGTATCCATTTTTAGGGCCAGCGGTTCTGTGTACGATAATGGTGGTCTCTGCGGCGGATTCACCGCGAGATCACCGTTATCGGCGGCGGGAGAGGTGCCACCCCCCCTCTCGCCGCTCTCACGCGCCCTCCGCCGCTTAACGGTGCCGTCGGTAGCGGCGGAGGCGATCGGGACCTGTCACGTCCGTGGTATGGAGACGAGTAAGGGGAAGATGGCCCCCACCCGTCTCCATTCCATAGGAGGGCGGAAGCGACGTCATAACATCAGCTCCGCCCATACGTCTTAAAGGCATATTTTTTTGTTGTAATTTTTTTCAAATTACAGGTTTTTTTTGTTTTTTTTGCATTTAAGTCCAAATATGAGAGCTGAGGACTTTTTGACCCCAGGTCTCATATTTAAGAGGACCTGTCATGCTTTTTTCTATTACAAGGGATGTTTACATTTCTTGTAATAGGAATAAAAGTGATCCAGTTTTTTATTTTTTTTAAAAACAAGGAAAAAATAAATAAAATAAAGTAAAATAAATAAGAAAACAAAAAAATGTTTTTAAAGTGCCCCGTCTTGACGAGCTCGCGCGCAGAAGCGAACGCATACGTGAGTAGCGCCCACATATGAAAACGGCGGTCAAACCCCACATGTGAGGTATCGCCGCGACCGGTAGAGCGAGAGCAATAATTCTAGCCCTAGATCTCCTCTGTAACTCAAAATATGCAACCTATAGAATTTTTTTAAGTAGCCTATGAAGATTTTTAAGGGTAAAAGTTTGACGCCATTCCACGAGCGGGCGCAATTTTGAAGCGTGACATGTTGGGTATCAATTCACTTGGCGTAACCTTATCTTTCACAATATAAAAAAAAATCTGGCTAACTTTACTGTTGTTTTATTTCTTTATTCAAAAAAGCGAATTTTTTCCAAAAAAAGTGAAATTTTTCCCAAAAAAGTGCGCTTATAAGACCGCTGCGCAAATACGGTGCGAAAAAAAGTAATACATTGACCGCCATTTTATTCTCTAGGGTGTTAGAAAAAAAAAACAAATATATAATGTTTGGGGGTTCTAAGTAATTTTCTAGCAAAAAAAACTGTTTTAAACATGTAAACACCTAAAATCCAAAACGAGGCTGGTCCTTAAGTGGCTAGGCAAGAAGCCAGGAAGTGACTGAAAAAAAAAAAAAAAGTTGAAAACAAGTAATTATTATATACTTTCCTACCTACAGTATTGACCTTGAAAAAGTATTCATACCCCTTGAAATTTTCCACATTTTGGCATGTTACAACCGAAAACACCCCTGACAATAGCACCGCTACTGTATAATACAGAATACTCTCAATGTCAATGTAAGCTGTTTATAGTGGAGAGTCCCTGACATAAAAAAAGGCCAAACAAATTCATATAAAGTGTTGTGTTCACATTGTGTTCACTGCTATTGAGGACAAAGTGAGGCCACAATAACATGACAGTTGGTAGTTTTTTTTTTTTTTAAAGATTATTGGATGGGAAAATAGCACACATTATACTATCTTTTTTTTTAAATACCCTCTGATCTGATAATCTGCTCAAACATTAAACATTCCTTTATGAATTTTTCTTTATACAGTATTTTCTGCTTAATAAAAAAAAAAAAAAAATACAAAAAAAAAAAAAAATTAGGGTTCTTGTACATTAAATATGGAGTACATAAAGCGGGTTTAACCACTTGCCGACCGGGCCATAGCCGAAAGACGGCTACAGCGCGGTCGGGTTTTTCTGGGTGGGCGTCCATGGACGTCCTCCCAGGATGTTGCTCCCACGCGCCCCCCCTGGGGCGTGCACCCAGGAACGTCCGTGATCGCGGCCGTTTACCACGTGATCGTTCCGTCAAATGACGGAGCGATCACTCGTAAACAAACCGGCGTCACGTCGTGACGCCGGTTCCTCCCTCCCCTCTCTGTACCGATCAGTACAGTGCGAGGGGAGAGGGGGAGAGATTGCAGCAGCGCAGTGGGCTGGATGTTTAGTGCCCACAGAGCTGCTCAGTGCCAATAATCTGTAATACTCTGCAACAGTGTGCAATACTCTGTCAATACTCTGCAACACTGTGCAATACTCTGCCAATACTCTGCAACACTGTGCAATACTCTGCAACACTGTGCAATACTCTACAACACTGTGCAATACTCTGCAACACTGTGCAATACTCTGCCAATACTCTGCAACACTGTGCAATACTCTGCCAATACTCTGCAACACTGTGCAATACTCTGCCAATACTCTGCAACACTGTGCAATACTCTACAACACTGTGCAATACTCTACAACACTGTGCAATACTCTACAACACTGTGCAATACTCTGCAACACTGTGCAATACTCTGCCAATACTCTGCAACACTGTGCAATACTCTGCCAATACTCTGCAACACTGTGCAATACTCTGCAACACTGTGCAATACTCTACAACACTGTGCAATACTCTGCAACACTGTGCAATACTCTGCAACACTGTGCAATACTCTGCCAATACTCTGCAACACCGTGCAATACTCTGCCAATACTCTGCAACACCATGCAATACTCTGCAACACTGTGCAATACTCTGCCAATACTCTGCAACACTGTGCAATACTCTGCAACACTCTGCCAATACTTGCCAATACTCTGCAATAAATTTTAACGAATTTTCAGTCTTTTTTGATTTATAACACAAAAAATAAAAAAACCAACAGTGATTAAATACCCTCTATTTGTGGGAAAAAAAAAGGACAAAAATTTCATTTGCGTACAGTGTTGCATGACTGAGTAATTGTCATTCAAAGTGTGAGAGCACCGAAAGCTGAATATTGGTCTGGTAAGGGCCCTTTCACACTGGGGCGGGGGCGGCGTCGGCGGTAAAACGCCGCTATTGTAAGCGGCGCTTTACCGTCGGTATTCGGCCGCTAGCGGGGGGGTGGTTTTACCCCCCCCGCTAGCGGCCGCGAAAGGGTTAAAAACCACCGCAAATCGCCTCTGCAGAGGCGCTTTACCGGCGGTATAGCCGCGCCGTCCTATTGCTTTCAATGGGCAGGAGCGGTGAAGAAGCGGTATACACTCCGCTCCTTCACCGCTCCGAAGATGCTGCTAGCAGGACTTTTTCTCCCGTCCTGCTAGCGCATCGCTCCAGTGTGAAAGCCCTCGGGGCTTTCACACTGGAGAGACAGCAGCGGCTGTTTCGGGTCAGTTTGCAGGCGCTATTATTAGCGCAATAGCGCCTGCAGACCGCCCCAGTGTGAAAGGGCCCTTAGGAAGGGGGTTTAAGTGCCCAGTGGGCAAGTGGTTAAAGTGCATTCAGACTATGGACATATACAGTGAACTATTTACAATTTGACATCAAACTATTTACATATTAACCACTTCAGCCCTGGAAGGTTTCACCCCCTTCATGACCAGGCCATGGCACCGCGTTAACTGTCAATGGCGCAGTCGTCCGACGCTGTACCCAAATAAAATGTACTTTTTTCCCTCACAAATAGAGCTTTCTTTTGGTGGTATTTGATCACCTCTGCGGTTTTTATTTTTTGTGCTATAAACTAAAAGAGCGAAAATTTTGGGGAAAAAAAAAATTTACATTCTGCAAAAAATTAACCACTTGCCAACCAGCCCCCCCCCGCAGGTACTGCGGCAGAATGGCACGGCTGGGCGAAACAACATTATGTAACGTCGCTTCACCCTGTGGCCACTAGGGGCGCGCCCCCCCCCCCCCCCCTCCGCTCGCCCACAGAGCCGATGTGAGTGCAGTTTCCGGATCCCTGAGGGGAGAAGAGACAGATCGTCTGTTCATACAGAGTATAAACAGCGATCTGTCATCTCCCCTACACAGTCCCCTCCACCTTTCAGTTAGAACACACACTAGGGAACACAGTTAACCCCTTGATCGCCCCCCTAGTGTTAACCCCTTCCCTGCCAGTGTCATTTACAAAGTAATCAGTGCATTTTTATAGCACTGATCGCTGTATAAATGACAACGGTCCCAAAAATGTGTCAAAATTGTCCGATGTGTCCGCCATAATGTCGCAGTCACGATAAAAATTGCAGATCGCCGCCATTACTAGTAACAAAAAAAAATGAATAGAAAAAAAAAATTCCATAAATCTATCCCCTATATTGTAGACGCTATAACTTTTGCGCAAACCAATCAATATACGCTTATTGTGATTTTTTTTTACCAAAAATATGTAGAAGAATACGTATCGGCCTAAACTGAGGAAAAAAAAAATTTTTTTTATATATGTATTTTTGGGGATATTTATTATAGTAAAAAATATTGCGTTTTTTTCAAAATTGTCGCTCTTTTTTTGTTTATAGAGCAAAAAATAAAAACCGCAGAGGTGATCAAATACCACCAAAAGAAAGCTCTATTTGTGGGAAAAAAAAGGACGTCCATTTTGTTTGGGCACAGTGTCGCACGACCGCGCAATTGTCAGTTAAAGCGACGCAGTGCCGAATCGCAAAAAGTGCCTCTGGTCAGGAAAGGGGTAAAATCTTCCGGGGCTGAAGTGGTTAAAAAAAAATAACGAATTTCTTCATCAATTTAGGCCAATATGTATTCTGCTACATATTTTTGGTAAAACAACTCCAATAAGCGTATATTGATTGGTTTGTGCAAAAGTTATCGCGTCTACAAACTACAGGATATTTTTATGGCATTTTTATTTTTACTAGTAATGGCGGCGATCAGCGCTTTTTTTTTTTGCGGGAATGCGCCATTGCGGCGGACAAATCAGACACTTTTTGGGGACCAGTCACATCAATACAGTGATCAATGCTAAAAAAAAAAAAAATGCACTGTCACTGTATAAATGACACTGGCATGGAAGGGGTTAACATCAGGGGCGATCAAAGGGATTAAAGCCTTGTACACACGATCGGATGGTTGGTCAACAAAGCGAAGGGAGTGTGCCAGGATCTTGTCTTGCATACCAACGGCACTTAATTGTCGGCCAACCAACACGAACGTAGTGCTACGTGGAATTTCAGCTCTTGTGCGCCACCCTTTGGGTACCTTCTGCTAATGTCGTGTTTGGTGACCATTGATTTCGAGCATGCGTCTTTGTGCTTTGGACTTTTGTGTGACGGACTTGTGTACACACGATAGGAAAATCTGACAACAGACCGCTGTCCGACGAAAATTTACTAGCCCGCCGTCCAACGTTTGTTGGCCGAAATTTGGACAACAATTGTCTGGTGGAGCGTACTAACGGTCGGATTTTAGGCAAACAGTCTGTCATCACACAATCCCTGGACGAAAATCCGATCGTGTGTACGAGGCTTAAAGTGGAGTTCCACCAACTTTTACAACTCTTTAGCATCCCTCACTAAACTGTGCACTGTAAACAAATTGGATATTTAAAAAAAAAAATTCTCAGCACCTACTGTATATCTGCTGAATTCATTTTTCACTTCCTCCTCCCTGGCCGCGGCCCATCGCATCATTTCCTGTTTGCAGTGCCTTCTGGGAAGGGGCGGCAACATCCTCTGACACTGCCGTTGCTATGGAAACCTGACCTGAAACCTATTACACGCCTTGTGCTGCACTGAGCATGTGCGAGATCTGCAAGGATGAGCTCCAGGAAGAAATACAGTCTGGCTTCAGATGCCCACACTTAAGATGGCCACGGCCTGCTGTAAGTTTATAAAATAACAAACTACTGCTATAAACTAACAAAACAGACCTTAGTTTACAGACTAACTTTACTAGAATACATTAAGCTTGTGTATTATAGGGGTATTTTTATTTAAAAACCATAATTTCGGCTGGAACACCACTTTAAGTATGCTCCTAGGGAGTGATTTCTAATTGTGTGGGGGATGGTTTAACTGGAGGAAGAGAGAGATCTGTGTTCCTGATTGGCAGGAACACAAGATCTCTCTCTTCCTCTCTGACAAAACGGTGGTCTGCCTTTTTTTACATAGGCAGACCGCTGTTCTGCCTCTCCAGTGAATGATCAGTGGGTCCCAGTGGCCGCCGGACCTGCTGGTTGGCTACTGCTGTGTCCAGTCACAGTGGGGGGGGGGGAGCGGGTCACCGGCGGCGCATGCTCCCCACACCCCAAAGAGGAAACAACGTACAGGTACATTGTTTCACGCAGCCGGGCCACCCTGCCGCAGTAAATGTGCGGTGAAATGAATGACACCCCTGTGCCTCTGCTGAAGAGCAGTGTAGTTGTGTCTGTGTGTCGAGAACTCGTGAAACTTTGATATGCAGCAGTAGTGTGAACCAAGCCCTAAACTGGGGGTGCCTCAAGACTGAAAATCCTTTTTAAGGGGCGCCCTGGCTGGAGAAAGGTTGAGGAACACTGGTTTCATGTTTAATCAAATGGAGCTCTTCGACAACGGGAGAACATCCATGGATCTGGGGCTCCATGGGAAGCGTCTGGTCGGGGCTGCCTGGGAAAGAAGTTCTCAGGTGACCTATGATGTAGAGTGGATTGTACCTCGTCCTCGGCTGTCTTGGTTGACTTTGTGGTCATGGTTCAGGGAGCTCTTGAGGTTTACTATACCTGAGACCCTTGAAGTCCTGTGAGTGGTTTCTGCTCTTGTCACATGGAAGGTACTTGGTGGCTTTCTGAAAAGCATTGTGGAATGTCACAGATTCTGAAAAGGGTTGCAGCTTGGCACTTAATCCTGAAGACCGTCGTGCCGTATTTGTAGAACTCTTCTGTGAATTTGAGTGCACTTTAGAGCTCCTCTGAAGTACCCACCTGTGCTTTTCTGTTTTTTTGTTTGCTGAAATGCACTAGTACAAACCCTGCCTATCTGTCCGATCATAAAGAAACGCCAAACAGGAGCCCCTCCGCAGGACGCACCCAGAGCCACAGCTTATCAGGTCCATCTGGCCATGTATGGGGAAGGAAGGGATATGTCAATCACAAGGCATGAACATGTAACTACAAGGTTAACCACTTCAACCCCGGAAGATTTTACCCCCTTCCTGACCAGAGCACTTTTTTGTGATTCGGCACGGCGTCGCTTTAACTGACGATTGCGCGGTCGTGCGACGTTGCCCCCAAACAAAATTGACGTCCTTTTTTTTCCCACAAATAGAGCTTTCTTTTGGTGGTATTTGATCACCTCTGCGTTTTTTTATTTTTTGCGCTATAAACAAAAAAAAGAGCGACAATTTTGAAAAAAAAAGCAATATTTTTTACTTTTTGCTATAATAAATATTCCCAAAAATATACAAAAAAAATATTTTTTTCCCTCAGTTTAGGCCGATATGTATTCTTCTACATATTTTTGGTAAAAAAAAAAATCACAATAAGCGTGTATTAATTGGTTTGTGCAAAAGTTATAGCATCTACAAAATAGGGGATAGATTTATGGCATTTTTATTATTATTTTTTTTTATTGGTAATAATGGCGGTGATCTGTGATTTTTATTATGACTGCGACATTATGGCGGACACATCGCACACTTTTGACACTATTTTGGGACCAGTGTCATTTATACAGCGATCAGTGCTATAAAAATGCACTGATTACTGTGTAAATGACACTGGCAGGGAAGGGGTTAAACACTAGGGGGGGGGGGGCGATGAAGGGGTTAAGTGTGTCCTAGGGAGTGATTCTAACTGTGGGGGGGTGGGGCTACAACTCACATGACAGCGATCACTGCTCCCGATGTCACTAGGCAGAACGGGGAAATGCCTTGTTTACATAGACACTTCCCCGTTCTGCGTCTCCGTGACACGATCGTCGGGAGACCGGCGGACACTGAGTCCGCGGGTCACGCTGTACGCGGCTGGGGGGCGCGCGCCCGCTAACCCCACCAATTTAAGGGGACGTACAGGTACGCCCATTTGCCCACCGCTGCCATTGTGCCGACGTATATCGGCGTGCGGCGGTTGGCAAGTGGTTAATGATCTCCTTTTCAGTGCAGCTAGTAGGAGTAATCATTTTTATACGTATTTATCCATATAAGTAAAACCTTTTTCGATTTTCAGGGTTATGGCATCTAAAATAATACTAAACGCACACTGTATAATTTACATTGTCCCTTCTGTTTCTGTATATGGATTACGGCACTGTAATTATTTTAATAAAAAACTAAATATCTAAGTACCTTTTTTCTAATGGATAACCAGCTGTCACATGATATTTTTAGAGTTCATTGATATTTTTAGAATTTATCCACTGTGCCGCTACTCTCAAGGCCCTGACGAAGTGGAATTGTCCGCGAAACGCGTAGGCCGCATCTTCTCTATTTTGTCTGGGACTGGCACACCCCCAACTTCAAAATTCCAAGACTGCAACTCATTTTAACTTGTTTATTCTCAGAAGGTACTGCCGTTTGGCTATTGAAAAAAATTTGTATGTTTTTCTATAAAATCAAGTATGTGTATATTTTTTTATTATACTCCCCTGAGGCACAATCAAAGTCCCACTCTGTTCTAAACCCTGTTTTGAAAAAAAGTCGCATATTTTTAGGGGATGGTGCCTCTGCGGGAGTATCTGTGACGCCACGTCTACCCCAACCCCTACACATATGTCACATGACCCAGCTCTCTCTCAGCCTGTCTGCAGGGAAACAGAAGCAGGAGGAACTTCTAGTCCTCTGCTGCTGGTCACATGTTAAAAAAAATAACAAAAACAAACAAACAGCCAACTGATCGGTGTAGCAGCTCGCTGCCGGTACCATGTGACCGCTGTAACCAATCACAGCAGGTCACGTGACAGTTGTACACAATGGATGGCTTCCTTTCAAGTCATCCATTGTGTATAATTGTGTTGTTAGCTGTGATTGTCCAATGTGATCCCACGGTACAGACAGGGCAGGGACGTGCGGTGAGGTCAGTGGCTGGTGAGGTACTGGCTAGTATCAGAGCCAGACAAACACAAGTTACATACGCCGCGAATGTTAGAGTGAGAGCAATAATTCTAGCACTAGACCTCCTCTGTAACTCTAAACATGTAACCTGTAAAAAAAATTAAAAGCGTCGCCTATGGGGATTTACATACTGGAGTTTGGCGCCATTACACAATTTTAAAGCGTGACATGTTAGGTATCTATTTACTTGGGGTAACATCCTCTTTCACATTATACAAACTAATTGGGTTATCTTTAGTGTTTTTTTTAAATATTCATGGAACAGTTTAAAAAAAAAAAAAAAAACGCGTTTGAAAAATTGCTGCGCAAATACCCTGTAACATAAAGATTTGCAACGACCACCATTTTATTCCCAAGGGTTTCTGCTAAAACAATATATATATATATAATGTTTGGGGGTTCTGAGTAATTTTCTAGAAAAGAAATGATGATTTTTACATGTAGGAGAGAAGTGTCAGAATTGGCCTGGGTGGCAAGGGGTTAATAACCATAACTAAGTAATCTACAAATAATTATTATATATTGTTTTTAAGGTAATTTACTATATTTTCAAAATCTGTACTCAAGCAGGCGGCTTACGAGACAAATTACTGAAGTTTGAAATTATTACTTCCAACCAGTAATTTCACAGTAAATAGATAAATAATACATTATTATCTTAACATATAGCATATAAATATATGATTTAGCTTGTACCTTTTCAACAGCAGCAGATTCTCCTTCTCCTTCTTAATTGTGTGAGAAAAACATGGGATTGTGGGTACATCTTATACACATAAACACGTGTATTTCCTTCTAGTTAAGAGGGCTGGGCTGGAAGGGAGTATTTGTCTTTTAGACACACGCCCCCTTCTATGACACTGCAGTGAGAGGCGTGCCTCCACTGCAGCATTTTTATTGGACAGCTGGGGCTAATGGTACTTTACCATTGGTCCGAGGCTCCAAGCTGTTCATTGAGCTCAGTGCCTCTGACAAGAAGTGAGGAGAGGCACTGTGAGCTCATCCTCTCAGTCTGCTGCAAACAAAATGTGCCAGCTTGTATTTAAACTGGCTGATCTGTATGTAGCTTCTGACAGGCTGCGCAAGGAGGCCCGTATCTCTGGAACCATAGGTCGTAAGAGCCCCATTTTTACCAGTGGTGGGGTAGGACTTAGGCTACCTACCCCCCACATTTGGGGGTCTCTGTGACCTCAGGTCGCCGAGCTTCGACCCTCAAAGCTCGATTATTTTTTATTTTTTTTTAATGTTCACGGCACGGCTCTGCCTCACCTTCCTCCCCCGACTGCACGTCCCTGAGACAGGGCCAATCACAGCCCATCTATACCATGTGATTAGCCCTGGCCAATCACAGCTAATCAAAACAAAACAAACTTAGGCTACCTACCCCCCACATTTGGGGGTCTCTGTGACCTCAGGTCGCCGAGCTTCGACCCTCAAAGCTTGATTATTATTTTTTTTTTTTTAATGTTCACGGCAGGTGAGGCTTTGCCTCACCTTCCTCCCCCGACTGCACGTCCCTGAGACAGGGCCAATCACAGCCCATCTATATCATGTGATTAGCCCTGGCCAATCACAGCTAATCAAAACAAAACAAACTGAATGAATCAGTTTCATTCGGTAAAATGCTTGCTTATAGCAATGACATACATTGCTACAGTATCTCACAAAAAGTGAGTACACCCGTCACATATTTGTAAATATTTTATTATTATTTATTTATTGGAACCATGTCCTGTGGTCTGATGAGACCAAGATAAACTTATTTTGTTCAGATGGTGTCAAATATGTGTGGTGGCAACCAGGTGAAGAGTACAAAGACAAGTGTGTCTTGTCTACAGTCAAGCATGGTGGTGGGAGTGTCATGGTCTGGGGCTGCATGAGTGCTGCCGGCACTGGGGAGCTACAGATCATTGAGGGAACCATGAATGCCAACATGTACTGTGACATACTGAAGCAGAGCATGATCCCCTCCCCTCGGAGACTGGGCCGCAGGGCAGTATTCCAACATAACGACCCCAAACACACCTCCAAGATGACCACTGCCTTGCAGCGTATTAGCGCTAGAAATAGAAATAGGAAGAAAAAAAATTAAAAATAAAACAAATGCAGCCACCACATCTAAGGGTTGGTAAGCTGCAATACAGTGGAACCTCGGTTTGCGAGTAATGCGGTTAACAAGCGTTTCGCAAACCAAGCACTGTATTTCTAAAATTCCTAAGTCGGTTTGCGAGTGTTGTCTCGCAAAACGAGCAGGATTCAGGCCAAAAGCGGTGTGCAGTACCGCTTTTGGCCTGAGGTGGCGGGGCGCAGGAGCAGAGCCGAAAGTTGCCGTACGGAAAGGCCCGAGGACAGTTCGACTGACCTCGGCAAACCTCGGAAAGGCTCGTGAACGGAGTCTTTCCGAGGTTTGCTGAGGTCTGCCGAAGTGTCCCTCGGGCCTTTTTGGCCGTTTCCGAGGCTCTCCGGCGCCCCCCGCCCGCCTCTGGCCGCATGCGGTATTGCATCCCATTGAAGTCAATGCGGAACAAATTATTTTCCTTTCCATTAACTTCAAAGGGAAAACTCGCTTTGATATGCGAGTACATTGGATTACGAGCGTACTCC
This sequence comes from Aquarana catesbeiana, assembly GCF_042186555.1. Lineage (NCBI taxonomy): Eukaryota > Metazoa > Chordata > Amphibia > Anura > Ranidae > Aquarana > Aquarana catesbeiana. The sequence goes on from NC_133326.1 coordinate 16,891,871, forward strand.
TGGAACAGATTATGCTCGTAATCCGAGGTTCCACTGTATATAACATTTTTAGTTTTGAGGTTTAATACCTTTTTAAGCAAACACCATTACTTGTATGTAGGCCTACATGCAAGATTCTTGAATCCAGAACTTGTCCTCTCATAACCTAATTTTGCTTTGAAAAAAAAAAAAAAAGGAAAATTGTGAATATCTGGGATGAAAGAAGACAGGAATAGATCTTTATCTGGTGAAGAGGGAGCGTCTCGTCTCGCGGTTCTGCCGTGTGATTACTTCTTTGCATTTCCCCCGCTGATTCCTCTTCCATTAAATTACAAATGCCGCCGCTATTTAACGCAGTGAAAAGTTTTGAACTCCGGGCAGTTTCGGCGGCGGTGATTGTGTTTAATATATCGACCCTCTCGAGTTCTTCCCTGAATGTTCAGATTTTTTTTTTTTTTCCCAGCGCCGCTTTTCCTTGTAGAGAAAAAGAAAGACACAAAGCCCCCCCGACAATGGGGGAGATCTTTGCATTGAATGTACAGCAGTGTTCACATCCACCCACATTCCTCTCCGGCATCTTTCACCGCCGCTCCTATAAAAGCGCAAATTACCGTCCGCCATTGAGGGGGAGCCGGCCATCTGGCCATGGCCTGGGTGAAGAATGGTGGATGCCGAGGGTGGGAGCGAAGAACGCCTCCGTGTTTTCTGCCTATGATATATCTGCTGTACATTCTTTTAGGCTTCTGCGGCGAATTTAAAGGAGATCTAGACTTTTTGAAGACGTTTTAGGCTTCTGTAACATAATCATTACTTTACATGAAAAAGAAGAAAAAGGAAACAAATGGTGGTTTTTACTCTAGAAATCGTGGCGGTTCTTTAGACGATCGCATAGTTCAGGGGTCTCCAAACTTTCTATACAAAGGGCCAGTTTTACTGTTCTTCAGATTTTAGGGGGGTTGGACTGTGACCAGTGTGGAACGCAGAACAGGCCTCAGTGTAGGTAAGAGTAGACAATTCCTCAGGCTTGGTGGTCAGCGAGAGTAAGAAAAATAACATATCGCCTGTGGTCTGTAGGAGGAGAAATAGTGCCCCATCATTGGTATTAGTGGTAGGAATAGTGCCCCATCATTGGTATTAGTTGGAGGAATAGTGCCCCATCATTGGTATTAGTGGGAGGAATAGTGCCCCATCATTGGTATTAATTGGAGAAGTAGTGCCCCATCATTGGTAATAGTGGTAGGAATAGTGCCCCATCATTGCTATTAGTTGGAGGAATAGTGCCCCATCATTGGTATTATTTGGAGAAGTAGTGCCCCATCATTGGTATTAGTTGGAGGAATAGTGCCCCATGGTATCAATAGGAGGAATAGTGCTCCTTCATTGCTATTAGTTGGAGAAGTAGTGCCCCATCATTGGTATCAGTGATAGGAATAATGCCCCTTCATTTGTATTAGTTGGAGAAGTAGTGCCCCATCATTGGTATTAGTGGGAGGAATAGTACCCCATCATTGGTATTAGTTAGAATAATAGTGCCCCATCATTGGTATCAGTGGGAGGAATAGTGTCCCATCATTGGCATTAGTGCATCGAATAGTGCCCCATCATAGGTTTTAGTTGGAGAAGTAGTGACCCATCATTGGTATTAGTGGTAGAAATAGTACCCCATCATTCGTATTAGTTGGAGGAATAGTACCCCATCGTTGGTATTAGTTGGAGGAATAGTGCCCCATCATTGGTATTAGTGGGAGGAATAGTGCCCCATCATTGGTATTAGCTAGAACAATAGTGCCCCATCATTGGTATCAGTGGGAGGAATAGTGCCCCATCATTGGTATCAGTGGGAGGAATAGTGCCCTATCATTGGTATTAGTGGGAAGAATAGTGCCCCATCAATGGCGTCGGTGGGAGGAATAGTGCACCATCATTGGTATTGGAGGAATAGAGCCTCTTCATTTTTATTAGTAGAAGGAATAGTGCCTCATCATTGCTATTAATGGATTGAATAGTGCCCCATCATTGATATTAGTGAGAGGAATTTTGTCAACATTGACATGAGCTCGGTTGAAAATCACCACATCCCCAGGTAAAGACATACAGAAAGAAAAATGATGGGGACTTTATAAGTGCTGAAACCTCCTCCTATGCCGCGTACACACGGGCGGACTTTCCGACCGGACTGGTCCGACGGACCGAATCCGGCGGACAATCCGACCGTGTGTGGGCTGCATCGGACTTCCGACAGGCCGTTTCGGTCGGAAATCCGACGGACTTTAGATTTGAAACTTGCTTAGTCGTAGCTCCGCCGGACTCAGTTCCTGACGGAAAGCCCGCTCGTCTGTATGCTGGTCCGACAGACCAGATACGACGGAGGGGCAGGGTACTGCATCTTGCGCTCGCTGCAATAGGAAAAACACATTTTCCTATTGCGGCGAGCGTGAGGTATACCAGGCCCTTAGGTCTGGTATGGATTGTAAGGGGAACCCCCTACTCCAAAAAAACGGCATGGGGTCCCCCCCAAAATCCATACCAGACCCCTATCCGAGCATGCAGCCCCTCCTGAGCCGTACCAGGCCGCATGCCCTCAACATCGCCACCCCACCCCAAAGCACCATGTCCCCATGTTAACGAGGACAAGGGCCTCTTCCCGACAACCCTGGCCGTTGGTTGTCGGGGTCTGCGGGCTTATCGGAATCCGGGAGCCCCCTTTGATAAGGGGGCCCCCAGATCCCGGACCCCCACCCTATGTGAATGAGTATGGGGTACATCGTACCCCTACCCATTCACCTGGGGAAAAAAGTGTCAATAAAAAAACACACTACACAGGTTTTTAAAGTAATTTATTAGACAGCTCCGGGGGTCTTCTTCCGACTTCAGGGGTCTTCTTCCGACTTCGGGGGTCTTCTTTCGACTTCGGGGGTCTTCTTCCGACTTCGGGGGATCTTCTTTCGATTTCGGGGGTCTCTTCTCCCAGTGTTCGACCTCTTCTGCTGGCTCCTCCGCTATCTTCTGCCGCTCTTTTGCTAGCGGTGGCCCGGACTTCTGCCTTCTGCCTTCTTGTCTTCTTCCCTCTTCTCTTCTTCCGATGTTGACACGACGCTCTCTCCGGCTGTAATGCTCTCTGAGCGAAATGGTTTCGGCGGCCAAAATTTCGATGCATCTCTAGTCTCCATGCATCTCAAACATAGTAATTCCTCCCCAGGAAAAGATGTAACTATCACTCAAATATAGAAATGAAATCACTATTCACAAGGCAATCTATCACATGAGGGAGGAAAAACACAAATCCGACGTGTTTCGCCTTGTTGGCTTCTTCAGGGGCTTGGAGGGGAATGATACAATAGAGTTGCTGAAAAAGAAATAGATACACATAATATACATCCAAAATATATCAAAATGACCTGTCTTTTACAGTCAATAATTTATATCATGATAAAAAAATTCATATAAATGTGACTGATTATTATTATTATTATTATTGATAATAATTGACTGATCACTTACAATGAGTATATATTGACTTCAGAAGAGCCGCTTAAAGGCGTTTTATATTCCTGCCAGAGCAATCAGGCACAGACTGGGCGCCTAATGACGAATGCCGGACGGGCACACAGGCCAGACAGAGGAGCCTCACCAAGGGGCCACAAAATCGGTCTACCGCATAGGGGTTAGCAGCCCAGGCCATTGAATCCAAAAGTTTAAATGGAAGGCACTCTAAAAAGAGAAAAGCAAATTGCTAATACACCCCCATGTCCAGGGACAAGAATAACCATTCACATCTATAGCACATTCCCCACATGTAAACATACCTAAGAAAACTTGTGTTCAAGGTATATATAGGTCCCAGTGACAGGGATGGTATACAAAGTGTCTTAGTCTGGAATGACATAAAAGAGATTGCACTCATTCCCTCTCCAAAAAGACCCCCGAAATGCCCTATGTCACTATAAGGAACTCAAACCAAAATCAGCTAGACCTGTGCGGTTCGTTTCGTTCCACATTAAAATTAGGACGAATTTTCGTTATTCGGAAATTCGGATGTATCTGTCAGAAACCATGAGATCAGGCCGAGACAGAAGTACAGTTAAATCACACTTGTTTAATAATAAAAGTAAAAAGAACAAATATAGTCAAAACATAGCCAAAGTTCAGTAACCGGAACGGATAGTCAGACAAGCCAGAAGTCAGGGATCAATGTAGTGGAACAGCAAGCAGGATCTGGAGCCAGTAGGGATGTCAGCAAAGTAAGTCTTGAACAGGATCGCAGGAGATAGTCTCTGTAATGTTGACCAAGGCGAAGGCAGAGATCCACTGGACTGAACGGCTCAAGTAGGCAGCACTGACGAGCAGGAAATCATCAACAGCTGAGTAACTGTGGAGAGATAGGAGCTGACAATTAGCCGACAGCTGAGCGGCCAGCTCAGAGGAGGAAGGGCTGAGCCCAGCCCTGACAGCATCCGAATTTCCGAATTAGAATAGTACCGAATTTAAAGGAATCTCAAATAACGAAATTCGAATTCGGACAAAATTCGAAAAGTTTTCCAATTTCCAAAGAGAATAAAAAAATAAAGGAATAGAATAGAAAAAAAATATATATTTTTTTTCTATTCTATGCCTTTATTTTATATTCTATTTTATTCTTTTTGGAAATTGGAAAAGTATTTGAATTCGAAAACTTTTCGAATCGATTCGAAAATGAATAAACTAAATGAATCCAAAAACGAATGAAACAAATTTAACTAAACAAATTTATGTAAATAACTAATTGAAATGAAAGAAAACAAATTTTTTCGTTCTGCATATGTTTAAAATCAACATACCTTATGTCCAGTACAGAAAAGACAAAATGACGGCCGGGCGGTGGCTTTCCCATCCTGACTGGATGTCATATCCCGTCAGGATGCGCCAATTGCGGGGCCGACCCGAGTACCGGCTTGTTGCCGGTTCCACGTGACCGCCGTGGCGAATCACATCAGGTCATGTGACAGTTGTACACAATGGATGGCTTCCTTTCAAGCCATCCAATGTATACCGATGTGTTGCTAGCTGTGATTGGTCAATTCGATCACATGGTACAGACAGGGCCAATCACAAGCCCATTTGTACCATGTTATTAGCTTTAACCAATCACAACAAAACAGACTGAATGAATCAGTTTCATTCAGTAAAATGCTTGCTATGAGCAAACATAATGTGAAATAAAAAAAAAAAAAAAATCCTGATCACTTTCCCAGAGCAGTACAGTGTTACTATGGTAACATTATATTGCTCTGATCGCAGTGTGTTGAAAAAAAAAATTGTAAAAAAAAAAAAAAGTAATGAAAAAAAAAATGTAAAAAAGTGATAACATCTTTTTTTTTTCCTACTGTCACCAGTCAGTGTCCCTGATCACCGCCACACCAGTTATATGATGACGCTGTACTGCACTGGTGACAGGATGTAAAAAACGTCTTCATTTTCCAATAGATTATGACAAATAAAATTACAACTTCAAAAAACCTGCCATGCCTCTTACTAAATACCTTGGACTTTCTACTTTCCAAAAAAGGGGGTCATTTGGGGGGGGGGGGGTATTTGTACTATCCTGCCATGTTAGGGCCTCAAGAAATGATATGGTCGTCAGTACATGAGGATTGATTCATTTTCAGATATATCCCATAGTTTGTAGACTCTATAACTTCCCTATATACTAAATAATTCACACTGATTTGGGTTATTTTCACCAAAGAAATGTAGCAGAATACATGTTGGGCAAAATTTATGAAGAACAATTATTTATTTGCAAAATCTTATAACAGAAACAGAGAGAAACACGTTTTTTTTTTTTTTTTTCTAAATTTTCAGTCTTTTTTTGTTTATTTATTTATTTATTTATTTAGTGGTGAATAAATACCACCAAAAGAAAGCTCTATTTGTGTAAACAAAATTATGACATTTTTTTGGATACAGTGTTGCACGATCGCAAAGTTGTCATTCAAAGTGTGACAGAGCTGAAAATTGGCCTGGGGCAAGAGGGGGGTAAATGTGCCTGGTATTGAAGTGGTTAAAGCGGTTGTATACCCACACAAAAAAATAAAAATAAAATAAAATAAAAACCTGTAAGGCAAAGGCATAATGAGCTAGTATGCACCGCATACTTATTATAAAATAATATAAATATAATATAAATATAATTAATATTAAATACTTACCTTCGTTCGAGGTGTCGGCATCGGATCCCGGTCACCGCCGAGGGAGCTGACATTTTCCCCTCGGCGTGTGTTCCGGGTTCGCGGCTCCGGCGCTGTGAGTGGCCGGAGCCGCAATGATGTCACTCCTACGCATGGGCGTGGGAGCTAAGAGGCTCCTCTGTCCTCCACTCATTACCTGTATTAATGGCACCTGTTTGAACTTATCAGTATAAAAGACACCTGTCCACAACCTCAAACAGTCACACTCCAAACTCCACTATGGTGAAGACCAAAGAGCTGTCGAAGGACACCAGAAACAAAAAATTGTAGACCTGCACCAGGCTGGGAAGACTGAATCTGCAATAGGCAAGCAGCTTGGTGTGAAGAAATCAACTGTGGGAGCAATAATTAGAAAATGGAAGACATACAAGACCACTGATAATCTCCCTCGATCTGGGGCTCCACACAAGATCTCACCCCGTGGGGTCAAAATGATCACAAGAACGGTGAGCAAAAATCCCAGAACCACACGGGGGGGGGGGGGGGGAACCTAGCGAATGACCTGCAGAGAGCTGGGACCAACGTAACAAAGGCTACCATCAGTTACACACTACGCCGCCAGGGACTCAGATCCTGCAGTGACAGACGTGTCCCCCTGCTTAAGCCAGTACATGTCTGGGCCTGTCTGAGGTTTGCTAGAGAGCATTTGGATGATCCAGAAGAGGATTGGGAGAATGTCATATGGTCAGATGAAACCAAAGTAGAATTGTTTGGTAGAAACACAACACGTTGTGTTTGGAGGAGAGAGAATGCTGAGTTGCAACCAAAGAACACCATACCTACTGTGAAGCATGGGGGTGGCAACATCATGCTTTGGGGCTGTTTCTCTGCAAAGGGAACAGGACGACTGATCCGTGTACATGAAAGAATGAATGGGGCCATGTATCGTGAGATTTTGAGTGCAAACCTCCTCCCATCAGCAAGGGCATTGGAGATGAAACGTGGCTGGGTCTTTCAGCATGACAATGATCCCAAACACACCGCCCGGGCAATGAAGGAGTGGCTTCATAAGAAGCATTTCAAGGTCCTGGAGTGGCCTAGCCAGTCTCCAGATCTCAACCCCATAGAAAACCTTTGGAGGGAGTTGAAAGTCCGTGTTGCCCAGCCACAGCCCCAAAACATCACTGCTCTAGAGGAGATCTGCATGGAGGAATGGGCCAACATACCAGCAACAGTGTGTGACAACCTTGTGAAGACTTACAGAAAACCTTTGACCTCTGTCATTGCCAACAAAGGATATTGAGATTAACTTTTGATATTGGACCAAAAACTTATTTTCCACCATAATTTGCAAATAAATTCTTTCAAAAATCAGACAATGTGATTTTCTGGATTTGTTTCCACATTTTGTCTCTCATAGTTGAGGTATACCTATGATGACAATTACAGGCCTCTCTCATCTTTTTTTAAGTGGGAGAACTTGCGCAATTGGTGGCTGACTAAATACTTTTTTGCCCCACTGTATGTGTGTGGGACCGACTTGCGCTTTTGCCTTTGTGCATGAGCTAGACATGTGCAATTCGTTTAGTACCCAATTCGTTTTTTTATGAATTTTGACAAATTCGTTCATTTACGAATCTCCAAATTTTTCTAATTCCTAAATTCCGAATTTCCAAATTTAGAATTTCCGAATTTCAAATTTCTGAATATCAAATTTCTGAATTTCAAATTTCCGAAATTTCTGAATTTCAAATTTCCGAAATTTCGGAATTTCGAAATTTCGGAAATTGGAAATTCGGAAATTGGAAATTTCAGAAATAGGAAAATTTCGGAAATTAAAAATTTTGGAAATTCGAAATTCGGAAATGTGAAAATTCGGAAATTCGGAAATGTGAAAATCCGAATTTTCCTGACTTTCCGAATTTTCGAATTTCCAAATTTCCGTATTTTCTAAGCAACAAGGATTTCATTGCTTCTTGCAATTCATTGCGGTTTCAGTTTGTTTGTTTACCAGCCGTTACCGGTTGGTAAATAAACAAATTCGGAAATTCAGAAATGTGAAAATCTGTATCTTCGGATTTCTGAATTTACGAATTTCCAAATTTGCGTATTTCCGAAAATGCGAAAATACGGAAAGTTGGAAATTCCAAAATTTGGAATTCGGAAATTCAGAAATCCGAAACTTCGGATTTTCAAATTTCTGAATTTGTTTATTTACAAGCCGGTAACAGCGTGTAAATAAACAAACTGAAACAGCGATGAATTCCAAGAGGCAATGAAATCCTTGTTGCTTCTGGTTTCCGACATCACAGAGTGGGAGGACCACATCAGTTCCTTCCACTCAGTGTTCAGATTCCGATGCCACCAGTAGCATCAATCCTGGGCTCCCGGGGGCACGGGAGAGCCTGGGAAAAGCAGCAGCAGGAGGGAGGGGGGTGGGCCCTTCTGTTGCCTGTAAAAGCGATCCCGCGGCTGCATAGCCAGCTGGATCATTTTTACATGATAAAAGAATTACCTACTGAAAAAAACGGTCCTGGAATCATAGTTCTAGTCTCAACCATGATCCCGGTAAAGCCACTTCAATACGAGGCCGGATACACTCACCGGACACTTTTTTAGGTACACCTGTTCAATTGCTTGGTAACAGAAGCTGCTGTTCAGCCAATCACATGGCAGCAACTCAATGCTTTTAGGCAGCTAGACGTGGTGAAGACAACTTGCTGAAGTCCAAACAGAGCATCAGAATGGAGATTTAAGTGACTTTGAACGTGGCATGGTTGTTGGTGCCAGATGGACTGGTCTGAGTATTTCAAAAACTGCTGATCTGCTGGGATTTTCACGCACAACCATCTCTCAGGTTCACAGAGAATAGTGGGATAAAAAGGGAAAATATCCAGTGAACGGCAGTTGTGTGGAGGAAAATGCCTTGTTGATGTCAGAGGAGAATGGGCAGACTGGTTTGAGATGATAGAAAGGCAACGGCAACTCAAATAACCTCTCGTTACAACCTAGGTATGCAGAATATCATCTCTGAACGCACAACACATCCAACCTTGAAGCAGGTTCTACAGCAGGGCTACAGCAGCAGAAAACCACACCGGGTGCCACTCCTGTCAGCTAAGAACAGGAAACTGAGGCTACAATTTGCACAGGATCACCAAATTGGACAATAGAAGATTGGAAAAACGTTGCCTGGTCTGATGAGTCTGGATTTCAGCTGCGACATTCAGATGGTGGGGTCAGAATTTGGCGCTTGGATCCATCCTGCCTTGTATCACCGGTTCAGGCTGGTGGTGGGGGTGTTATGATGTGGGGGATATTTTCTTGGCACACTTTGGGCCCCTTAGTACCAATTGAGCATCATTTAACCTCCATGTCCTACCTGAGTATTTTTGCTGACCATGTCCATCCCTTTATGACTACAGTGTCCCCATCTTCTGATGGCTCCTTCCAGCAGGATAATGCCCCATGTCACAAAGCTCCAATCATCTCACCACTGGACAATGAGGTCCCTGTACTCCAATGGCCTCCACACTCACCACATCTCATCCAATAGAGCACCTTTGGGATGTAGTGGAACGGAAAAGACAAATCTGCAGCAACTGTGTGATGTTATCATGTCACTATGGTGCAAAACCTCTGAGGAATGTTCCCAACACCTTGTTGTATCTCTGCCACCAAGAATGAAGGTAAAAGGGGGTCCAACCCGATACTAGCAAGGTGTACCTAATAAAGTGGCCGGTGTGTGTATACAAAGTACTCAAGTTGGATCAGACATTGGAATTCCTTGCCATTGCAGGTGGCCAATTCTTAATTAGAGGCTTTTCTTAGCAGTATTGGCATCTCCAACTATTTTTAAGAGGATTCCTCACCGGTGAGATTAATCCGAGGAATAATTCCGATGCCATTCAAAGAGGGATTTTTCTTCCCGCTGTGAGGATTAGTTGGCAGCTGCCAAACTGAGATTTTGCTTTGACTTCTTCTGAAACAGCAATATTGTAATTGACGAAAAAAAGGTCCAAATATCTCCAGATGGGGGTCAGGTAAGTAGAGAAGACTGGTCATGCCCTTACCCCCGTTATCCGAATACAGCGAGTATAAACTTGCACAGCTGGCTCTCCTCTGTTTTCAATGCTCTGCAGGGGACCGAAATTAATCGTCCGCCCCGTAGAAGTCTTTGGTGATTTAAGCAGAGAGCTGGCTGCCAGCGAAGCCTGGGAGGAGGAGAAGTGTGCCAGCTCCCGAATGTTAGACCTGAAAATCTCCGGATCAAATGAATGAAGAGACAAGTGTAGTGCCTGTAAGTGCCGTGACCGCACTCCCATCTACAGATCTTCAAGTCTTACTTCATAGAAGGTTAAACCTACACTAAACTCTGGTTTAAAAAAAAATTCGATCCAAGTATGTATTAACTTAACCATTTCAATACCGGGCACTTTCACCCCTTTCCTGCCCAGGCCAATTTTTAGCTTTCAGCGCTCTCACACTTTGAATGACAATTGCGCGGTCATACAACACTATACCCAAACTAAATTTTTTGCATTTTGTTCACACAACTAGAGCTTTCTTTTAGTGGCATTTAACCACTACTGTGTTTTTTTTTTGCTAAATAAACATAAAAAAAGACAGAAAATGAAAAAAAAAAAAAAAACGTATTTTTCTTAGTTCCTGTTATAAAATTTTGCAAATAAATAAATTGCGGTATTGCATCCCATTGAAGTCAATGCGGAACTAATTATTTTCGTTTCCATTGACTTCAATGGGAAAATTCACTTTGATATGCGAGTACTTTGGATTAAGAGCATACTCCTGGAATGGATTATGCCCGTAATCCGAGGTTCAACTGTATATTGCAGCCTTCCTGGAAAATAACGCTAGGTCTTATTTTCGGGGTAGGTCTTATTTTCAGGGAAACACGGTATTTAGTGAAAATAACTCAGTGTATATTATTCAGTCTGTAGGAAAGTTATAGAGACCACAAACTATGGGATATATCTGAAAATTGATCAATCCTCATATACTGACAGACAATCTCATTTGTTGAGGTCCAAAAATGTCAGGACAGTCCAAATATCCCCCTCCCCCAAAAAAAAAAAAAAAAAAAAAAAAACCTTTTTGGAAAGTAGACAGTCCAAGGTATTTAGTAAGAGGCATGGCGAGTTGTAATTTGTTGTCATAATTTTTGGAATATTAAGAAATGTAAAAGAAAAAATTAAGGAAATACATAAAAAGATCTATAAATAAGAAAAAAAAAAAGATGTAGTGGCTATCCAACACAGAAAAGAACTTGAAAAATTACTTTCTTTTAAGAATTTATTGAATGGACAATTATATTGTATTGCAACACTATAGTTTTTTTTATTGAGGTACCAGTCTTATCTTTCTATTTGCTGTATTCGTTTATAATTGTTATACTGTAGTTTTAGATTTGCTCTGTAGATTTAGTAAATGTTCACAGACAGAGTAGAATTATACATGCCCTAAAGGAAAAGCAGAGGGTGTTTTAAGCAGGGCTTTTTTTCAGGGGGAACTTGGTGGAACTCAGTTCCACCACCTCTGGCTCAGACCCTTTGGTGCCTGCTCACCACAATCACTTGTAAACACAGAAGTCTGGTTTCTGTGTTTACAAGTGACAGCTCTGCAAATCCGTTGTCGGAATTTCCGATCGTGTGTACACAAATCCGACGCACAAAGTGCCACGCATGCTCAGAATAAATAAAGAGATGAAAGCTATTGGCTACTGCCCCGTTTAGAGTCCCGACGTACGTGTTTTACGTCACCGCGTTCAGAGCGATCGGATTTTCCGACAACTTTGTGTGACCGTGTGTATGCAAGGCAAGTTTGAGCCAACATCCGTCAGAAAAAATCCTAGGATTTTGCTGTCAGAATGTCCGAACAATGTCCGACCGTGTGTACGGGGCATAAGAAGAAAAAAAACCTTCAGACCTCGGCTTCCAGCCACTTTCTGTGGGTTCTGGTGATATCAACAGGTCCCCCAGCAACATTTGATCCTCCCCAGCAGCTTTTGATCGTCCCCGGCAACAATAAATTCACCCAGCAGCAATAGATCCACCCCAGCAACAATTTTTTTCCCCCCAGCAACAATAGATCCACACCAACAACAATAGGTCCACCCCAGCAACACTTGATCTCCTTCAGCAACAATAGAACCACTCCAGAAACAGTAGATCCACCCGAGCAACAATAGATTCCCCAGCAACAATAGATTCCCCAGCAACAATGGATCCCCTGCAGCAGCAATAGAGTCACCTCAGCAGCAATAGATCCTCCACAGTAACAATAGGCCCCTCCCATACCTCCCAACTTTCTGAGATGGGAATGAGGGGAACCCATTAGCAAAAGTATATAGGCATAGGACACACCCCCTGCCACGCCCCTTCAAAGAAGAATTTTACAAAAAAAACCCGCAAGTGCTTTTTTATCACTACTATTGCTTTATATTGGCTTTTGGAAGTTACAAACGTAGCAATTTAGAAATTGGATGAAAGGTTTAGCACTGGGAAACACATTCTGATAGATAAGTAGTGTATTTTATATACAATTATATAGATCAGACCAACATGAGGGACAGATGAGGAGGAATGAGGGACAGAGGGACTTTGATCCGAATGCGGGACAGTCCCTCAAAATCAGGGACAGTTGGGAGCTTTGCCCTCCCGCAACACTACACCCCCCCCCAACATTAACAGACCCTCCAGCACGCCAATGCACCCAGTACATACATTCATTGCTGGAGGAGTGACTGGAACTGCATGCCACCATGTTCCCACTGGAAAAAAAAAAATCCCTGCAAGGAAAACCAAACCCAGTCCTGATTCCATCTTTTATATTTTTTTCTCTATGTCCTCTTATAATGACAGCTTGGAGCCCTCCATGGTGCATATTTAGCCCTTTCTTCTATATTTTTTGTCTCTTATAGCCCCAGCTGAGTTTGTCCAGCACCCGCAGTCCATTTCCCGGCCCGTTGGCACTACAGCAATCTTCACATGTCTGGCCCAGGGAGAGCCACCGCCTCAGATCACATGGCTAAAGAATGGCCAGGAGCTGGAGCCCAATGGACATATCAAGCTGAAGAACAACAACAGGTATGATGGAAAAAGAGGCAATGGTGAGAAGATATAGAACAGCTGTGACTGCTGTTAAATGAAATGTATACCTTTAAAACTAGACATACCCATTCTAGCATAATTCTTCTGATAATGCTGGATGCATTGTGCAAAATGAACTCCGTTGTTATGGAAAGGGTAGCGGATTGCAGTAAACTACCTAAGTAACAATAGACAATACAGGCTACATCCCTAGTAGAGGGTTGTACCACCATCACTTACAGCGGGGGTCTCCAAACTTTCCAAGCATAGGGCCAGTTTACTGTCTTCAGGCTTTAGGGGGGGTCCGGACTGTGGCCAGCGGAAGTAGAAAATGCCCCGAGATCAGTGCCCCATCATTGGTTTTAATGGGAGGAATAGTGTCCCATTGTCGATATCAATCAGAATAGTGCCCCATTTATGGTGTCAGTAGGGAGAACGGTGCCCCATCATTGGTGTCAGTTGGTGGAATAGTGCTCCATTGATGGTGTCAGTAGGGAGAACGGTGCCCCATCATTGGTGTCAGTTGGTGGAATAGTGCTCCATTGATGTTGTCAGTAGGGAGAATGGTGCCCCATCATTGATGTCAGTTGGTGGAATAGTGCTCCATTGATGGTGTCAGTAGGGAGAATGGTGCCCCATCATTGGTGTCAGTTGGTGGAATAGTGCTCCATTGATGGTGTCAGTAGGGAGAATGGTGCCCCATCATTGGTGTCAGTTGGTGGAATAGTGCTCCATTGATGGTGTCAGTAGGGAGAATGGTGCCCCATCATTGGTGTCAGTTGGTGGAATAGTGCTCCATTGATGGCGTCAGTAGGGAGAACGGTGCCTCATCATTGGTGTCAGTTGGTGGAATAGTGCTCCATTGATGGTGTCAGTAGGGAGAACGGTGCCCCATCATTGGTGTCAGTTGGTGGAATAGTGCTCCATTGATGTTGTCAGTAGGGAGAATGGTGCCCCATCATTGGTGTCAGTTGGTGGAATAGTGCTCCATTGATGGTGTCAGTAAGGAGAATGGTGCCCCATCATTGATGTCAGTTGGCGGAATAGTGCTCCATTGAGGGTGTGAGTAGGGAGAATGGGGCTCCATCATTGGTGTTAGTTGGTGGAGTGGTGTCCCAAGGGCTAGAAAAAGGCAAGCAAAGGGCTGCAGTTTGGAGACCACTTCCTTTTAGCATATACAACCAAAAAAGAACAATTGGTGAATGAGACTTTAAAGTGGTTGTAAAATTAAAAATGAACAAAGCATATCCTTCGATAGTGTGTACTTGTCTCAATCCAAAGCAAGCTGTGTGCTCTATGCTGTGCATTGTGTGCCATCAGATCCCCACTTCCTGCCTTCTGAACCTGAGAAATAACCTTCGATCTGTGTAATTTGAACAGATGTAGAAGAGAGGGGGCTGCAGATTAACAGGTACAACTTATGCAGGATGTTTCATCTCTTTGTATCACCTTAGGATAGTCACTTCACTGGGTATATATAAGGGTTTACAACCACTGTAAACAATTTGACCACAAGATTAAGTGTGTATGTGGTTTAAGCTATGGGATATTGACTACTGTACAAAGAATGTCTCACACTTCCTCTAAACCCCCCCCCAAAAAAACTGCCAGGGGATAAAAACCCATCATTAGTCTATTAAAAAAAAAAAAGTTTTGTCTTTAGTTTTAGGTCAAAGTTGGCTAATAACCACAGCTCACATTTAAATAGTTTTATGGGCGGGGTCAACCTTATTGAAACCAGGGTCCGGTAGATTCCTCCAAAACCCTCCATGTCCCAACATTAAATAAATAAATACATTAATTAAAAAATCATACTTACACAACAAAAGTATGGGAATGCAAAGTATATACTGAAATGCATATTGCTGAAGGGGGCTGGGGGCTACTGTGGGGTAATGAGTCTCCCGGGGGGAGGGGGATTGAGTCTCTCCAAAAGGATGGGGGCTTTTCAGAGACACTGTGGTAGACTAGATGGCGCTGTTTGGGTTAGGGGGCACTGTGGGAGGTTGGAGGGCACTCTGGCAGACTGTTGGATTGGTGGCACACTGTGGGACTGGGGGCTGTGCAGAGGGCTAGGGAGCACTTTGGGAGGTTGGGGGGGACTGGTAGGGTGGTTGAGGTGCACTGTGGCCAATTATGGGAGTTTGGGGGTACTATAGGAGCTAGTGCCAGGAGGCACTGTGGTAGGTTAAGGGATCTGTAGCTGACTGGACGCCCAGGAAAAAGGGGACCCTGTCCTGGAAGCCGTCTCTGGAAAGAGCTATCCTAGAGACAGGAGCTTTGTAGTGACACTGTGGGAGACTGGAGAGCACTGTGGGACTAGGGGGCACTGTAGGAGGTTGGGGGGCACTCTGGGACACTGTTAGATTGGTGGCATGGGGCAGGTGGGGGCTGGGGGCTTTGCGACAGGCTGGGGGGGCTTTGGGAGGCTAGCTGGCACTGTTAGAGGTTGATGGGAACTGGTAGGGGGTTGAGGGGAACTTGTGGGGCTTGGGGGGCACTGTGGGCAATTATGGGAGCTTAGGGGTACTATAGGTGCTGGGAGACACTGTGATAAGTTAAGGGATCTGCAACTGACTGGACGACCAGAAAGAGGGAGTCCCTGGCCCGTAAGCCGTCTCTGGAGGGAGCTGGAGTCTCTCCTAGAGGATGGGAGCTTTGCAGGGTCACTGTGGGACACTGGAGGTCACTGTGGGACTAGGGAGCACTGTAGGAGGTTGGGGGGCACTCTGGGACACTGTTGGATTGGTGGCACAAAGGGGGGGGGAGCTTTGCAGGGACACTATGGGAGGCTGGTGGGCACTGTGGGACTTGAACTAGAGACCTTGTGGGAGTTTGGAGGGCACTCTGGGACACTGTTGGATTATTGTCACGCTGAGGCTTTGCAGCAGGCTTAGGGGCACTTTGGAAGCCTAGCTGGTACTGTTGGAGGTTGAGGGGGACTGGTAGGGGAGTTAAGAGGCACTGTGGGCAATAATAGGAGTTTTGGAGTACTATAGGAGCTGGCAGTCACTGTGGTAGACTAAGGGATATGCAGCTGACTTAATGCCCAGGAAGAGGGAGGCCCTGGCCTGGAAGCGATCTCTGAAGGTTGCTGGAGTCTCTCCTAGAGGATGGGAGCTTTGCAGGGACACTGTGGGAGACTGGACGGCACTGCGGGACTAGAGGGAACTGTGGGTGGTTGGAAGGCAGGCTAAGACACTGTTGAATTATTGAAACACTGAGGGTCTGGAGGCTTTGCAGTAGGCTAGGGCACTCTGGGAGGCTAGCTGGTGCTGCTGGAGGTTGGGGGCACTTGGGGCGATTCAGGGGCACTTTGGACAAATATGGAGGGAGGGCTTGGCTTGTGCAGCAGACCAAAGCCCAGAACCATTTCACTAAAGCTGCCAAAGTACCATTACTAGCTCAGTGATCATTGTCACCAATATTTCACCACATATAGGGGATCTTCAACTGGCCGGACACTTGAGAGGAGAGAGGCCCTGGCACGGCAGTGTCCCACAGCCTGGTGGTTGAGAACCACTTTGCTATAGCTGCCAAAGTACCATTACTAAGTTATCTATATTACCAATAATCATGTGTAAAATGTAATTACCTACAGCTACTCACATTTCAGTTTTTAGTAGAAGGAACATGTATAAGAAGATCTCTGTTTTGAAGTTGACTGTTGTTGATCTTTGCACATCTTCGGAGCTCTGTGCAGTACCTTACAAAATATAAGCCTGTACTGTTTCCCCATTCGTATTAGCAAAATCTAATTTTCTAAACACATTTCCGAATTGCTGCCAGGAGGTTGAAAAGTTGAGGTGTATCCATGCCATAATCCTGCTCTGCTATTATGGGATATGAGTAATCCTACCATGGCTGGGATGTTAATATTACTGAACAGCATGACCCCCACTCTAGTTTGTCATCTTGATGGTCTAAGCTGCTTCACTTTCTGGGGTCACACCCTGCCAGAGAGGTGGTTGTAATCTTGGACGATAGGGAGGGGGGGTACAAGTATCCAGGAAACATCACCATGGTAATCCGTAACTAGGGCTCAGAGCTGTATTGATCCCCCCCCACCACCACCACCCTCTCCATGGTAATTAAAGTCTTTCATTTCAATAGAAAGAGGCCTCCAGCCAGAAGGGTCCCTGACTTCAACTTTTAGATGCTTAACCCCTTGACTGAATCACTTTAAAAGCCCCTTGCTGATGACAGGCAAATCACTGGCGAGGAGAAGGTTAAAGCGAGTAAAGTTTACCAGTGACAACGGCGGTAAAGAAAACGCAGAATAGAGCGGCCATGTTTTAATTGTGCCTCGTTCCAGTGACCCAAGAACCCCAGGGGTCTGTCATTTTTTTTTAACTATCGGGCTTGGAAGAGGTTAACCAAGATAAATGAGAGGCTACCATACATTTGCAAGATTAATCAAGCAAGACCATTACCTAATACATAGGATAAAACCAGACAGATCATTGTAATTCCAGCACAAAGGAGCCAACAAGCAGATGCAGTGTCTGGATAGACAAAGGGGACTTAATGTTCTGTATAAAATTGCATTATTAATTGATAATATGATCACTGGCTGTCATTTGTAATTGCTCTATCATTCTGTTCCGCCTGGTGATTTGGGAATACGTACCACCTCCTCTGCTGGGTGCTTATCCACAGCAGTCCTCCACAAAAACTTCCTCCAGTTGGGTTGGCTGGGCTCTTTCTGCCCAATATCTGGTTCTTGATTAATGTACCCAAAGTACATATTAAAATGTCAGCTACTGTGTCATTAGGGTCGTACAAATGAAAATTGCTGCTGATTGGGAATTAACGCCCTCATTATAAACCTTCTAAGTTCTCATTATCCTTTTTATGTTAATACATTGGGATTTTTGGCACGTCAGGAAAGTGCCTCCAGGACAGTGAACCCTTGGACCATTCCTAATTTTACATGTGACATCTGCCCTCACATGCTCTGCTTAGTCCACATGTGTCAAACACAAGACCCACGGGCTGAATCCGTCCTACCAGGTCATTTTATGTGGCCCTCACATCTCTCCTGCAGCTACAGCACCCCCCCCCCCCCGTCTCAGCCCCCACCTTGTCTCAGTAGTCAGCAGCAGAGAGGAGGACAGAACTCCTCCACCAGATCCTGCGCTTCTCTGTGCAGTCACAGGCAGGGACCGTGGGCCCCTATAGTGTAGCAGAAATAGAAAGTCCTTAGTGATAGCTGTCCTACTGATGAACTACTGCTCCCAGTCAGCACTCTTCAGGCCCTGCTAGCCCTCCTGGAGGTGCAGGTGCTCTTTTTGCTTCCTCATAGAGGGTAAAGAAAAAAAAGGGAGGGACCTGTAACCCTAAAAAAAAAAAAAAACCCTCCTCCCCTCCCTTCCCCTAAGGGAGGAGAGAGGAGAAAAAAAAAGAGAAAAAATGTATTATCTACTCTATCCACTCTCCTCATCCTCCCCCTCACCCCCTACAACCAGCAAGTTGGGTTGCATTCAGGCAAGGAGCCAAGCTAAATTGGGTGCCAATATAAATCCTGAATAATAATAATAATAATAATAGGATTCACACCAATGAGGTTCCTTCCTTCCTCTGAGTTAATATAATGGTTCCATGGAGCCCAGATTTTATCATATATCTCTCAATTCTGCCTAGTTTTCCAAACCAGATCTTCTAATCTATTCACACCTTCCACCTCTAAGCCATAATCCCACTGAAGGTGATCAGATCTGCTTCCAGGTGAGGGGGATATAAGATTTAGCCACATTCAAAAGGTGGCACATAATAATATTTTTACGTGTCTTACCCGAAGTTTTAAACTCATGCATAAGGAAAAAAATTGGGTCTTCGGGAATCTCAAGTTCACTGAATTTTTGAGTAATCCTTTGGCCCTCTTTCCAATAGTCCCTGATGCTAGGGCATGACCAGAAAACATGTAGTAATGTCCTTCGCTCCTTCCGGCACCGCCAACATCGATCAGAAACATTTGGAAAATATCTATGGAGGACGGCCGGGGTACGGTACCATTGGGAGAAGATCTTAAAGTTTGTTTCCTGCATTTTTGTACGGATTGAGGTTTGAAATACGGAGTGAATTCCAGTTTTTTTTTGTCAAAGCTTAAAGCGTTTGTAAAGGTGTTTTTTTTTTTTTTTTAAAATAACAAACATGTTATACTTACCTTCACTGTGCAGCTCGTTCTGCACAGAGTGGCCCCGAACCTCGTCTTCTGGGGTCCCTCGGCGGCTGTTTCAGCTCCTCCCCGCAAGCATTCACCACCTTAATGCGAGCTCCCTCGCACGGTGGTGAGTGCTTGCGGGCGCGCTCCCGTGATACAGCCGGCGGCTATAGCCGCTCGCTGTATCACTCGGCCCCGCCCCCCGGCGCGCCGCGTCATCGGATGTGATTGACAGCAGCGCGAGCCAATGGCTGCGCTGCTTTCAATCCATCCACTGCAGCCAATCAGCGGCCAGGGTGAGCGGAGGAACAGATGTCGGGAACGCGAAGCTGACTTTCGAGGCGTCAGGTAAGTAAAACGGGGGGCCTGGGGGCGGCGGTTCTGTCAGAAGTTTTTTCACCTTAATGCATAGAATGCATTAAGGTGAAAAAATTTTTACCTTTACAACCCCTTTAACTGAACAAGCTGAAGTTTCAATCTGATTGGCTACCATGTACAGCTGTACCAGATTTTGCACTCTCCAGTTTTAGTAAATCATCCACATTGTTTGGTGAATGGGTGCCTTTAAATTCACATGCACCCAATATATCTTTCATGTAGCATTTACCTCCTGTAATACATCTGCCCTTAGCTGCTTAGCTGAGAAAGCCCCTCTTCCAGATTAAAGAAAAAAAAAAGCCAATAAAGACTCCTGGGATGTATGACATCATTTTGGCCTAAGCCAGAAACCAGGAAGTAACTGAAGAAATGTAAAAAAAACAAACAAAACAAGTAAATATAACCCACCTTCCTATCTATTTACTAATACTTACTTACATAGTATGCCCCAGTTGAAGTTTAATTGGACGAAACGCGTTGGTCTTGGCTTTCTGCTTCCCACATTGCCCTTCCTTTTTACTCTGTGATCACAGTTTTTTATTCTTACCGATGTATGTTGGTTTTTATAATAAAAAACCTACTTTTTTGACCTACACCATATGGAGGCATTTTTTTCTTTCCATAACCCTCCGGACGAGAGTTCTTTGCCGTCCAGTCTGACCTTCAACGCCTGAGTTCCAGCATTGGTGACCCTTACATCTTAGTTCCGGTCTGGCGGGTACCTGTACACCCCTTGGAGTCGTGTCTGGAGGTCCTGGGTTCCTTAAAGATTTGTCATCTTGCCGATTTTGTCACCCTCGCTTTACTGACTCGTTGTCGCTAACATTTGAGTCCACCTGTTCCGGTGAGAGTAGATACACTTCTCCTTTTTGTTGAAGATGTACCATCCCTGATGCTCTACATGCCGGACAGTACCACTGCACTCCATCCCTGATTAACCACTTTTTGGTGGTGGACTTACACCGGTCCTTCCAGGACCTTTACACTTATTGGACCTTCCAAATTTCCATCCTTTTTATTTTTAATTTTTTTGTATGATTGATTTCTTATCACTTATTTATTATGTGCATATAGCCATACATGTTCACCTTTTAGCGCTACATTTTCATTATCCTCTCTTCTCTACTGCCTTTCAAAGTGCATAATTTATATAGCTTGTCTGAGCTTTCAGAAAGCAGGGGGCAGAGAGCTGAAGTTACACACAGTGAGGTGAGCTGAGAGCTGATTGGAGGGAAGGGACACACCCCCCTGCGACTAATGAACCCGGAAGCAACAATATGTATTACATGACTTCCGGGATCACAGCTGGCATTTCCTGGCTATCAAGCATGATCTGTACTTCATTAGCTGAAGTGGAGTGCAGGAGAAACAGTGGGGGTCTAATACACTCCCAATGTCTCCATAAAGAAGACCTGTCACCTGCCCAAGCTATCACTCTGGATATATCACTTTGGGTACCATTAGTTTTAAATGAAATGAAAAAAAAAATATATATACTGTATATATAGATATATAGATATATATATCTATATATCTATATATATATATATATAGAGAGAGAGAGAGAGAGAGATAGATATATATCTATATCTATATCTATATCTATATATATTTATATATAGATATAGATATAGATATATCTATATATAAACAACTAATAATTGGAATAAAACAAACAGGAATAATACATGGTTTTCAAGTATATTTGTTTTTACTTAAAATGAAAATATGCATTTGATAAACAGTTCTATAGATTTTGTGCAACATTAAAAATTGCAATTGCCACCATTTTATTCTCCGGGGCCTCTGCTTTCAGAAAATACACATTTGTTTGGAGATTTTAGGCAATTTTCAGCAAATACGGCAGATTTTAACATGTGCATGAAAAGTAAAAAATTGCCCCGATAGACAAGTGATTCCTCATCAGCACAATTGCCTCCGAACAAGAATATTTTTTTTTTCTAAAAGCAGAGGCAGTTGCAAGTTTTTTTATGTCACACAATATTTGCGCAGCTCTTTGTAAAACGCCTGTTTTCAGGAAAAAAATATGGTAACAGGGGTTTTCTTTGCACAAAAGCACAATTTAATACATATTTTTTTGGTAAAATATAAAAGATGGGGAGGCATGGAGTAAATAGATACCCAACATGCCAAGTCTTAAAATTGCACACGCCTGTGAAATTGCAAAAAAATGACCGCACCTTAAAAAAAAAAAAAAAATGACTGCACCTCACGTGTGGCGCAATTGCCTTTTACGTACACAAGCTGCCCTACATGCATGTTTGCATTTGGGTGTGTGCGGGGAGCAACACAGGTGCGTTTACATTTTTGTTTTCATTATTCTTATTTTTTAAAGAAATTTTACATTTTTGGACACTTTTTTAATTTAAAGTGATTTTAAAGTCTCGCTTTTTTTTTTTCTATTAACCACTTAAGGACCGGAAGGATTTGCGCCCTTAATGACCAGGCCATTTTTTGCTATTCGGCACTGCGTCGATTTAACTCACAATTGCGCGGTCGTGCGATGTTGTACCAAACAAAATTGACATCCTTTTTTTCCCACAAATAGAGCTTTCTTTTGGTGGTATTTGATCACCTCTGCGTTTTTTTATTTTTTGCGTTATAAACAAAAAAAAAACGACAATTTTTGAAAAAAAAACATTTTTTTTTTCTTTTTGCTATAATAAATATCCAAAAAAAAAAGTCTTCATTAGTTTAGGCCAATATGTATTCTTCTACATCTTTTTGGTCAAAAAAATATCGCAATAAACTTATATTGATTGGTTTGCACAAAAGTTATAGTGTCTACAAAATAGGGGATAGATTTATGGCATTTTTTATTTTTTTTTACAAGTAATGGTGGCGATCTGAGATTTTTAGTAGGACTGTAACATTGCGGCGGACAGATCGGACACTTTTGACGCTTTTTGGGACCATTGACATTTATGCAGTGATCAGTTCTATAAAAATGCACTGATTACTGTGTAAATGTCACTGGCAGGGAAGGGGTTAACACTAGAGGGCGATCAAGGGGTTAAATGTGTTCCCTGGTAGGTGTTTCCAACTGTGGGAGGATGGGACTGACTGGAGGACGAAAGAGATCGCTGTTCCTAATCACTAGGAACAGCAGATCTCTCTCTCCTCACCTGTCAGAACGGGGATCTGTCTGTTTACATTGACAGTTCCCCATTCTGGCTCTCTGTGAAGTGATCGCGGGTGGCCGGCGGACATCGTGGCCGCTGGCCACGTGAATCGGCTCCAACGTCACGCCCCCCTATCGCACGCCCCCTATCACTCTTAAAGTGGCCGATATACACCTACAGCGATTCGCGCAGGAGAGCCAACCTGCCGCAGTAGAATAACGGCGGCTCGTCCTTAAGTGGTTAAAATAACAAACATGTTATACTTACCTGCTCTGTGCAGTTGTTTTGCGCAGGGCAGCCCGGATCCTTATCTTCTCGGGTCTCTCACCGGCGCTCTTAGCCTCCCCTCCTCTTGAGTGCCCCCACAGCAAGCAGCTTGCTGTGGGGGCACCCAAGCCGCAGCTCTGTGTGTCCATTCAGACACGGAGCTGCAGTTTTGGCCCCGCCCCCTGTCTCTCCTCATTGGCTGAGTTTGAGTGACAGCTGCGGGAGCCAATGGACATCGCTGGATCGAGATGGGGCTTAGGTAAGTATGAGGGGGGGCTGCTGCACACTGAAATTCCGCCAACAAAAGTCCAATGGAGCATACACACGGTCGGAATTTCCGACCAAAAGCTCACATCGGACTTTTACTGGCGGAATTTCCGATCGTGTGTACGCGGCATAAGCATTGAGTTTCTGCTTCTATAATATGGACTGCTTAAAGCTGAACTCCAGGAATGATTTGTATTGCATACCTACATTGATCCAGCTTGGCACAATGTAAGTACACAATGGTACATTTATAGAACACTTTGTATTTTTTAATAAATAAAAGGCACTCTCTCATTGGACAAAAAGGAGATTGGTATGCCACCACCTTTTCTGTTCACTGCAAACAATAAGAGAATGCCTTGCATCCATTGAAAAAAAAGGTGCTCTGTAAATGGTGGCAATGTTAGGTGAGCGCCCCCCCTCTGTGGCCAGTATGCAGAGGGGCAGCTGTGCCTAGTTGGACCAATGTAGGTATGCAATACAAATAATAAATGGAGTTCATCTTTAGGACCATGTAGTACTGAGCATTTTTTTTTTATCTCATTTTCCAAGTGCAAGCCTGAAGGTTGTGGCATATAGAGAGCTCTAAGAATGTGCTCAAAATCGTACACTTTCCCACCATTGTCAGGGCATCAACAGCAATAGAAGTGCTCGAGGACCTGGCAGCTCTGCCAATACTTCAAATGGTTGCAGGAATTCTCAATGGCGCATTGGCACATAAGCAATGCACACCATACGCGGACTTGAACAGGCGCGCACGGGTGCGCACCGAACCGTGCAGGTGCACTGCCCCTCAGACATGTTTTGGCGCCAGTGGGCCTTTATAAGGAAGCCTGTCAGTGATTACAGTTGCTGGTTGATCTTCGGCTACTCCAGTGTGTTATCTCCATGATATTCCTGTTCCTGTGTCTCCTGTTACCGACCCGTCTTGTCCTTGACTTGTCTCCTGCCTGCTTCCTGTGTTTGACCTCAGCTATCCACCTGACTACGTCTGCTCTGATACCCAGCTGGCTCCCGACCTCGGCTGTCCACCTGAACACGTCTGCTCCGATACCTACCTGGCTCCTGATTTCGGCTTCCTCCAACCATGCTCCAGTCTTGGCACTATCCTAGACCTGCAACATCTCATGGGTGCCATCTGTCTGCTGACTCCAGCACACCAGCAGTACTCTGAAACTTCCTGCACACATTCCAGCAGACGACCCGTGCAACTTTGGGCCTGACCCCTCCTGGGGGGGTCTGAAACTTAGACACAAGGGAAGCCCTCTCTCCATTGCGCTCCAGCACCCGGTACGTGACAGCAATGCACAGGAACATGCTGGCTTTTAGCAGGCACGCACACCCACATGCATCTGTTAACATGTGCGTCTTTGAGCACACCAAACACATGGTGCCTCATATCAGTGTCCTGATATGTAAATAACAGTTAGCTCCTATGGGCTCTGGGACATGCCCTTCCACCTTCTGCGTCCTTCTATTGGCCAACCACTCTGATGGGTTGCCTTACTAACCAACAGTAAGTTACAGCTGGTGTGAATGGACTAGTCAGAGCTTGCTTCCATGGGAGCTGGTTGTTCCTTGAATAACACAGCTCCCTGGTATTCCATGCTCCCAACATGCCCTACAGTGAACTGAAAGAGGGGCACCTGCAATAAAAATGAAAAGGCAAGCTTATTGTTTCTTTCTACCCATGAGGACACATTGAGGCTCCTTCTGGCACTCCCTTTAAGATGTGTGATTAGAAGGATTTGAGAAAGCTGCTTGACTCTCTTTTAATTGCTTTGTAAATGCTGGAGCGGCAGACTGGGCAACAGACTGGAATTTCAAGCCAAGATTAACATGTTTAATTGTAATACATTTAAACCATAAAATACCATCCCAGGAGCATATCGGTGGATCATGTTCCTTTTTAAAGACCTATTCAACCTAACACACCTAAGAGCAGCTTTTCTCAACCTTTTTACCCCAGAGGAACTCTTGATATAATCTGTCAGGTCTGGAAGACCCTTGAAGGTCTTGAAGAACCCGCGCTAAAACCAGTTCATTGATGGTCAGAGGGAAAAGTGCCCCTTTCATTAGTGGCCAGTGGGAAGAATGCTCCTTACGTTGGTGGTCAGTAGGAAGAATGCTACTTACAATGGTGATAAGTGGGAAGAATGCTCCTTATGTTGGTGATCAGTAGGAAGAATGCTACTTACATTGGTGGTCAATAGGAAGAATGCCCTCTTTACAGTGCTAGTCAGAATGCTTACACACAACTGAAAAGATCATTGGTGTCATATAGCTGGCTTAGCTAAGTGGTGTTGGCCCTGGATCTATGCAGGCAACATAAAATGGGTAACAATCATCCACAGCTCAAGGAACCCTTAACAACCTCAGAGGGAACCTTTGAGTTCCATGGAACCCTGGTTGAGAATAGCTGCTTTAGAGAGATGCTATACAGTGAAGCTATATAGGAACCACTTAGTATGACCCTTTCCCCAATGTTAATTGTGATAGGGCAAGGGAATATGCTAGGTAAACACTATTGATGGTTTTCAGAAGGCCTTTTTTCCTCATATACAGACATTTTAGGACAGTGCCTGTGTGAAACCACACCAAGTCCCTAAACTATATAAAAGGGTTCCAGTTGTAGTATCCACACAATCAAACACCTCCCATGATTATTATTATTATTATAAAGGATTTATATAGCTCCAGCAGTTTGCACAGCGCTTTACTAAACAAAGGGAGACAGTACAGTTATAATACATTTCAAGAGAAGAGGGTTAGGAGGGCCTTGCTTATGGGAGCTTACAATTTAAAGGGAAGGGTAAGTGATGCAAAGGGTAATAACTGTGTGAGGAAGAATTGTTCGAGAAAGCAAGATTCAGCTGCCAACAAGAGGTGGGATAAGCTTCCCAAAAGAGATGAACTTTCAAGGATCACCTAAAGAAGGATAGAGTAGGAGATAACTGGACAGGTAGGGGTTTAAAGTTCAAGAGAATAGTAGAGGCTCTGGAGAAGTCCTGGAGACCAGCATGGGAGGAGGTGACAAGAGAGCCACAAAGCAGGTGATATTTTGAGATGAAATTGGTGATGTAGCTCGGGCAGAGTTGTGAATGACTTTGTATGTTGTTGCTAATATTTTTATATTTTATTCACTGGGCGATCAGATGATTGGAACCAGTAGAGGGATTGGCAGCAGAATTCATGATAGACTGAAATGGGGATAACCTGTATAGAGGCTGGCCAGCATGGAAGGAGATGTAGTAGATCAAGGCAAGACATAACAAGGGAGTGAATTATTAGCTTTGTGGTGTCGCTGCTTAACAAGGGGCATATTTTGGAATGATGAAGTTGTGCTATTAGTCTTGATGGAGAAGTCTGGGGGTGCTATTGGGGGGGGGGGGGAATGGGGGGGTTGGAGGAAATATGAGTTCAATATATGAAATATCGATTTTTTTTTTTGTAAGTTTACGTAAGTGGTTTGACTTTCATACCCATACTGTATGTCAGTTGGTAGATTAAGAATGCAGATGATTCTTCAGTAAATACATTCAATTACCCAACTGATGTGCAGGTGACCAGTGATAATTGGCTTTGTGTGTGAAAGTTCAGTTTATGAGTCTTTGTTTATTTTCTTTCACTTGCAGCTCTTTAACCATCTCCGGAATCAGCCAGGAGGACGAGGCCATTTACCAGTGTATTGCTCAGAATAGCGCAGGTTCCAGTCAAGCCAGCGCCCGGCTTTCTGTAATATGGGCAGAAGGACTGCCTGGGGCTCCTCAAGACATCACCGCCACCACCATATCATCCACCTCCATCCAGGTATCCTGGAGTGAGCCCCTGGAAAACACCCAGGAAATTATTGGATACGTAGTGCACATCCGCAAAGCTGAAGGTATGTAGCGCTGTTTGATGAGCAAAAGCAGACCTTCCAGATGTTATGACAGAGCAGGCCAATTGTGTTTACCTAATGGGGGAGGGGGGGTATGGATTACAGTACTCCAATGGAAGAGAGTAGGGGAGGTCAGCTCCACCACCATTCACGGAACTCCTTGTATTTATTTCAGTTAATACAATGCCTTCTAGGTCATGGTCGAAATGGTAATGTCAACACTCCGCCTATCTAATTCATTGCATTGCATTATTTATTTTATTTTTGAGTCAACTTTATTGAAATGTTACAAAGTTCTATTGGCTGCAGTCAGGGCTGCTGAGGGCTGCCCTCGTGATATCTATCTGACAGGGTCCTCCTCCTCCAAAAATATCAAATGCATAGCTCCCAACTGTCCCTGATTTCGAGGGACTGTCTCTGATTTGGAACAATGCCCCTCTGTCCCTCTTTCCCCCTCATTTGTCCCTCATTTTGGTCTGATCTATATAGATGTATATAAAATGCACTTTTTATCTATCAAGAAGTGTTTCCCATTTCTAAACCTTTCATCCAAGTTATAAATTGCTGTATTTGTACATTTTAAAAGCCAATATAAATGAATAGTAGTGGTAATAAAAAGTCCCTTGTGGATTCAATTAACATTTTTTTTATTGGTTAATTCTCCTTTAAGGGGGTGTGGCAGGGGGTGTGTCCTATGCCTACATATATTTGCTAGTAGGTGTCCCTCATTCCCATCTCAAAATGTTGGGAGGTATGTCAAATGATATTTTTGCTAAAATGCCATGCCCGCGATGCTATGATTTGCAGCAATGGCAGAAATTATACCCCCCCCACCGAACAAGACCCATTCAAGTGAATAGAGGCATAGGGGCAATGTCTGCACTCCCACAGTGTTCATTTAGGGTGGTGTGTTCAATCAGGAAAGTGAGCCCCCCCGCTCACCATCCGGAAATAACCTTCCTGTGTGCCCCCAGCAACCTGAAGGAAGAGGTGCAGATCATGCCCTCTCTCCTCTCCCATCTGTGTGTGTGTTTGGGGGGGGGGATTGTTGGTCCTACGCAAATTTCTTATGATCATCAGCTAAATCTGGTGGCTTTAAGGCAGTATTTTCTCAAAATACCAAATTAGGAAAATAGCACATTTATGGTCATTAGATTAAATACACATATTGGATACATTACTGGGATTACTCACGGATGACTGAATGAGTGCTGCGAAATTTGCGCATTGGATTTTTTTAAATAGACCCCACCCGTGTGTCCTCATGTCTTTAGGGCAAAGGAGATGTTGAGCAAAGCATTTGCTTTGTCTTGTGTTGTCTCCAGCATGACCCGCCACACTTGTCCTTCACCAAATGCTGCAAGCTCCTTGACCATCGTTGCCATCCCCATCCAACAAAACCTTTTAAAACTGGTGTGTAAGTGCCGGATGTTTTTTATGCAATGAAGTCTGTGTGATCCGAGCCCAAGTGTTTGTTCTAGAGGTTGCCAATCATTTCCTCGGCCGTGTACGGAAGGTCATCAATCGCTGTTAACATGCTGTACCGCCACTCATGCAGTTCATAAGAGCATGGCCTTCATGCTGCTCCCTATTACATATGTATGGGGCTGATTTACATGTAATTGGACTAATCACCATAGAGATTACGGCAATTTGCATTAACGATCTCCCCTAAAAAAAATATGGGATTTAACCTGTTTTATGCTGGTCTCTATCAAAAGTTCTTAGCAATTAGATAGCAGTGCAGTTATATCCAAATCTAATCTTCACACAGAAAAAAAAAAAAAAAAGTGAATTATCTGGATTTCTGCGTAAATGGCAGCTACAGCGCAATCTGATCGAATCTTCAATGTCATAATAATTCAGAACTATTTTTTACCACTTAAGGACCGAGCCTCTTTTTGACAAGTTCAAATCCTTTTTTTTTTGTTAGAAAATTACTTTATATATTTTTTTCAGACACCCTAAAGAATAAAATGGCGGTTGTTGCAATACTTTCTGTCACATCGTATTAGCGCAGCGGTCTTACAAGCGCAATTTTTTGTGGAAAAAAATACACCTTTTTGACTTAAAAAATAAGAACAAAAGTGAAGTTAGCCCAATTTTTTTTTTTTTAATGTTGTGAAAGATAATCTTACGCCGAGTAAATTGATACCCAACATGTCATGCTTCAAAATTGCGCCTGCTCATGGAATGGTGACATTGACCCTTAACCACTTAGGGACCGAGCCTCTTTCTGAGATTTGGTGTTTACAAGTTAAAAACAGTTTTTTTTTTTTTGCTAGAAAATTACTTAGAACCCCCAAACATTATACATTTTTTTTTCTAACACCCTAGAGAATAAAATGGCGGTCGTTGCAATACTTTCTGTCGCACTGTATTAGCGCAGCGATCTTACAAGCGCAATTTTTGGTGGAAAAAAATACACCTTTTTGACTTAAAAAATTAGAACAAAAGTAAAGTTAGCCCAATTTTTTTTTATATTGTGAAAGATAATCTTACGCCGAGTAAATTGATACCCAACATGTCATGCTTCAAAATTGCGCCCGCTCATGGAATGGTGACAAACATTGACCCTTAAAAATCTCCATAGGCGATGTTTAAAAATTTTTACAGGTTACCAGTTTTGAGTTACAAGGAAGGTCTGGTACTAGAATTATTGCTCTCGCTCTAACGATCGTGGCGATACCTCACATGTGTGGTTTGAACACCATTTTCATATGCGGGCGCGTCTTACGTCTGCGTTCACTTTTGCGCACGAACCCGGCGGGACGGGGCGCTTTAAATTTTTGTTTAATTTTTCTTATTTATTTTACTTTTTAACACTGTCCTTTTAAAAAAAAAAATTTAGGGTCACTTTTATTCCTATTACATGGAATGGTAAACATCCCAAAAAGACCTCAGATCTCACTAAAATGCAATAAAAAAAAAACAAAAAACAAAAATGAAATGTCATTTTTTTTTTTGCAAAAAATAAATAAATTTCCCCTTTAAGACCATTGGGCGGAAGTGACGTTTGACGTCACTTCGCCTCAATGTTTTGGAGCCAAGTGGGGGCCATCTTTCCCTCACTCGGCTCCATGTCTCTCAGAGTAAAGGACCTGATCGTCTCCGCCGCAACCGACGGCTCCGGTAAGCGGCGGAGATGACCGGAACGCGGCGGGAGGGCCCTCTCCCACCAACCAAAAAAAATGATCTCGCTACAAACTGTGGAGACCACTTTTATCTCAAAGCCAGCCGCTTGCCGTTGTTGAAAATACCGGGGTTATGGTAGCTAGCTGCTGCCATAACAACGGTATTTGGCGTCAAAGTACTGACGTATAATGGCGGCGATTTGCGCTGAGTGGTTAAGTGGTAACCCCAAAGCTTAGGGCCTGTTTTACTCTCCAGCTCTGGTCCCACCACAGTGAAAGTCTCTCCGGCTCTGGTCCCACCACAGGGAAAGTCTCTCCAGCTCTGGTCCCACCACAAGGAAAGTCTCTCCAGCTCTGGTCCCAGCACAGGGAAAGTCTCTCCAGCTCTGGTCCCACCACAGGGAAAGTCTCTCCAGCTCTGGTCCCACCACAGGGAAAGTCTCTCCAGCTCTGGTCCCAGCACAGGGAAAGTCTCTCCAGCTCTAGTCCCAGCACAGGGAAAGTCTCTCCAGCTCTGGTCCCAGCACAGGGAAAGTCTCTCCAGCTCTGGTCCCACCACAGGGAAAGTCTCTCCAGCTCTGGTCCCACCACAGGGAAAGTCTCTCCAGCTCTGGTCCCACCACAGGGAAAGTCTCTCCAGCTCTGGTCCCAGCACAGGGAAAGTCTCTCCAGCTCTAGTCCCAGCACAGGGAAAGTCTCTCCAGCTCTGGTCCCAGCACAGGGAAAGTCTCTCCAGCTCTGGTCCCACCACAGGGAAAGTCTCTCCAGCTCTGGTCCCACCACAGGGAAAGTCTCTCCAGCTCTGGTCCCACCACAGGGACAGACTCTCCAGCTCTGGTCCCAGCACAGGGACAGACTCTTCAGCTCTGGTCCCAACACAGGGAAAGACTCCCCAGCTCTGGTCCCGCCACAGGGAAAGACTCTCCATCTCTGGTCCCAGCACAGGGAAAGACTCTCCATCTCTGGTCCCAGCACAGTGAAAGGCTCTCCAGCTCTGGTCCCAGCACAGGGAAAGTCTCTCCAGCTCTGGTCCCACCACAGGGAAAGTCTCTCCAGCTCTGGTCCCACCACAGGGACAGACTCTCCAGCTCTGGTCCCAGCACAGGGACAGACTCTTCAGCTCTGGTCCCAACACAGGGAAAGACTCCCCAGCTCTGGTCCCAGCACAGGGAAAGACTCTCCATCTCTGGTCCCAGCACAGGGAAAGACTCTCCATCTCTGGTCCCAGCACAGTGAAAGGCTCTCCAGCTCTGGTCCCAGCACAGGAAAAGACTCTCCAGCTCTGGTCCTAGCACAGGGACTCTCCAGCTCTGGTCCCAGCACAGGGAAAGACTCTCCAGATCTGGTCCTAGCAGACGGAAAGACTCTCCAGCTCTGGTCCTAGCACAAGGAAAGTCTCTCCGGCTCTGCTCCTAGCACAGGGAAAGACTCTCCAGCTCAGGTCCCAGCACATGGAAAGATTCTCCAGCTCTGGTCCTAGCACAGGGACTTTCCAGCTCTGGTCCCAGCACAGGGAAAGACTCTCCAGATCTGGTCCTAGCAGACGGAAAGACTCTCCAGCTCTGGTCCCAGCACAGGGAAAGACTCTCCAGATCTGGTCCTAGCAGACGGAAAGACTCTCCAGCTCTGGTCCCAGCACAGGGAAAGACTCTCCAGATCTGGTCCTAGCAGACGGAAAGACTCTCCAGCTCTGGTCCCACCACAGGGAAAGACTCTCCAGCTCTGGTCCCACCCCAGGGAAAGTCTCTCCAGCTCTCTAGTTCCTCGCACTTCTCTGCCCAGACCTCCGCACATTTATCAGGGAAAACTCCTCTGCTCTTCTCCTCCTCCTGTAACCAGGAATCCTGGGTGATGAAGTCCACAGCCCCCATTCCCTCTATAGTGCAAAGCCCCTCCAGAACTACAAGTTCCATGAGCCATTGCGGCACATCATCCAGGAGGGGGCACTGCACTCCATGTTCTCTCGCCTGTGTATCACTGCCACTGCCGGGAGGAAGAGGGGAGAGGGAGCAAAAACACACCAGCCCGCCGTGTCTTCTGTGTAGAAAGAGCGGTGGCACTGAAGCTCAACCCACTCCCCAAAAACACGGCCATAGGTGGTGGAGGGAGCCTGAGCGCTCCTCAGACCAGCAGCACTTGGCTACACATCATTACCGGATGCATTTAACTCTCATTATGATTTTTGTGTTTTTTTTTCCTAGACCCCATTCAAATGGAATATCAAGAGGCTGTAAGCAAAGACACTATTCAGCATATAGTGACAGACCTGGAGCCTTCAACAACCTACAGCTTCTATATTAAAGCGTATACCTCAAGAGGAGCCAGCAAGGCGTCCACCACTGTGGTGCAGAGAACATTGGGAGAAGGTATGCAATGCAGCTCTCTATATGATAATATGAAATCAGTAGAGCTTAAAATGAATACGGTAGCCATTGAAAACCTTTATGATAAGCTTTGGGATGAGCATAGAGAAGCTCCCAATATAAAAGTTCATATCACTCGAGAGTCTGTTTGAAATGTTCATTGATCGGAGATAAAAGGTAAGGCCGATGCGTTTCGGGGGAAGTGCCTCCACCTTCCTCAGGGCTGGAATAATGGATGTAATTGGAACAGTGATGAGACTTGGAATGAGGCTCATTTCAAGGTGTCAGATCTTCTCATAATTGCAGAGTGGTGGCATACCAATTACATCCTTTATTCTAACCCCGAGGAAGGGGGCGGGGCATTTTCCCCCGAAATGCATTTGATTTACCTGTTATCTTTGATCAATAAACATTTAAAATAGACTCTCAAGTAATATGAAATTTTATACCGGGCGCGTCTCTATACTCATCCTAGAGTTCACCGCTGAGCGTCCTCCTTGTCGCTGTCAGAGAGGTAACAGGCTGAGACCATAACAAGGTCCACCTACATCTCACCTTCATTGGGTAGTAGCCACCTGAAGGAACGCTATGATTTCTGCCAGGTGTCGTCAAATTTTTCAGCATGGAGACCACATTGTATATTTTACAATTATTCGCAGGCTGAATTTTTTTTTTTTTTTAATAAAAAATAATAAATGAATTAATTCAATTAATAAATAAAATTGAAATGAATGATTATGTTTTACTTGACTTTGTATAAGTTAATAAATAAATTATTTAAATTAATAAATACAATTGAAATGAATAATATGTTTTTCTTGCATTTTTTAATTTTTTATAAATGAATAAATAAATAAATGAAATAATAAATATTATTGAAATGAATGAATATGTTTTACTTAAATTTTTTTTATAAATTAATAAATACATTATTTAAAATAATAAATACATTTTTTTTTAAATAAATGTTTTACTTACATTTTTATAAATCCTGAAATACATTAATTAAATTAATAAATAAAATTGATATGAATGAATATGCGTCGTACGTCACCGCGTTCTTGGCGCTCGGAATTTCCGACAAGATTTGTGTGACCGTGTGTATGAAAGACAAGTTTGAGCCAACATCCGACGGAAAAAAAAAAACATGGATTTTGTTGTCGGAAAATCCTATCGTGTGTACGGGGCATTAGAACAGCCCAGTTAAAGTCTAGACCTAAATCCGATTGAGAATCTGTGGCAAGACTTGGAAACTGCTGTTCACAGAGGCTCTCCATCCAATCTGACAGAGCTTGGGCTATTTTGCAAAGAAGAATGCTTAGAAATGTCACTCTCTCTGAGATGTGCAATTCCTTGCCGTTTGTATGCAAGACAAGTTCCTGGCCAACGCCCTTCGGACAAAAGTCAGAGGTTTTGTCTGCGGAAAATCTCGATCGCATGTACGAGGCTTTAGAATGGGATGCCATTAAAGTTCATGTGGGTGAAAAGGCAGGTTACATACATAGTTACATAGTTACATAGTAGGTAAAGTTGAAAAAAGACACAAGTCCATCAAGTCCAACCTATGTGTGTGATTATGTGTCAGTATTACATTGTATATCCCTGTATGTTGCGGTCATTCAGGTGCTTATCTAATAGTTTCTTGAAGCTATCAATGCTCCCCGCTGAGACCACCGCCTGTGGAAGGGAATTCCACATCCTTGCCGCTCTTACAGTAAAGAACCCTCTACGTAGTTTAAGGTTAAACCTCTTTTTTTCTAATTTTAATGAGTGGCCACGTGTCTTGTTAAACTCTCTTCTGCAAAAAAGTTTTATCCCTATTGTGGGGTCACCAGTACGGTATTTGTATATTGAAATCATATCCCCTCTCAAGCGTCTCTTCTCCAGAGAGAATAAGTTCAGCGCTCGCAACCTTTCCTCATAACTAAGATCCTCCAGACCCTTTATTAGCTTTGTTGCCCTTCTTTGTGTCCCAATACTTTTGACAATATAGTGTATATGTGAAATTCTAATCATGTATATATATATATATATATATATATATATATAGTGTCGGAGATAATACAAATAAACACGTTGCGCTGTTTCTATGACTATGTTTATATCTCATAGTAGGTACGCAGCTTTCTCCTAAAACGCTTGTGTACACCTCATTGAAGTTTACTGTTTTGGCAACATTCCATGAATCTGATAGGACTGTCTCTGTGTAGTCTGTTGGTTCTCTAGAAATACTGGGAAAAAAAAAAAAAAAATATATATATATATATATATATATATATATATATATATATTCAGGTTCCTGCAGCAAACCCCCCCTATTGTAGACATTGTCCTCTGGGTTCCCACATGTCCATGGGATGGCAAAATCTGGCAAGCAGAACAAGCCGCCGTCTATTATAGATTGGATGATTGTAGCACAATATCTGCACAATGCTGCATTGTTTACTGTTGCGCCCGTTCTCTTTGCAGTGCCCGCTGTGCCATCACTCTACATCAAGGTTCTGAATAGCACGGCTATCCAGGCGGCCTGGGAGCCATCCATCAAACTGGGTCAGAACGAGGGCTTCAAACTCTACTACCGCAAGGTGCCAACGCCGAACTACACGGGGCCCATGCTTCTGCCCAGCAACGTCAAGGCGTACAACATCTGCAGACTGGGTAAGCGCCCCGTATCGTGTCCTACATGCTCACTCATGCTCAATGATGTTCTCTCTCCAGTCCCAGCGCTCCCATATATATATATATATCATGGTTTGTACAGAGTTTGTACAACACCTCTGTGTCCTATAAGTCTAATCAGGCAGACGCTAAGCTTTGATTAATCTACCGGTAATAATGCCATCTCTGGGTGGAGGATGTTCATGGGAATATCTCATGATTTATTAAACTGCGTCTAGAGGGTCATTTTGTGGTCCTCCGGTGATCCAGACGCTTTGCTCGTGTGCCGAATGTCCAATTTTTTTACCTTTTATTTTTTTTTTTGGCATAGATTCACCTCTATTTATAGAATGTAGACATAAACCTGGTATCTGTTTACATTCTCCACTTGCTGCCGCTCGTTCTCCTAATTTTCGCTAAAATGACATTGACATTTACAGCGGTAACGTCAATTGAAATGCCACGGCGGCGAAATGACTGCGTGATTTTAATCTGCCCGTGATACAGAGTGGCATTTAAAGCGGTCATCTGTCATTGCAAAAGTACAATGTGTATAGATAGTTAGGGCAAATGCAACGCGGAAAATGTGAAAGATAAAAGTAATGTTCATTTAGGAAAAAAAAAAACCTCACAAACCCGAGCTGAAGGACACAAGATTGTGAGCGTCGGGACTGAAGAACGATTCTGTGAATCATCATTGAAGCCTGAATCGGCTTAGTGAATAGACCTAGGGGTGTATTTAAAAAGAAAACGTGAAACTGCACGTCCATTCATTCTGTGCAAATGGAGGGGGGAAAAAAAATTGAATGTTAATAGGTTGTTTTTTCTCCAGGTCGAACGTGTGAGTCAGCATTATGGCCACTAGATGGAGCTGATGATCATAGGAAAAAAAAATACTATTGCTATGATCGTCAGCAGGGCTTTTTTCAGCAGGAACGCAGTTCCGGCACCTTCAGCACTGAATATACGTAATGGCAAGGGGTACTGGGGTATGCTGGAAGGTCTATGGATCCTGGCAGGAATCTATATTTGTGCGGGGGTCTATTGTTGCAGGCGGTGGGGGGGTCAATTGTTGAGGGAAAGGTCTATTGATGCTGGCTGCTGGAGGGTCTATTGTTGCATGGGCAGATCTATTGTTGTTGGGGTGGTATTTTGTAACAGGCGGTCCACTGTTGCTGGGAGAGTATAATGTTGGGTAGGGGATCTATTGTTGCTGGGGGGTATCTATTACTGCTGCGAGGGAGGATTATTCTTGCTGGGGTGGAGTCTATTCTTGCTGGGGGGATCTATTGTTGCTGGGGGATCTATTGTCGCTGGAGTGGAGTCTATTGTTGCTGGCTGCAGGGGATCTATTTTACTGTTTTTCTTGTTATCATTAACCACTTCAGCCCCGAAAGAATTTACCCCCTTCCTGACCAGAGCACTTTTTGCGATATGGCACTGCGTCGCTTTAACTGACAATTGCGCGGTCATGCGACGTGGCTCCCAAACAAAATTGACGTTCTTTTTTTCCCACAAATAGAGCTTTCTTTTGGTGGTGTTTGATCACCTCTGTGGTTTTTATTTTTTGCGCTATAAACAAAAAAAGAGTGACAATTTTGAAAAAAAAAACAATATTTTTTACTTTTTGCTATAATAAATATCCCCAAAAAATATATAAAAAAACGAATTTTTTCCTTAGTATAGGCCGATACGTATTCTTCTACATATTTTTGGTAAAAAAAAAATCGCAACAAGCGTATATTGATTGATTTGCGCAAAAGTTATAGCGTCTACAAAATAGGGGATAGATTTATGGCATTTTTTTTATTATTATTTTTTTTATTAGTAATAGCGGCTATCTGCGATTTTTATCGTGACTGCGACATTATGGCGGACACATCAGAGAATTTTGACACTATTTTGAGACCATTGTCATTTATACAGCGATCAGTGCTATAAAAATGTATTGATTACTGTGTAAATGACACTGGCAGGGAAGGGGTTAAACACTAGGGGGCGATCAAGGGGATAAGTGTGTCCTAGGGAGGTGTTCTAACTGTGGGGGGGGGGGATGGGCTTTCACTGACATGACAGCGATCACTGCTCCCGATGACGGGGAGCAGTAGATCTCTGTCATGTCACAAGGCAGAACGGGGAAATGCCTTGTTTACATAGGTATCTCCGCATGCTACCTCTACACACCGCTATCACGGGCCACCGGCGAACATCGAGTTCCCGGGACCCATGGGCACGCTCCCACGGCGGGTGCCCATGCGCCCGATAGGCGGCGAATTTAAAGGGACGTACAGGTGCGCCCATTTGCCTGCCTGTGCCATTCTGCCGACGTACATCTGTGTGTGGCGGTCGGCAAATGGTTAACAAATCTCATACAAATTATTTAGCACCACAAAATGATACTTGGTTCTGTACTCTCTAAAAGGGGGCAGTACTGGGAGGTAGGTAGGGGGTGGAACCAAGGGACGGTCCTCAGAGGTGGGTAGGGGGCGGAGACAAGGGACGGTGCTCAGAGGTGGGTAGGGGGCGGAGACAAGGGACGGTGCTCAGAGGTGGGTAGGGGGCGGAGACAAGGGACGGTGCTCAGAGGTGGGTAGGGGGCGGAGACAAGGAGTGACTCAGAAGGGGGGAAGTTCCTGCACCTATTCTCTGAGAAAAAAAGTCCTGATCATCAGATACATCTAATGGCCATAAACCACTATACCCACCCTTGGTAATTCACACATTCAACCTTGAGAGAAAAAATGTTATGGGCGTTAATGCCCACCCTCCTTGCCATCGCACATATGCATTGACAAGATCCATAAAATGCAGAGCACGACATGAAACCTGCTGTGTCCTTTCATAATGCTGTCCACCATAACCCATCAAAATCACATGACCCATTTTCCCTTCTGTAGCTTTTTCTTCTTATTTATTACAATTAATGGGGCTTCCATTGCCTGGGGTTCTGCACTGTCCAGGTGCTCAACCTGTTGCTCTCCAGCTGTTGTGGAACTACAAGTCCCATGAGGCATTGCAAGCCTGAATGTTACAAGCATGACTCCCAAAGGCAGAGGCATGGTGGCAACAGCTGGAGGGCCACAGACTGAGCAACCTTACATGGAGATCCTCAAGACAATCCCAATCATAAACCTGTCCTTCTTGGCTTCTTCTGAAAATAATCGTTGCCTGGCTGTCATGTTGATCCAAAGGCTTCAATCGTTTTTCGGTCACTGACTCAGGAGACGTATGCAGATCACAAATTGGGATTTAATTGCTGGATACTTGTTCAGGGTCCATGGAAAGTCATAATACTATAATTATAGAATGGGAATGATGAGAAATGATGATGATGATGATATTTCTGGTCCTCTTGCCCTAAATTAAACTCTGATGTACTTGGTCATGTTTTATGTCTAGACCCCTTAGTGGTGTATGACCCCCTAGATGATGTCTAACCCCCTTTGTATTGCCCCACTAGATATATGTTTGACCCCCTAGTGGTGTATGACCCCCTAGATGATGTCTGACCCCCTTCATGATGCCCCACTAGATATATGTTTGACCCCCTAGTGGTGTATGACCCCCTTGATGATGATGGATGATGATGACGATGGATTATGATAACTGATGATGATGATGATATTTCTGCTTGGCCATATTTTGTGTCTAGACCCCCTAGTGATGCTTCACCCCTGCCTAGATGTGTGACCCCCTACATGATGCCCCACTAGATATACTGCATGTATGTCCCCCTAGATGATGATGATGATGGAGGGTGATAGTATGAGAATATATTATGACAAATTGATATCTTGATGATATTTCGGGTCCTCTTGCGTTGCCTCAGATGTATTTGGTCATATTTTGTGTCTAGAACCCCTAGTGGTGTTTGACCTCCAGATGATGAATAACTGGCCCCACAAGATATATGTTTGACCCCCCCCAGTGGTGTATGACCCCCCTAGATGATGTCTGACCCCCTTCATGATGCCCCACTAGATATATGTTTGACCCCCTAGTGGCGTATGACCCCCTAGATGATGATGGATGATGATGATAACTGATGATGATGATGATATTTCTGCTTGGCCATATTTTGTGTCTAGACCCCCTAGTGATGTTTAATCCCTAGTTGATGTGTGACCCCCTACATGATGCCCCACTAGATATACTGCATGTATGACCCCCTAGATGATGATGATGATGGAGGGTGATATTATGACGATGTGATATCATGATGATATTTCTGGTCCCCTTGCCTTGTCTCTGATGTATGTGGTCATATTTTGTGTCTAGAACCCCTAGTGGTGTTTGACCTCCAGATGATGAATAACCAACCCCCCCCCCAGATGATGACCTCTTAGATGTATGGATGACCCCCTAGATGTATTGATGATTCCCCCAGTGATGTAGGTTCCCCTAGATATATGTATGACCCCTTGATGATGACCCCATAGATGTGCACTATATTACCAAAAGTATTGGGATGCCTGCCTTTACACACACACATGAACTTTAATGGCAGTTGGCCCACCCTTTGCAGCTATAACAGCTTCAACTCTTCTGGTAAGGCTGTCCACAAGGTTTAGGAGTGTGTCTATGAGAATGTTTGACCATTCTTCCAGAAGCGCATTTGTGACATGGATGAGCGAGTTTGGGGTGGAGGAACTTGACTGTCCTGACCTCAACCCGATAGAACATGTTTGCGATGAATTAGAGCGGAGACTGCGGCCCAGGCCTTCTCGTCCACATCAGTACCTGACCTCACAAATGCGCTTCCGGAAGAATGGTCAAACATTCCCATAGACACACTCCTAAACCTTGTGGACAGCCTTCCGAGAAGAGTTAAAGCTGTTATAGCTGCAAAGGGTGGTCCAACTCAATATTGAACCCTATAGACTAAGACTGGGATGTCATTAAAGTTCATGTGCTTGTATATATGACCCTCTTGATGATGACCCCCTAGATGTATGTATGACCTCCTAGTGATGTATGATCCCCTATGGTCGCCCAGATGATGACCCTCTAAATGTATGTATGGCCCCATAATGGTGTAAGATCCCTTGGATGTATATATGCCCCTTAGATGATGATGGATGATGATATTTCTGATCCTCTTGCTGTGAACTGAACTCTAATGTACTTGGTCATGTATTGTGTCTAGACCCCCTAGTGGTGTATGAGGTGAAGTTACTGGCTTATAATCAACATGGTGATGGAAACTCCACAGTTCGTTTTGTATCCTTGAAAGAGGCATCTCCCCGAGCAGGTAAATGTCCACAACACCTCTCACCTTTCCAGATTTCTCTCCTACAAAACTGTGTATCAATGATGGGGTGAGGACTGACCACTGCACCACATCCCTGTATCAAAATGGTCAAATATATACAGTATATATACAGTATCTCAAAGGACAAAAAAAAAGAATCAAAAATAATGTTTTGGGATTTTCAGGCCTCATGCACACTGGAATTTTTCAACGTTTTTCAGCGTTTTTGCAATAGCGTTTTTAGCAGCTTTTCAGCGTTTTTAGTGTTTTTTTTTTTTTTTAATGGGATCAAAAATGTTTAAAAAGCACTGGTGAGCCGCGTTTTTGAGCGTTTTTCTGCGTTTTTAGACGTTGAGCATTTTTACAGCTGAAAAACTCCCCTCAGAACCCACTAGTTTTGGGGGTTTTTTTACAGTCAAAAAACTCCCCAGCCAAAAACAGTTGGTGACAGCCTATGTGTGCATGGACACATGCTGGAGAGTTTATTGACTGTAGAAAAAAAAACATCTGAAGCCAAAAAACAGCAGCTGTAAAAACGTCCAAAAACATCCAGTATGCAGGAGGCCTCAAGGTGCCAAATACAAGTACAAAACTGTATTTAAAAAATAACCCAAATATACTTTATTGTAAATACTTAAATAAATTCCAAATTTAAAAAAAATAATTATTGTAAATAGTCAGGGAATAACTCCCACTGAGCCACTTAACAGGCACTTCTCAGGATTAATGCTCTCGCATATCAAACCCACACAAATACATTTTTTGACATATATTATTTGTTGTCAAAATCCACTTCGTGCATCTATGTACAGTGGAGAAGATAATTGTTTGATCCCCTGCAGATTTTGTAAGTTTGCCCACTTACAAAGAAATGAAGAGTCTATAATTTTTATCATAGGTGTATTTTAAGTGATAAAGACAGAATATCAACCAAAAATCCAGCAAAAAACACGATACAAATATAAATTGAGTTGCAGTTCAGTGAGTGATTTGATCCCCAAGCAAAACATGACTTAGGCCCCTTTCACACTGGGGCGGTGGGGGCGTCAGCGGTACAACAGCGCTATTTTTAGCGCTGCTGTACCGTCGTTCTTGTAGCGGTATTCGGCCGCCAGCGGTGCGGTTTTAACCCCCGCTGGCGGCCGAAAAAGGGTTAAAATCCCTCGTACAGCGCGGCTATAGCCGCGGTATTACCGCGGTATAGACGCGCTGTTCCATTGATTTCAATGGGCAGGAGCGGTGAAGGAGCGGTGAATACACCGCTCCTTCACCGCTCCAAAAAAGCGGTTTGCAGGACTTTTTTCACCGCCCTGCCTGCGCACCGCTTCAGTGTGAAAGCCCTCGGGCTTTCACACTGAACAAACAGCGGAGGCTGTTTAGGGGCGGTTTTCAGGCGGTATTTTTAGCGCAATACCACCTGCAAACCGCCCCAGTGTGAAAGGGGCCTTAGTACTTGGTGGAGAAACCCTTGTTGGGAAGCACAGAGGTCAGACATTTCTTGTAGTTGGTGACCAGGTTTGCACACATCTCAGAGGGATTTTGGTCCACTCTTCTTTACAGATCTTCTCTAAATTCCTAAGGTTTCTTGGCTGCCCCCTGGCAACTTGAAGTTTCAGCTCCCTCCATAAATTTTCTATAGGATTAAGGTCCGGAGACTGGCTAGGCCACTCCATGACCTTAATTTGCTTCTTCTTGAGACACTCCTTTATTGACTTGGCGGTATGTTTTGGATCATTGTCATGATGAAAGACCCATCCACGATCCTTCTTCTGTGTTCTGGTTGAGGGAAGAAGGTTCTCATCAAAGATTTTACAATACATGGCCTCGTCCATTGGCCCCTCAACGTGGCAAAGTCTGCCTGTACCTTTAGCAGAGAAACGGCCCCAAAGCATAATGTTTTCACCTCCGTGCTTGACTGTAGGGATGGTGTTCTTAGGGTCATAGTTAGCATTTTTCTTCCTCCAAACACAGTGAGTTGAGTTAATGCCAAAGAGCTCAATTTTGGTCTCATCTGACCACAACACTTTCTCCGAATCCTTCTCTGAATCATTTAGATGTTCATTGGCATGACTGTACATTTGCCTTCTTGAGGACGGGGATTTGCTGTGTTTGGAGAAAGAAAAATGCTGTCTATGACCCTAAGAACACCATCTCTACAGTCAGGCATGGAAGTGAAAACATGATGCTTTTGGGGCTGTTTCTCTGCTAAAGGTACAGACCGACTTTGCTGCATTGAGGGGCCAATGGATGGGGCCATGTATTGTAAAATCTTGGATGAGAACCTTCTTCCCTCAGCCAGAACACTGAAGATGGGTCATGGATGGGTCTTCCAGCATGACAATGACCAAAAACATTCCACCAAGGCAACAATGGAGTGGCTCAAAAAGAAGCACATTAAGTTCATGGAGCGGCCTAGCCAGTCTCCAGACCTTAATCCCATAGAACAGTTATGGAGGGAGCTGAAACTTCAAGTCAGTGGCATCACTACGGTTGGTGTCACCCGGTGCGGTAAAACATGGTGTCACCCCCCTCCACCAACTATAGTCGCCCCTCAATACAGACCCCCTCCTTCAGTACAGACTTCCTTCCAAGTATAGTCTCCCCCTCAGTATAGACCCCCCATTTAGTAAAGACCCCCCTCCCTCAGTATAGACCCCCCACTAAGTATAAACCCCTCCATCAGTACAGACTCACCTCAGTACAAAGCACCCCCCTCCTCCATTAGTACAGACCCCTCCCCCCTGGACAAAGCATCCCCCCATTAGTACAGACCCCTCCCCCAGGACAGTGCACCCCCCCTCTATTAGTACAGACCCCTCCCCAGGACAGTGCACCCCCCTCCATTAGTACAGACCCCTCCCCTAGGCCAAAGCACCCCCTCCATTACTACAGAGCTCTCCCCTAGGACAAAGCACCACCCCTCCATTAGTACAGACCCCTCCCCCAGGAAAAAGCACCTCCCTCTATTAGTACAGACCCCCCCAGGACAAACTACCCCCTTTATCTGTAGTACAGCCCCCCCCACCTGTCACAACACCGTGGAGGACATCCCCCCTCATCGCAAGACGACACCACCCTCCCCCTCCTGTTACCGCACTAGGCAGCTCAGATACATGGAACACCCGGGCGGCAGCTGGAGAGGAGAGGACAGTATGCAGCCGCGCCGCCCGGGTGGAGAATGGATCATGACAGGCAGCAGCGCCGTAGTGAGAGACAGAGGA
The DNA here is from genome assembly GCF_042186555.1 of Aquarana catesbeiana. Lineage (NCBI taxonomy): Eukaryota > Metazoa > Chordata > Amphibia > Anura > Ranidae > Aquarana > Aquarana catesbeiana. The sequence goes on from NC_133326.1 coordinate 16,935,851, forward strand.
GGGGGAGAACACCCGCGGCCGTGGCGCTGGAGGTGGGTTTCCAGCTGAAAGAAAAAAACTTCCAAAGTCAGCCAGGGCTTTCCTCACCCTCGGGATGGTGTCACCCCTGTAGCGGGTGGCACCCGGGTGCGGACCGCACCCCCCGCACCCCCCGCACCCCCTAGCAGTGCCACTGCTTCAAGATGCCAAGCGACAGCCAAGAAACCTTAAGGATTTAGACAAGATCTGTAAAGAAGAGTGGACCAAAATCCCTCCTGAGATGTGGGCAAACCTGGTCACCAACTATAAGAAACGTCTGACCTCTGTGCTTGCCAACAAGGGTTTCTCTACCAAGTACTACAGGTAAGTGATGTTTCGCTTGGGGATCGAATACTTATTTTACTCACTGAACTGCAACTCAAATTTATAACATTTGTATCATATGTTTTTTCTGGATTTTTGGTTGATATTCTGTCTCTATCATTTAAAATACACCTGTGATAAAAATTATAGACCCTTCATTTCTTTGTAAATGGGCAAACCTAAAAAATCTGCAGGGGATCAAATAATGATTTCCCCCACTGTATGAGAAGTGACTGCAATCTCAATGCACATGCAGTATTCGCCAGCACACCATGTATCATCAGATGTCGTCCAAAACTTTTACTGCATAAACATCACATCACAAAGGACCAAGTGGAACGCTTTGTCAGGCAAGGGGTCCTGCGTGGCTTCCGAAACATTGCACTTGGTCCCTTGTGATGTGATGACATCTGATGCTCCATGGTATGCTGGCGAACATGTACGTTGTTTCATAACAAGCCCAGTTTCCAGCTGGCAGTTGCTACAGCACCCGCTACTGATGAGCCTATGTCCAGGAACACGTGCAGTGGAAATATGGACAACACCTTGTATGCTCAACGCGTTTCATAATTTGCTTCTTTAGGAGATCAAGGCAATCTAAAGCTGACCATACACGAGTCATCTTCTTCCATTCATCTTCTTTCAGTCCAGTCATCTTCTTTCATTCAACCCGCTGGTTGAACAAAAGAACATAACTTGGTTCCCCCATCCACACACTCGCCGTCAGAGTACACTCATCAGCACCGCCTGCTACAGTGCCTGCTACCTTTCACTTTCACTTTAAATTTTACTTGCACTTACTTGCAGTTCTTTTTTCTGTATCCCTAGGTTCACATCTATGCGGCTGCAGTTGATGTGTTTTTCTGCTGGATTTTGCGTTTTTAAATCCGTGTTTTTTTATGCATTTTTGCATGCAGTTTTTATGTGTTTTGCGTTTTTTTTTCTCTTTAACAAACTGTGAATAGCTGGTTGCTAAGGACAGTAAGCCAGCCGCCGCGTCCTTAACAACCAATGAGTCTTTAGCTTTTAGCGGGGTTCCATACCAGGCCACATACCAGTGGCGTCACTAGGGTCGGTGTCACCTGGTGTGGTAAAACATGGTGTCACCCCCTCTCCTGTCTAGGCTGCCCAGCGCCCTGCAGGCAGAGCACGGTCATGGGGTGCACCCCAAACTGGCCCTTGTAAATGATAGTATAGGGTGATATAGTGGCAGGGTAGGGTAGTATAGGGTGGTATAGTGGCAAGCTAGGGTGGTATAGTGGCAGGCTAGGGTGGTATAATGGCAGGTTAGGGTGGTATAGGGCAGGTTGGGGTGGTATAGGGCAGGTTCCGGTGGTATAGGACAGGTTAGGACGGTATCTGGCAGTTTGGGTGATATAGGGTAATTTGGGGTGGTATAGGGCAGGCTGGGGTGGTATATGGCAGGTTGGGGTGGTATATTGGCATTTTGGGGTGGTATAGGGCAGTTTTGGTGGTATATTGGCAGTTTGGGGGTGATTTGGGGTGGTTTAGGGAAGTTTGGGGTGGTATATTGGCAGTTTGGGGGTGATTTGGGGTGGTTTAGGGTAGTTTGGGATGGTATATTGGCAGTTTGGGGGTGATTTGGGGTGGATTAGGGTAGTTTGGGGTGGTATAGGGCAGTTTGGGGTGGTATATTGGCAGTTTGGGGGTGATTTGGGGTGGTTTAGGGTAGTTTGGGGGTGTGAGAGGGCAGTTTGGGGTGGTATATTGGAAGTTTGGGGTGAATAGGGCAGTTTGGGGTGGTATATGGGAAGTTTGGGGTGGTATATTGGAAGTTTGGGGTGTATAGGGCAGTTTGGGGTGGTATATGGGAAGTTTGGGGTGGTATATTGGAAGTTTGGGGTGTATAGGGCAGTTTGGGGTGGTATAGTGGCAGTTTGGGGGCTATAGGGCAGGTTAGGACTTACAGCTTACACAGCAACATACAACATGCCTGCAGCTGAAGACAGACACCCGAGCGGGGCTGCTGTGTCCTCACCTCTTTCTCCTTCTTCAGCTGCGGGATCAGCCAGAGTGAAGGAGTCTGTGGGAGGATTGGAACAGACAGCCACACCCCAGCTCCGCCCACCAACTCCGGCTACCTCGAGATATTGGAGGTCTCAAGTGACAGCTTAGACTGACTGCAGAGTGATACAAGCAGCCTCCCCCGCACATCTGGGTGCCCTGCTTGAACTGCAAGCTTCAAACAATATAGTGCACTGTGTAGCAGCGCCGGCCCCGGTGTCACCCCTCTGGCGGGTGTCACCCGGTGCGGGCCGCACCCCCCGCACCCCCATAGCAACGCCACTGCCACATACTACTACGTACCCCATACGCAATCACATGGGGGGGGGGCAGGATCTGGATTCTGAATAAGGCCCCCCCCCCACTCGCAGACCCCCACAACCAGGGTTGCAGGGAAGAGGCCCTTGTCTCCATCAACATAGGGACAAGGTAATTTGGGGGAAGGAGCATCGGTTGTTAACCATTTGCCGCAAAATCGCATACCTGTACGTCATTCTGCTTCAAGTGGTTGTACCGGGGTGATGCCTGCACCATTTTTTTAGAGCCGACAGTCAGCTTTCTTGTGATAACAACCGATGAAGCTAAGCAGCAGCCGCTCGATTGTTATCACAAGCAGCGGGAGGGGACATTTCCCCCCCTCCTCCCGCCGCCTTCCATCGCTCTACCCGGCTCTCCCGTCCCACTGGGAGGCCCAAGCGACCAACCGGCACGTCTGCTGGCTGGCCTGGAATCCCGAACAAAGCCTGATTCGGCTTTGATTGGGTCTTGGATCTAGTAACCCGGTAAAGCCTTATTGGAGCCAGATTTTAAAAAATGTCAGTATTCAAAAACAGCCAAACTTGGCGTTTTGAATGCTTTTAATTGCAAAGGAGAGATTTGGAGTCTTATAGACCTCAGATCCCACCTAGAAAAAATACCTGACTTATGACTATTACTGTCACAAGGGATGTTTACATTCCTTGTGACAGCAATAAAAGTGATAATATTTTTTTTTTTTTTTTTTTTTAAGGGGCAGTGTAAAAAAAAAAATAAGAATAAAATAAAATTTAAGACGTCCCATCCCTCCGTGCTCGCGCCCATATACAAGTCGCCCCTGCAAATGTAAACAGTGTTCAAATCACACATGTGAGGTATCCCCGCAATCGTTGGAGCGAGAGCAATAATTCTAGCACTAGACCTCCTCTGTAACTTTAAACTGGTATCCATTAAAAAATGTTAACCACTTCCCGACCGCCGCACGACGATGTACGTCCTAAGTTTGAACGAGGATATTGTTGTTATGGCAGCAGCTAGCTGCCATAACCCCGGTATCCCCGTTTTCGTGCGGCGGCCGGCTTTCAGATAAAAGTGGTCCCTGCAGCGGATTCGCCGCGAGATCACTTTTATCGGTGGCGGGAGAGGGGCCCCCCCCTCCGCCGCGATCCGGTGCCCTCTTTTTTTAAACAGTGTAAAAATAAATAAAATATTGTAAAATAAATAATAAAAATAAAAAAAAAATTTTTAAAACCCCCCTGTCCCGACGAGCTCGCGCGCAGAAGCGAACGCATACGCGAGTAGCGCCCGCATATGAAAACGGTGGTCAAACCACACATGTGAGGTATCACAGCGACCGGTAGAGCGAGAGCAATAATTCTAGCCCTAGACCTCCTCTGTAGCGCAAAATATGCAAACTGTAGAATTTTTTAAATGTCGCCTATGCAGATTTTTGAGGGTAAAAGTTTGACGCCATTCCACGAGCGGGCGCAATTTTCAAGCATGACATGTTGGGTATCAATTTACTTGGCGTAACATTATATTTCACAATATAAAAAAAAATTGGGATAACTTTACTGTTGTTTTATTTTTTTATTCAAAAAAGTGAATTTTTTCCCAAAAAAGTGCGCTTATAAGACCGCTGCGCAAATACGGTGCAAAAAAAAGTATTGCAATGACCGCCATTGTATTCTCTAGGGTGTTAGAAGAAAAACCATATATAATGTTTGGGGGTTCTAAGTAATTCTCTAGCAGAAAAACCTGTTTTAAACATGTAAACACCTAAAATCCAAAACGAGGCTGGTCCTTAAGTGGTTAAAGTGTCGCCTATGGAGATTTTTAAGTACGTATTTCGCCATATATATACGTTTGTCGCCATTCCACGAGTGTGCGCAATTTTAAAGCGTGACATGTTGGGTATCTATTTACTCGGCATAACATCATCTTTCACATCATACAAAAAAATTGGGCTAACTTTACTGTTTTGTTTTTTTTTTAATTCATGAAAGTGTATTATTTTTTTTTTAATTGTGTTTGAAAGACCGCTTTGCAAATACAGTGTGAAATAAAATATTGCAACGACCACCATTTTATCCTCTAGGGTCTCTGCTAAAAAATATATATATATATAATGTTTGGGATTTCTAAGTAATTTTCTAGCAAAAAAAAATACTGATTTTAACTTGTAATTTGTAAGCAACAAGTGTCAGAAATTTGTGCTAGAAGGGGAAACATTTTTTTGGGGGGGGGATTTGTGCTATTAGGGATGATTGGGGGGTATTTGTGGTAAGAGGGGAACATTGGGGGGGCGGGGGATTTGTGTTAGGATGGGGAATTGGGGGAAGGGAATTTGGGATGGGAGGGATTTGGAGTGGGAGAGGATTTGTGCTCGGAGAGGACATTTGAGGGGTAGAGGATTTGTGCTAAAAGTAATAAATTCTGGGGGCATAAGAGGAGAGAGGATTTGTGCTGAGGGTGATGGGGGTAATATTTGTGCTGGGAAGGGGGAATTTCAGTAGAGGGGTAGATTTGTACTGGGATGGGGTGGGGGGCATATGTGCTTGGGGGTAAGCATGCAGTTCAGTGCTTGATTTTTTTGGGGGGGTGGGGGATCTGTGCTATTAGGGATGATTGAGGGTAATTGTGGTAAGAGGAGAACTTTGGTGAGGATGGATTTTTGTTAGGATGGGGAATTGGGGGCAGGGAATTTGGGATGGGGGGGATTTAGAGTGGTGAAGGAAAGGATTTGCGCTCGGAGAGGACATTTGAGGGGTAGATTATTTGTGCTAAAAGGAAGAAATGTTTTGGGGTGAGGGGATTTGTGCTGGGGGCATGAGAGTAGAGAGGATTTGGGCTGAGGGTGATTGGGGGGGGTATGATTTGTGCTGGGAAGGAGGGAATTTCAGTAGAGGGGTAGATTTGTACTGGGATGGGGGGAGGGTTATATGCTTAGGGGGTAGGCATGCAGATTAGTGCTCAATGTTTTTTCTTTTTGGGTTGGGGGATCTGTGCTATTAGGGATGATTGGGGGTAATTGTGGTAAGAGGAGAACTTTGGTGAGGAGGAGGGATTTGTGTTAGGATGGGAAATTGGGGGCAGGGAATTAGGGATGGGGACGATTTGGAGTGGGAGAGAAAAGGATTTGTGAACGGAGAGGACATTTGAGGGGTAGAGGATTTGTGCTAAAAGTAAGAAATGCTGGGGGCATAAGAGGAGAGAGGAATTGGGCTGAGGGTGATTGGGGGGGGGGGGGTATGATTTGTGCTGGGAAGGAGGGAATTTCAGTAGAGGAGTAGATTTGTACTGGGATTGGGGGGGGGGGGGATATGTGCTTAGGGGGTAAGCATGCAGATTAGTGCTCGATTTTTTTTTTTGGAGGGGGGGGGGTAGGAGATCTGTGCTATTAGGGATGATTAGGGGTAATCGTGGTAAGAAGAGGACTTTGGTATGGAGGGATTTGTGTTAGGATGGGGAATTGGGGCTGGGGGGATTTAGAGTGGGGGAGGAGAGGATTTGTGCTCCGAGAGGATATTTGAGGGGCAGAGGATTTGTGCTAGGAAGAAGAAATGTTTTGGGGGGAAGGAATTTGCGCTGGGGGTGATGGGGGGTGGGGGGGAGTAAATTTTGTGCTGGGAAAGAGGGCATTTCAGTAGGGGGGCAGATTTGTACTGGGAGGGAGGGGGGTTATATGCTTAGAGGGTAAGCATGCAGATTAGTGTTTGATTTTTTTTGGGGGGGGTGGGGGTTCTGTGCTATTAGAGATGATGGGGGGTAATTGTGGTCAATAGAGAACTTTGGTGAGGAGTGATTTGTGTTAGGATGGGGAATTGGGGCTGGGGGGATTTAGAGTGGGGGAGGACATTTGAGGGGTAAAGGATTTGTTGCAGGAAGAAGAAATGTTTTGGGGAGAAAGGATTTGAGCTGGGGGTGATGGGGGTGGGTGTAAACCTTGTGCTGGGAAAGAGGGAATTTCAGTAGGGGGGGCAGATTTGTACTGGGGGGGGGGGGGGGGGATATATGCTTAGGGGGTAAGCATGCAATTTGACATGTTGGCCCTAGGCTCTAGATGACCTTGTCCCGGCAGGCACTGGTGGTGGCCCCATGAATTCTGTAGTACATCATACTGTATCCTCAGTGTCAATGAATAGAATTCTAACACACTGCCTTGTATTTCTCCACATAGTACTGAATCCATCCTGTAACTGCGTCCTTGATGAGCAGAGGGCAAAATCCTCAGCCACCGGCATCATCATTGGAATTCATATTGGTGTCACCTGTATCATTTTTTGCGTCCTGTTTCTCATGTTTGGATACCGTGGAAGGTAAGACACAGGAAGAAAAACACCATTTTTTTTTTTATCATTATAGTGAGAGACAATGATAGATGGTAATTAAAAAAAAAAAAAAGGCAAATTCAGTTTCTTTCTTTTCCATTGGGGAACACAGGAAACCTTTGGGTTATACTGCCGTCCGCCTAGAGTAGGAAACAACTGCAGGCCAGCCCAGGATCACCTCTCTTACTACAAGCATGCCTGCGTTATTTACTAGTGTCCTAGGGGTAGGGCCATCTTTTCTACAACTGTATTAGGACCAGGGCTTTTTTTTCGTCAGGAATGCAGTTCCGGCACCTCCAGTTCTGAATGTATGTAATGGCTAGGGGTGCTGGAGGGTAACCCCCAACTGATGCTGGCTGCTAGGGGATCTATTTTTGCAGGGAGAGATTTATTGTTTATTGTTGCTGGGGATGTCTATTGTTGCTGGTGGGGATCTTATGCTGTCAGGGCGTCAATTATTCCTGGGAAGAATCTGCTGTTGAGGGAGGCGTCTATTGTTGTTGGCTGCTGGAGAGTTTATTGATGCAGGCTGCTGGGAGATCTATTATTGCTGGTGGGACTCTATTGTTGTTGGGGGGTATTTTGTTGATGGGGGATCTATTGCTACTATGGGGAGATATATTGCTGCTGGCTGTAGGGGATATACACTGTATTGTCAAAAGTATTGTGACGCTTGCCTTTACATGCACATGAACTTTAATGGCATCCCAGTCTTAGTCCGTAGGGTTCAATATTGAGTTGGCCCACCCTTTGCTGCTATAACAGCTTCAACTCTTCCTGGAAGGCTGTCCACAAGGTTTAGGAGTGTGTCTATGGGAATGTTTGACCATTCTTTCAAGTGCATTTGTGAGGTCAGGCACTGATGTTGGACAAGAAGGCCTGGCTCCCAGTCTCAGCTCTAATTCATCCCAAAGGTGTTCCATCTGGTTGAGGTCAGGACAGTCAAGTTCCTCCACCCCAAACTCGCTCATCCATGTCTTTATGGACCTTGCTTTCTGCACTGGTGGGCAGTCATGTTGAAACAGGAAGGGGCCATCCCCAAAACTGTTCCCACAAAGTTGGGAGCATGAAATTGTCAAAAATGTCTTTGTATGCTGACGCCTTAAGAGTTCCCTTCACTGGAACTAAGGGGCCAAGCCCAACCCCTGAAAAAAAAAAAAACCCACGCCATAATCCCCCCTCCACCAAATGATATGAAGGGGTGGCCAAATACTTTTGGCTTTTTAGTGTGGATGAGCGAGTTTGGGGTGGAGGAACTTGACTGACCTCAACCCGATAGAACATCTTTGGGATGATTTAGAGCGGAGACTGTGAGCCAGGCCTTCTCTTCCAACATCACTTTACAAATGCGCTTCTGGAAGATTGGTCAAACATTTCCATAAACGCACTCCTAATCCTTATGGACAGCATTCCAACCTCTTAGATGTATGGATGATCCCCCAGTGATGTAGGTTCCCCTAGATATATGTATGACCCCTTGATGATGACCCCATAGATGTGCACTATATTACCAAAAGTATTGGAACGCCTGCCTTTATACACACACACATGAACTTTAATGGCAGTTGTCCCACCCTTTGCAGCTATAACAGCTTCAACTCTTCTGGGAAGGCCGTCCACAAGGTTTAGGAGTGTGTCTATGGAAATGTACAGCCATTCTTCCAGAAGCGCATTTGTGACATGGATGAGCGAGTTTGGGGTGGAGGAACTTGACTGTCCTGGCCTTAACCTGATAGAACACCTTTAGGATGAATTAGAGCGGAAAATGCGAGCCAGGCCATCTCATCCACATCAGTGCCTGACCTCACAAATGCGCTTCTGACAGAATGGTCAAACATTCCCATAGACACACTCCTAAACCTTGTGGACAGCCTTCCCAGAAGAGTTGAAGCTGTTACAGCTGCAAAGGGGGGGCCAACTCAATATTGAACCCTGTAGACTAAGACTGGGATGCCATTAAAGTTTATGTGCTTGTATATATGACCCTCTTGATGATGACCCCCTAGATGTATGTATCACCCCCTAGTGATGTATGATCTCCTATGGTCACCCAGATGATGACCCTCTAAATGTATGTATGGCCCCATAATGGTGTAAGATCCCTTGGATGTATATATGCCCCTTAGATGATGATGGATAATGATATTTCTGATCCTCTTGCTGTGAACTGAACTCTAATGTACTTGGTCATGGTGATGGAAACTCCACAGTTGGGCCAACTCAATATTGAAACCTACGGGCTAAGACTAGGGTGCCATTAAGGTTTGTGTACCTGTAAAGGCAGGTGCCCCAATACTTTTGACAATATAGTGTATTTTACTGCTTTTCTTATTATCATTAACAAATTCAATACAAATGAATTATCTTTACAAAATTATACTTGGTTTGATATTCCCTAAAAGGGGCGATACTGGGAGGAGGGTAGGGTTGGAACCAAGGGACAGTGCTTGGAGATGGGTAGGTGGCAGGAACAAGGGGTGCCTCAGAAGGGGGGAGTTAATGCACCTATACTCTGAGAAAAAAAGCCCTAAGACTAATTTTAGTACCTCATCCAGACCCCGCTTGACTGCACATGTGGGGACAACCTGGAGGTGACTTTCAGCACTAGGATCCACATAGGGTGCTTTCCAGGTCTTTTCCAGGTCCAAAGCCTATGGCACTGCCTTAGCACTTTCCCTGTCTATGAAAGCTCACTTTGTGAGTAGGCTGGTCAGGGTGAGCAATAGGAGCTACCTCAATTACTTCTGCTGGTTCTGCTTTGGAAATGGTTAATGCTGTGGGACTGAGCGCTGATGTCACCCACTGGGCGGGGTATTGCTTGTACACACTCTACGCTTCCTTTCCTACCATGCAGTGTTGAAGAATCATCTACCCACTGCTGTTCCTGCTTGGAAAGAGACACATGGAATGCCAATCTTTGATACGTTCCTTCTACCTACCTACAGAGAGTTTGTTCACCTCCAGCCAGATCCCACGCCTGTGACCATGCTCTTGATACTGCTTTGCTGCAAAACTGAGGCATGTTGGTAGTGGGAGGTATTATTCTGGCATGGCCTACAGGTTTCTTCTTTGCCAGCGCCCAATTCTTCTTGCAGTATAACCCAAAAGTTTAGGACTTCCTGTATCCCCCAATGGACTCAAGAACAGGATAAGTACGGTGAGTACAAAAATCATATTTTTTCCACTAGCAAGAAATCTATATGGGAAGACATACAGATCTGCAGCTTTGAGCAATTGCCCACTTTATGATGGAGGGTCTTTTAAGCCAGTTTAAAACCTTGGTTAATTTTAACATTTTTCTTAGGAACTTAAGATGCTTATAGATATTGAATGATATCCACCTGATCAGGCCCCTAATTCCACCGACTGGTGTTGGTTGAACAAGTGATTGAATGGTGCCCCTATTAAGTTTCTTAGAACCCCGCCGTCAGGGCTGGGCTCCTGCTACTTAATGAGCAGCTCTTTTCTTTCAATGCTCAGAAGCTGCTCAGTTGTCGGTTAATTACCAGCCACTCATTGTTACCATAGCAACTCACCTGGTTAACATTAACCTGCCTCATTAGTCCAGCCTACAGCCAGACCCTTTTTGCTATTTAAGCAGCTTAGCTCATTTCCTTCTTGCCCTTGCGTGGTCTATGATCTCTAAGTGTGTTCCTTCCTGTGCTCCTGTGTATGACTTGGCCTGTATGACTTCCCTTCCAATTCTTGTTCCTGGTTTTTGCTCCTGACTACGCTGACTTCTGGTTTCCTGACCCCAGCTCTTCTGATTACCCGCTCTGGCATCCAAATCTGGGCTTCTGTTTTTTTGACTATGTTCTTGAACTGTGTTATTTTTGCCATTTCATTAAAGGTGTGATTTTAACTGCAGTTTCCGTCTCTGTCTGGTTTATGGTTCCTGACACCCGCTTCAAATGCCCATCCAACCTGATCTGGGGGCCCACTACTCTCAGGTTCTGGCATCTGAAATGCTCATCTTCTCCTGCTCTACAGAATGTGAATTGGAGATGCTGCACTCCTAAAAAGCCCATGTACTGAGTCAGTGAACGGAAAGTGACCTCAGCCTAGACTCCTCCCAGGCCACTTCCCCTGAAGCATAGAGGTGATTGATGATTGGCTGGGTTAGAAAAGTTGTCCCATTGTTCCCCCCTGGTAAATTGGATTTTGTCTCCTCTGTTCTCCAGTGACAGACAATTATTAAATGGGGCACTTTGTAGACCGTTTTATCTGAGATGAGTAGTAATTTTGACCCTGAGGTTGGTCAGACAGCCCACCAAGTCTATGGGCAGTTTATAGTAGTATCTGTCCTGAGGTTACTAAAAACACACACAAGTTGCACATACCTTGGAGGCCAGTAATCTCAGAATATTCCTTCTGCAACTTTCAACTTCATCTCTTAAAGTCCCTGCTTGGCCATATTGTCACATACCTGTATGAGGAGCTTGAGCTGATGCTGGTAGCCTCTTGCACAATTCCCGTCTGAGCACCCCTGAAAGTTAAGACAGGAACTGCAAGGCCAGAGGAAGGGCGCAGGTGCCAGGAAGCTGGAACCACAGACTTGAACTTAGAACGCTGGTGTCAGGTAAGCAGAAGCTCAGAGATGAAGGAACCTCAACTTCAACCAGACCAGTAGAGAGCAGAGCCAGGATCATAAGACAAGTTCGGTAACAGCCTAGCAGGAAGGCGCTAAATCATTGAGATCAAGGTGAGTGACGAGCAGAGGCTGGCAACATGCAGACAACGAGGTATGGAATGGATAGGCAAAATCTTGGTTCAAGAGTCTAGGCTGAGGTCAGTAACACAGGTAGGCAGCAGACATAAACAGGGCAGGGGTAATCCAGAGGCAGGTCAGATGAAAGGCGGTCAGGGCTAAAGTCAAGCAGATTCAGGATCAAGGATAGCAGAGATATGAGCTGAAAGACCATCCAGCAATAATCCCATGCAAGGTCCAGGTTTTAACAGACTATTAGGCACCAGTATCTTTGGTGGATGTGCCCATTCGTCCATGGGCATGTAATTTTTGAACACTTAAGCTCCCATGCCTGAAAACATGTTCATGTGCATGAGCCCTTGGGCTGTCATGATCTCTCTGACAGCAGACATGACGTTCCTGGCACATACGTCCAAAGCCTTGGTATTGGCATTCCAGTTTGCAGGACGTCCATGGTCTCCTAAAGACATATTGAGGAATGCGCCTAAGCTCATTTTAGCAAATTTTTTTTTGAACGGGAACACTTAAAGATGCTTTTCTACCAGTTGTAAAGCAAAACCAAACTGGATCTGAGCACCACAAACCAAAAACACTATTTAACTCATTTTTAATATTCAAAGCAAACTCCCCCCATCCATCCATGTCTCCCTGCTTTATTTTGTTGAGAAATCACTTTGAAAAACACCCCCCCTAGCCTTTCTGGCTGTGGCCATCTCTAGTGAGGGCAGATGATCATACCTCCCAACTTTCTGAGATGGGAATGAGGGACACCTATCAGTAAAAGTATGCAGGCATAGGACACACCCCTTATCATGCCCCCTTAAAGGAGACTTGTACAAAAAAACAAGATTGGTTAAACCCACAAGAGCTTTTTTTACCACTACTATTCCTTTATATTGGCTTTTTGAATTTACAAATGTGTCAATTTAGAAATCAGAATGTTTAGTGCTGGAAAACACTTTTTGATAGATAAAAAGTGCATTTTATATACATCTATATAGATCAGACAAAATGAGGGACAAATGAGGAGGAATGAGGGACAGAGGGACATTGCTCCAAATCAAGGACAGTCCCTCGAAATCAGGGACAGTTGGGAGCTATAAATGATTTATGTAGAATTTACGTCCTGGAATCCATCTGCCCTTAGCTCAGGCATGCAGGCAGGAGGGTTTGCCTATTCGAGAACCCCCCCTCCCACCTCCTCTCCTGAAGACTCTCAGCATGTATGACATTATTTGCCTAGGCCAGAAACCAGGAAGTAACAAGTAAATATGATAAACTTTCCTACCTATTTACTAATGCTAGCAACACGAGGATTAAAAATAATCAATGTGGGATTGAGAGAGAGAATTTCCACTTTAATCAATGCTTGTAATCCAAAGCACTCACATATCAAAGCGAGTTTCCCCATAGAAGTCAATGGAAACAAAGATCATTCATCCCGCATAGACTTCTATTACATGCAATACCACATGTGGCCAGAGGTGGGGGGGGGCACTAGAGAGCCTCAGAAATACTCGGGGACAGCTCGACTGAACTTGGAAAGCCTCGGAAAGGCTTGGAAACACTCGGGAACAGAGTATTTCCGAGTGTTTCCGAGTATTTCCGAGTGATTCCGAGTATGTTCGAACGGCTCCGAACCGTTCCGAGTGTCCCCGGCGCCCCCGCACCTCTGCCCTAATGCGGTACTGCACACCCCATTAGCTTGAATTCTGCTAGACTCAGAATTTTATGGGGCTCGCCTTTCAAAATGCTTGGTAACCGTGTTACTCGTAAACCAAGGTTCCACTGTATATATATGTTGCGGTTTGCGGATTATGGCGGAAGTGCGGCCGGCTGCTCCCATAGGCGATCAAGGAGTTAATACTCTTTGATCCACTCTATGGCCTTGGAAGACCGGAGCGGTGTCATGATGCCACTTCCTCCAGGCTGTAAGAAATTACTATTATTTTTTAAAGTGAAAGTTCAAAAAAAAATGTGTTTTTATCTTTTGCTTTTAAAGGTAAAGAAGAGAGATTGGGGTCTTTTTGATCCCAGATCTCTTTATAAAGAGGACCTGTCATCCTTTTTTCTATTATCAGGGATGTTTACATTACTTGTAATAGAAATAAAAGTGATCCAAATTTAAAAAAAAAAAAAAAAATTAAAGGGACAGTGTAAAAATAAAAAGTAAAATAAATAATACATTTTTCTTTTAAAGCGTCCCCACACATACCTAAGTCACGCACGCCTATGTAAATGATATTCAAACTACACATGTCAGGTATTGCCACGAACATTGAAGCGCCCCTGTAACTCTAAACAGGTAACCTGTAAGGGCGCTTAAAGCGCTGCCTATGGATATTTTTAAGTAGCGTGGTTTGTCGTAATTCCACGAGCGTGCGCAATTTTAAAGCGTGACATGTTAGGTATCTATTTACTTGCAGTAACATCATCTTTCACATTATACAAAAAAAATTGGGTAACTATCGTGTTTTGTCTTTTTTTTTAAAATTCATTAACCACTTCCGGACCGCCCGCCATCGTTATACCTCGGTACTTTGATGTTAGATACTGGGGTTCTGGCAGCAGATAGCTGCCATAACCCCGTTTTTTTCTTAAACGGCGAGCAGTCCGCTTTGGGGTAAAACTGGTCTCCGCGGCAGGTTCGCTGCAAAATCACTTTTATCGGAGGTGGGAGAGGGTTTTTTTCTTGTTTTTAAGTGTAAATGTGAGATCTGAGGTCTTTTTGAACCCAGATCTCATATTTAAGAGGTCCTGTTATACTTTTTTTTTTCTATTACAAAGGATGTTTACATTCCTTGTAATAGGAATAAAAGTGATCCAAATTTTTTTTTTTCAAAAGGGACAGTGTAAAAATAAAAAGTAAAATAAATAAGGAAAAATATATTTTTTTAAAGCACCCTGTCCCGCTGTGCTCGCGCGCAGAAGCGAAAGCACGCGTAAGTCGCACCCGCATATGTAAACGGTGTTCAAACCACACATGTGAGGCATCACCGTGACCGTTAGAGCGAGAGCAATAATTCTAGCACTAGACCTCCTCTATAACTTAAAACTGGTAACCTGTAGAAATGTTTAAACTTCGCCTATGGAGATTTTTAAGTGTCAAGGTTTGTCGCCATTCCACGAGCGGGCGCAATTTTGAAGCGTGACATGTTGGGTATCAATTTATTCGTCGTAACATTATCTTTCACAATATATTTTAAAAAAATTGAGCTAACTTTACTGTTTTCTTATTTTTTAATTCAAAAAAGTGTATTTTTTCCCAAAAAATTGCGTTTGTAAGACCGCTGCGCAAATACAGCGTGACATAAAGTATTGCAACAACCGCCATTTTATTCTCTAGGGTGTCTGAAAAAATATATATATAATGTTTGGGGGTTCTAAGTTATTTTCTAGCAAAAAAAAAAAGATTTTAACTTGTAAACACCGAGTGTAAAAAAATAGTCCCGGTCCTTAAGTGGTTGAAGTGTATTTTTTGCCCAAAAAAAATTGCGTTAGCAAAACCGCTGCGCAAATACGGCGTCACATAAAAAATTGCGACGATCGACATTTTATTCTCTAGGGCCTAGTGTTTAAAAATAAGGAAAAAAAATACTGGTTTAAACTTGTAAACAAAAATTGCCAGAAAAAGCCTGGTCAGGATGTGGCCCGCCATAAAGATCTCCCTCTCGAAAAATGTAAAAGTTCTCCTGCCTCTAAAGCCTACAATAGGCAATTCACGTACACTTCATTTACTGTTTTTTTTTTTTTTATGTGTTTATTTTAGTAAAGGGGCCATTTGCATTGTGTCAGTGGATGGAATAATAATCTGGTGGATGGTATAACACTAACCTGTAGTTTATTGTGGGGAAATGAAACAAGAGCAGCAGCTGTATGCATTAGAAAACTTCATAAATGAACTGGTATTGGCTGTAGATGGTGGAGAATGTGCCAGGACTCTCTGGAGGACCAGTCCGGGTTCGGAGGGAAAATGAAAAGAGCACATATGCTCCACCATATGTTCTGATTATGATGGGATAGCAGAGAAAGTTAATGAAGGTCAGGAAAAGGTAGGGCTGTACAGTAGTAAAGGGACTCTCTGAATTGTCCCCTAAATATACAGTAGTCCTTTTTATGTGCTCTGAAATAAAATACCAAATGACACCCATAAATACTGCACATATGTGTCACATAAAAAATATTCTGGAGAATAGGTGCGGGCTTAAATCCATTCCTAGCTCTGTGCTATACTATTGTATTATATTATATTATTTTATATTATTTTTTATTTTATATTTTTATTTTATATTATTTTTTTATTTTATATTATTTTTTATTTTATGTTATATTTTATTTTCATTATATGTTGTTTATTTATTATGTATTGGGGTTGATTTACTAAAACAAGTTGAAGTTAGAAGCTGATTGGCTACCACGCACCCCCATTATATAATATAAAATATTAGAATATATAGAATATAATAATGCATGTTTTATGATATTATTGAGTGTTCATTTTTCTATTGATAAATTTATAGTATATAGTAGAAAATTGATATTTAGAAACTGTAAATGTAGGACCCGAGATGGTCAGAGACTGCGGATATTACACTAGAGATGGTCTGAGACTGCGGACATTACACTAGAGATGGTCAGAGACTGCGGACATGATACTAGAGATGGTCAGAGACTGCAGACATGATACAAGAGATGGTCAGAGACTGCAGACATGATACAGGAGATGGTCAGAGACTGCAGACATGATACAGGAGATGGTCAGAGACTGCAGACATGATACAAAAGATGGTCAGAGACTGTGGACATAATACAGGAAATGGTCAGAGACTGCAGACATGATACAAGAGATGGTCAGAGACCGCGGACATGATACAAGAGATGGTCAGAGACTGCGAACATGATACAGGAGATGGTCAGAGACTGCAGACATGATACAAGAGATGGTCAGAGACTGCAGACATGACACAGGAGCTGGTCAGAGACTGCAGACATGATACAAGAGATGGTTAGAGACTGCAGACATGATACAAGAGATGGTCAGAGACTGCAGGCATGATACAAGAGATGGTCAGAGACTGCAGACATGATACAAGAGATGGTCAGAGACTGCAGACATGATACATTAGATGGTCAGAGACTGTGGACATGAGATAATCGGGAACTGCAGACATAATACAGGAGACGGTCAGAGACTGCGAACATGCTATAGCAGTTATTGGAGACTGGGTGGACATGCTTTAGGAGATAGTCATAGACTGAAGACATATTACATGAGACTGCTAGAAATCACTGCTATAACAGTGCATTAAGTAAACACAGGTTATTGTCTGTAGGGGCCCCCGAGGGCCACACAAAAAGTGCCAAACCCCCTCCAGCTGCAGTTTGGGCACCAGGGTTTTAGAGGGTGAATGAAAATATAAATAAGAAAGCTTCCAGAACAGATTAAAGCTGATATGGAAAAAAACAAAATAGATACACATTTGTAGCAAAGACATTGTATATACTGTAGATAAAATGTAAATACGATGAATAAAGATGAGATGAAAGGATCGTAAATTACAAACCTATAAATATTTCTTAGTAATACAGTGTGAAAAATGTGGAGCTATGAATTCACCTTCTGTACAGTGTCATAACCGGTCACCTGGGTTTTTGGTAAACTGAAAATTTTATAAGTTTCCTCTCCCATTCACATATGAATTCTAGTATTAGCATGTTTGCATTTTGTTGTGGTCTGGTTTGCAGAAGTGATTTCCCGATGGAGAATGGCCGTGATTTTCATTTATTTCACATGGTGGTGCTTCACTCCGGTGTAAAATTTCTGTTTAATTTCCCAAAAATAGATCTTGCTTGAGAAGTGTTTTGTGCTCAATATTATATATATATATATATATATATATATATATATATATATATATATATATATAATATTTATATAATATGTCAATAAAAGGTGTACAACAGAATTTATCTGAGATGGCATAGTACCATTGTCCATTTGGTCGAGTCGTAGATCAACCATTAAAGGGGTTGTACACCTTCATGTTTTTTCACCTTAAAGCGAAGTTCTATTCTTGCATTCTTGCAGCATAATCATTGTGCAATGGAATTTTTTTTTTTCTGTAGGGTTACCTGGATATTCCAGCTTCCAATCGAGCTTTGATTAAGCACTGTTTGTAGTGTGAAACGCGTCAGCTCTTCTGTCCGTTCTGCTGTGGCATGTATTTTTGATCTTGCATTTTGAATAAAAGGCAAATATTTTTTTTGCAGTGCGGCAGTCCAGAACTACTTTCTATCTATTCCAATCGAGCTTCCTGTCTCTGCCACCCGCGGATATGTCCGCCATATCCAGCTGCGCACCCTCTCCTGGGAGCTATGTGTCATAATTCCCAGGAGTCAGTGTGGATGGCCCCCGCTAGTTAACGTGATCTTCCGAAACCGGACGTGACGACTGACGTTTATCTTCGTTGCCGTCACAACGGGGCGGGCACTTCCGACGCCGACGCCTGTTGTGATGGCAACGTCAGAAGTATACAGCGCTGCGAGACGTACATACTGCGCATGCTGCGCATGCTCGAGAACGGAGCGGTGCATGCTGGTCGCTCAGCTGCACACCGTAACCAGGAAGATAGTGCTTGTGGGCTTCACATGCCCACAAGCAATATGGGACATGCCAGAGAGAGGAGAATAGAAGAAATCGTATGATCGGAAATTGGCTATCAAGCGGCGATCGATCCCTAAACCGTGAGTCATATAAATAATAGTATTTAAAAAACAATATGTTCATCCAAAAAAAAAAAAAAAAAAATTTTATAGTTGGAACTCTGCTTTAATGTATCCTATGCATTAAGGTGAAAAAAACACCTGGCAGTGACCGCCCCCCCCCCCCCCCCCCCAGCGCCCTGTTTTACTTACCTGAGCCCTGGAACTTGACCCTGGCGGGGACGCGCTGTTTCTCTGCCCGGGGTTCTCGGCTCTTGATTGGATAGATTGATAGCAGCGCAGCCATTGGTTCCCGCTGATGTCAATTAAATCCAATGATGCGGGCGCCGGGGGGGGGGGGGACGGGGCCAAGTCATACATTCGGCAGCTATGGACGCCAAATGCTGGACTCGGGAGCGCGCCCGCAAGGTAACCCCCTGGGAAAGTGCTTCTCCTAGGGGGTTATCAGATGTGGGGAGGAGCCACGAGAGCCGCCTGGGGACCCCAGAAGACGAGGATCGGGGCCACTCTGTGCAAAACGAGCTGCACAGTGGAGGTAGGTATGATATGTTTGTTATTTTAAAAAAAAAAAAAAAACTTTACAATCACTTCATGACGGAAGCTAAAACAAATCTTAACGCCTGAACTCAGCTTTGCAACGTTGACATGTGTTTGTAAAAATGTACATATCATCGCAACTACTTAGCGTATTTTTTTTTTTATTTCAGGAAATTACAAATTGGCCTTTAATTTGTTGGTAAATAGTAATGGCTAGCTCCAGTTTGTTTTATTTTTTTGTTATCAAACGAAATCTGGCACAAAATAGTAAAAAAAAAAAATTTTTTTAATTTAGCTATATATTTCTTGCTGTTACCATGACCTATCACCAAAGAACAACCCAAAACAAATTCTCCTACTCCTGACGATCACAGCAATACCACATATGTGTATGTTATTTGTTGTTTGTACCCATAGTACAGCCCAGAAACAATAGTGCGCAATTTTATTGTTTTATCCTAAATCCGTTTTTTTTTTTTGCTAGAAAATTACCGTATTTATCGGCGTATAACACGCACAGGCGTATAACACGCACATTCATTTTAAGAGGAAAGTTTCAGGAACAAAAATTAAATTTTAAATAAGGAACTTTGAAGCAAAATAAGGGCCAGTGCCCATCTGCAGCCTCACCATTGCCATCAATGCAGCCTGATCAATGCCCATCTGCAGCCTCACAAGTGCCATCAATGCATCAGCCTCACCATTACCTTCAATGCAGCAGCCTCGCCAATGCCATCAGTGCAGACTGATCAATGCCCATCTGCAGCCTAGAGGATACAGGGAGGGGGGCGGGACGAGCGCCGACAGATTACATACAGTGAGAATCTCCTATGATAGACAGAACAGTAGTCCAATGGCAAGTAAACAGAAGATTCTCACTGTATGTAACCTGACAGCGCTTGTCCCGCCCCCTTCCCTGTCCCCTCCGAGTCAGCTAAAATTGAAGTATTGGCGTATAACACGCACACGCTATTTGCACCCAATTTTCATGGTGAAAAAGTGAGTGTTATACGCCAATAAATACAGTACTTAGAACTCCCAAACATTATATACACAGTATCTCACAAAAGTCAGTACACCCCTCACATTTTTGTAAATCTTTTCTTCTATCTTTTCATGTGACAACACTGAAGAAATGACACTTGTCTACAATGTAAAGTAGTGAGTGTACAGCTTGTATAACAGTGTAAATTTGCTGTCCCCTCAAAATAACTCAACACACAGCCATTAATGTCTAAACCGCTGGCAACAAAAGTCAGTACACCCCTAAGTGAAAATGTCCAAATTGGGCACAGTTAGCCATTTTCTCTCCCAGATGTCATGTGACTCGTTAGTATTACAAGGTCTCAGGTGTGAATGGGGAGCAGGTGTGTTAAATTTGGTGTTATCGCTCTCACTCTCTCATACTGGTCACTGGAAGTTCAACATGGCACCTCATGGCAAAGACCTCTCTGAGGATCTGAAAAAAAGAATTGTTTCTCTACATAAAGATGGCCTAGGATATAAGAAGATTGCCAAGACCCTGAAACTGAGCTGCAGCACGGTGGCCAAGACCATATAGCGGTTTAACAGGACAGGTTCCACTCAGAACAGACCTCGCCATGGTTGACCAAAGAAGTTGAGTGCACGTGCTCAGCGTCATATCCAGAGGTTGTCTTTGGGAAATAGACGTATGAGTCCTGCCAGCATTGCTGCAGAGGTTGAAGGGGTGGGGGGTCAGCCTGTCAGTGCTCAGACCATACGCCGCACACTGCATCAAATTGGTCTGCAATCTCTATCCTAACAAAATAATGTATGAAATTGTTTTGATATAAAAATGGACATTTCTTCCTTATTTTACCTTTTTTGCCATATGTTATATGTTGAGGACTTGAACCGTACAGCTGGATACCTCCCACCAGGGCCCTGGGAACAGCCAATGACACACACACACACACACACGAGATGAGGTCAAAAAACCTGTTCGCTTTATTAAGGGAAATGCCCCTTGTTTTATACAAAATAATGAAGGATGGATTACAATACATTTTGGGTTTGGTTACAGAGAAAAGGCAATTCCAGGAAAAGGAGTTTATCTCCATATTACCTGCGATCTCATAATACTCACATGTCAGGATGTTCTCAGCCGCGCTAATCTATCAGTCTAAACATTTCTTAGTCAGTAAACACATTCCAAAGTCAAACTCAAATAGATATATCAGGAGAACATACACTGTAAAAACATCATTAACCCTTCATTATTCACATACATCAAAAGTTCATATGCTTTAACTCCTTCAGATCCCGGCCCCTTACCACATGATCAGCTGTCAGCCAATGGCAGCTGATCACGTGATGTAAACAAAGGATCGGCTGACAGCGTGAGAAGAAAAAAAAGCCGATCACTGTTGAAGGGACATCGATCCCCAGCAGGGAGAGGTGAAGCCGCCTCATATGTGCCCACAGTGCCCACCAATCAGTGCAAACAGTGCCCACCAATCAGTGCCCACCAATCAGTGCCCACCAGTACATCAGCGCCACCTATCAATGCCCACGATTGCCACCTATCAATGCCTACCAGTGGTGCCTCATCAGTGCCACCTAGCAGTGCTGCCTATCAGTGATGCCTACCAGTACCGATCAGTGCCCATCACTGCCACCCATCAGTGCCTTATCAGTGCCACATAGCAGTGCTGCCTATCAGTGTCGCCTACCAGTGCTGTTCAGTGACCATCACTGCCACCCATCAGTGCCCATCATTGCCACCCATCAGTGCCAGCTATCAGTGCCACCTATTAGTGCCCTTCAGTGCCACCTATCAATGCCCTTCAGTGCCACCCATCAGTACCCACCAGTGCCGCCTATTAGTGCCCACCAGTGTCGCCTTATCAGTGCCCATCAGTGCAAATAGTGGGTAAAAACCAAGCGCTGATGTGGATAAATTTGAATATATACAAATAAAATAAACGTGCGTATCCTTGAGAAAGTCACGTGACAGTGATGCAACGCGTGGGAGGAGCTTAGGACGTTCATTGCTGCATGACACATTGAGTTGAATAGCAGCAGTTTCTGTATGGGAAGCCTCGTCCACAGCGGCTGACTGCAATCTGCATACCTGAATGCCTTTAGTATACCGGGTGCATGTGAGTGTATCTCTTAAAGCTGTTTGCTTGTGTACTTTCTTATAAGTTCACTGCGCAATGATATACCTGTTTGCTTGCTTTTCATAAAATAATTTTCCTGAGAACCGAACTACCAGCAGTATCATGGCTGAAGTGGGATGTAAGAAAAGCCAAAAATCCTGAACAAACGATTAAACACAGTGAATCAATTAATTTGATTAAGGGAATGAACTGCTGAAATATTTTATTTTTTTTAACTAACTTATCTCCGCTGGAATTTTTATTCATTAGAGTGGCACTAATTTATCTTTTTATTTCTATACACCGTCACATTACCAATTTTTTGGGGGATATGTGTATATGCATTAGCACCAGGATTATTTATACCTTTACATTTTAGGTATTTATATATTTATTTGCATAATTGATTTATTTGAGCATATTGTATTTTTTTTATTTAGTTTTTTTTTGCACATTGGTCAATTTTTAGAGCGCATCAATTTTACATTTATGTTTTAGTGCCCATCAGTGTCGCCTTATCAGTGCCTATCAGTGCAGCCTCATCAGCACACATAAATGAAGGAGAAAAATTACCTGTTTGCAAAATTTATTAATAAAATATAAAAATTTTTTTTAACAAAAAATAAAAAAACCGAGAGGTGATCAAATAACGCCAAAAGAAAGCTCTATTTGTGGGGAAAAAAAAATTAAAAATTTCATTTGGGTACAGTGTTGTATGACCGCGTAATTGTCATTCAAAGAGTGACAGCGCTAAAAGCCGAAAATTGGTCTGGGCAGGAGGGGGGTTTAGGTGCCCAGTAAGCAAGTGGTTAATTAGCTACCTGTTAATTCTTGATGTATTAATGTTAAAATGTGTATCTATATACATATATATATATATATATTTTTGTGTGTGTGTGTTCTGGGTATGTAAGTTACTTCCACTTGAGGGAATTATAATCTACCCAGTTATTTTTGCAGGCCATTTCTATTGTTTTTGTCTTTTTTATCTTAGTATCAATTCCTGGTTAATATGGTACAAAACATTTTTAATACTTTAATTAAAATACAGATTTTTTAATTTTTTAAAACATTTTTTATGGTGCTATTCTGGATGATCCTGGCACACTGTGAAATGAAGGCAAGAAGAAACAGGGATATGATATGGTCCCGTAATGTTCTTGTTGTTTTTCTTTTTCTGGCTTCACAGGCTCATGAAGTGTAAAGCTGCACAGGACCCGATCTCGGCTCCTCAAGGACCTGGAGGTATCAGACTTTCAGATCGAGCGGACCACAATGGCGACACTCTGAGAGGCGGTGAAATTCCAGAAACCAAGGGCAAAGTCAGTGAACTCAGCGAGATGGAACATTTATTTCACCACTCGCCTTCTCACCGAAATGGGGTAAGACGCATTTATAAATATATCTAAAAGCGCCCGCTAGCAGCCGAAAACCTCAGCAAAAGCGCCCCGCTAGCAGCCGAAAACCTCAGCAAAAATGACGGTAAAGCGCCGACGCCCCCCAACGCCGCAGTGTGAAAGTAACCTTAGGCTTTATAATCACGTTAAGGTTAACTATGTCCTGATTCTGCATTTTCTTTACAAATGTTTTTATTAGGTTTTCCAAGCATGGAGGTAAAACTCGAGTATACATAACAATAAAGTTTTACATGTAGACACAGTATTGAGTTTAGGTCAACAGATGGAGTACGGTACAATCAAAGCAGGAAGCGACAATACATCGGTGAGTGTAGCATAACGTAAAACTGTTCTAACATCATGAAGTTTATGGCTAAGGCTGGGAGGGAGAGAGTTAATTCGGTAAAAGGAGAGAGAAAGAAGAGCCCCATAGATGAGTATGTAAGAGGGAAGGGGTTAGGGGAATGGGTATCCAACTGGGCAACACAATCGCCCGAACTCATAGAAACACAGAAAAGTGATGGCAAAAGAAAGAACGTGCAGTTATTCAAGTTTTTTTGTTAATCTTTTTTGTCTGAGTATACATCTACACTATATTACCAAAAGTATTGGGACACCTGCCTTTACACACACATGAACTTTAATGGCATCCCAGTCTTAGTCCGTAGGGTTCAATATTGATTTTGGCCAAGCCTTTGCAGCTATAACAGCTTCAACTCTATTGGGAAGGCTGTCCACAAGGTTTAGGAGTGTGTCCATGGGGATGTTTGATCATTCTTCCAGAAGCGCATTTGCGAGGTCAGGCACTGATGTTGGACAAGAAGGCCTGGCTCGCAGTCTCTGCTCTAATTCATCCCAAAGGTGTTCACTGTGCCCGTCTACAGTGACTCGTTCCCTACTTCCTGGTCTCACTTTGCTTTGCTGAGGCTTTGGCTCCAACTGCTATCATTTAAAGCCAGTGACGAGTGATCCGGGCGGGGGGGGAGGCCCAAGCCCCACTGTGTGTCTATAGATGCAGGTAGCAAGGCTTGGGAGTGACCCTGCACGAGTGCCCTTATAGGAAGCTACTTCCTATGGGGGTACTCACCAGAGACGAGGAGCCAAAACCACTGAGGAGGACCCCAGAAGAAGAGGATCAGGGTTCCTCTGTGCAATTCCATTGTAAAGAGCAGGTAAGTATAAACCTGTGTAGCACCCTCTAGCTAGTGTGCTAGTGTACACAGTTTAGTTGTTAGTGTAGGTAAATTGGCTTGGCTGAGAGCCAGGCCTGGGTTGAATCTGGGTCAGGGATTAGTGACTCCGGGAGGCTGGATGACTCGTTCAGGCAGCTCTTCTGGTGCCTCCCCCTGTTTTCTGGAACCTTGGAAAAGCTAGGAGGGGATGTTTGGAATATTTATGAGGGCCCCAGCAAATGGACTGGCAGGGGCAAGCCACTTAATAAATAGCCATGACTCATGCCAGCAAGGGCAGTAGAGTGGAAGATGGAGATGGAGTGCTGAGGAGGCTGTTGGTGGCCCTTGAACACATAAAAACCCTTCCTGGAGGCACAGCAGAAAGGAGAGGACAGCAGGAGCAGGTCAGTACGTCCGGGAGATCTTCTGAGAGTCAGCCTGGGAGGGCTGGTGAGTGTCAGTCTGGAGGAATGTGGGGAGAGGTTAACTGGGAGGGCTGGTGAAAAGGGCAGCTGCAACCAGGTAGGTTGGCAGTGCCTGAAGAGGTGGTGTTGGCAGCAGTGACCACAGAGAGGAAGTAATGGAAAGTGTGAGCTGTGTTACCCTATCTGTTCTCTAAGTATAGGAGCTGTGAATACCCTGCCTGTAATGGGCCTTTGCTACAAAACCACATAGCTGGGTTCTGCAAGCAAGTGTGTGCTGGAGGAAGAAGGAGGAGTTGTATATAGGACTGTATATAGGAAAAATTGTCCCTGAAGTTTGTTTGAAGTCAAGTGGACATCCCATAAACTCCCATCCTTATCCAAGTTTATTACCCTCAATAAAACAAAACAAAAAAAAAAACAAAGTCACGGACTATTCTCTGACTCTGGAGTGACTGTAGAAATTTGGTGTGCCTGGTTGTGCAGGGTGGGGGATCCCATTGTACTTAAGGCTCCATATGGGGTGCGCTACACCTGTTTGTTATTTTAGAAAGAAAAAAATTGCATTTCCAACACTTTAATTCAGCCCCCTCAGTACTACTAGGTCCAGATGGACATTTGTTTAGCAACATTTAATTAAAACTGTGCTTCATTGATTTCATTGCTCAAAACCCCAGGGCAGTCACAGAACAATGATGACATTTGGGAAGACCCAGTACATTTTGCCAGGTGAAATATATGGATAGGTACATAAATCTGTCGGCTGTACCAACATTTGTTGTGCGTAAGAGCAACAGAATTTTAAAGAGTTTCTGGGACACCCTTTATGACTACCACTGTCTGAGCCTTATGTCTGAAATGTTTGTCAGGTTAGACCAGGGTTCCTCAACCAGGGTTCCATGGAAGCCTAGGGTTCCTTCAGAGTTTGCTAGGGGTTCCTTGAGCAATGAGCAATTTCTGCCTCTCAGATAAGTTCCAACTGACAACATTGGTCTTTTTAGCTCTATGTAAGGGGGTCATTCTTCCCAATGACCACAAGTGTAAGGATCATTCTTCCCACTGACCATCACACCAATTTATCATGAGTAGATATAGTATTTTTTAGCAGGGGTTCCCTGAGACTGGAAAGTTACTTCAATAATTCACCTGTGATCATTTTGGGCCTTTTAGTCGTGCTCAAAGCTGGTGAATGGAAAATTTCCCTGCTGGTATTCAAGTGTGGGAGCTGGCATCTGAGCTTTAATTCAAAAGTATAGACATGCTAAGAGGAAGATGCCACTCAGACCGACCCGGTGCTCTCGCGATGTGCGGCCTCAGGCAGCACTGCTTCTGCCTCACCTCTGATGCGTTTTGCCCTGCTCACCGGGGTTTGGTCACAGAGGTTCCCCCCCCCATTGGGCAGGGTGAAATGCGTCAGTGGGCATGGCCAGAGCAGAGCTGCCAAAGGCCACACACTGTGAGAACACCGGGTCGGTCTGAGTGGCGTCTTCCTCTCCTCAAGGGTTCCCCTGTATTGAAAAAGTTGAGAAAGACTGGGTTACACTATGGACGGGAGGCACTCATTGTTTGATAATAGTTAACTCAGACTGTCTTTCAATCAGGCATTGTATACGTGAGGCCTTTAAGCACTAACCACTTTTTTCTCTTTCAGCAACAGTCTTGTCATTTGGAAGAAATGCTGGTGTCCACCATCACTCCAGATGAAATCAGCTTTACCGAAGAAGACCCTCCGGGGCACCTTACATCAAGCCTTACAGCCACAACCAAGGACTGAACCTTCTTCTTCTTTCTCTAAAGCTGGTCCTGAATCCTTGCTGCTCCTTATCAACCTAGTCTGAGGGAGCTTTTTTTTTACACAATCTCAGGTCTCCATTTTTCCAAACCTTGTGATCCCTTTATATCCTTTTGATAGAATTTTGTACTTTTTTATTATTATATGTGAGAATGCAGCACTTATAGACTGTTACTCTCCAGAGACTGTGGGCAGCCGTCTCTTTTTTTTTTTTTACTATCACTACACAGAAATCGCCTGCTGGAAGCCCTCTGGCGGCAGGACCTACAGGTTTTATAGAGAACTTACCTCTTTTCATGTCACTACCCACTGATAATTCTGATATGCTCTTTTGTATTGTTGTGTCAGATGATTGTTGAGACTCCTGGGAATAACCCAGGGATGTCTGCTGCTTTTGTAGCCTGGTTGGACTTTTTAATATTTCATTTTTTTGTAGTTTTCATTCATTTTTTTTGTTTTATATTTTGACTTGTTATGAGACGGATATAGACTGTAACAAGAATCCGTACGCAGAGGTCATTCACCAAACCTACCTCAACCGGGATGAATGTTTTCAAGTGTGATCTGTCTATTATTCTTGATTGCTTCATACATGTCCAGCATGCATGTGTGCCCCGGCAGTGGATGTTTATTATTTAGTTTTTTTTATTTTTTATTATTTGGGTATTTTAAGGGAAAAAAATTGCATGAATAGCTTAGTCTGTCTAAGTGAGCCACCTAATGAGGAATGTGGGGTAGAAATGCCTGCCTAATGATTCAATTGAAGGAATTTCTTACCCCATAGTTTTTTTTTTTTTTTTTTTTAATAGCAAGCCCTTACTTGTAACATTCCAGGCCAAACCTCATTCTATCCATGTTGTAAGCATATCTACCATATCTTACTGCTTGTGCAAGTTATATTGCCCAAGGAAATTCTGAATATGTATAATACACGTTGTGAAATTAGGGGGTGTCTGGGTCACCAGCCTGCCATGTTGGTAAAAGCAAACAGTCTTTATATTTCAAAGGGTAAATGAAAACCAGCTTACTTTCAGCATGAAAACAAGCAGAACAGTCCATCAACCTCAGGTATAATGCAAATCTTTGACTCACCGCCAGCAAAACCTTGTCCCATAAGAGGGTTTAAAGTCCCCACCTGCTCCAGGGGTCCAAAGAAAGGGCCCCACAGCTCAGCAGTGTCTCCTTAGCCCAAATAGTACACAGCTCCCTCTCACAAGCATGTCCTGCTCCACACCACACCTCATGGACAACTGCTGACTGCTTCCTGCCCTTTTCAGCCCTGTCTTGCAGGGGGGTTAACACTTTCAGGACCTCAGAACTCGTAAACAGGGTTGGAGGCTCTTTCCCATCTAAACTCTTTCCAAGCCTCCAGATTTTGGGTCCCATATCAGAACTTAATAATTCTTGGAAGGCTGGAAAGTTTTCCTTCTCTTCTCTTTCGCCTGCATGGGTGAGAATCCCTAAGTACTTCAACTGCTTCTTGACCACAACCCAGATAATGGTGATCTATATCTGGCTTTCAGGACTCATCCCTCGCATCCTCTACAACATGCTCAAAATCATTTCAGCATTATATCACCCTCCTGTCTAAATTTTGCTTTGGGTGGTTACCCGTGCTACCCCTACTAAACTTCTGAGCTATTTTAAAATGGTTATTTCAGTTGTAGGTAGTGCTAATAAATTGACTCATTCAGTGGTTTCCTATATATTTTCATGTCCACCAACGAGGAATCTCCCTAATGAGGTTCATAGCTTTCTTCTTGCTTGTGATGCCAAGCTTAGAAATCTGACTTCACTGACTGTATTCTTAGTAAAACAACAGTACAGCAGCTTGGGAAAGGCATAATTTATAATGAACACAGCAGGCAGAATGGGGTGAAAACACATAGACTACTACCAAACTTTAAGAGACACAACCAGAAGTGACAGGAAATCTCAACAGGGTAATCCTACCTTTGACTGCAGTCTCCAAAGCAGATTGGGAGATTTGTATTGAGTAGGGAACGTTTTGGATCCCTATCAAGTTTTTACCACAGTCTGCCTCACATTAAGGAAATTTATCCCCACTTCCTATTCTGGAAACACAACCAGAAAGAGGAGGAACAGATTGGGTGGTTTGTATTGATTGAGGGAGGTTTTTAATCTTTATTTAGTTTGTATTTCTGTCTGTCCCCCATTGAGGAAATGTACAACTACTTTCCATTTCAGAGACACAGCTAGAAGTGATTTTATTAAAGTGAGGGGTAATTCCACCTTAGACTGTGTTCTTCAGAACACATTGGGAGTTTTGTACCGAGTAGGGAAGGTTTTGAATCTTTATCACATTTTTATCCCTGTCTGTCCCCCCCATGGAGGAAATTTACCCCAGTCCTTGTTTTAGAGACACAACCAGAGGTGAGATGAAATCTCATCAAAGCAAGGGATAATCCCACCTTTGAGTGCAGTCTCCAGAACCGATTCGTAACTTTCTGTTCTAGTTATGTACTGGTGACATCCATAAAATTGAAAGTAAGAGCACATCCCCCCCCCCCCCCCTTACAGGGGCAAGGACCGAAATAAATATCTAAATAGGGTTCTAAACCTTTTAAAAGTTGTATCCCTTATATACATACACTCTACCCAAAAATGTATAAAATATTTGGCTGAAGGAACCTAAGAAACAAGGATCCCTTCACCAAAATCCTATTAGAAAGACAAGGCAGTCTTCTAAAATGGATGCCACTGTAAAGAACAAGGATGCCACCACCAAAATATTAATAAAAAGACATGTAGGTCCTCTAAAATGAATGCCACCATAAAGAATAATGATCCCATCACCAAAATCCTATTAGAAAGGCAAGGCAATCCTCTAAAATGAATGCCACTGTAAAGAACAAGGATCCCACCACCAAAATTTTATTAGAAAGGCATGGTGAGCCTCTAAAATGAATGCCACCATAAAGAACAAAGATCCCATCACCAAAATACTATTAGAAAGACAAGGCAGTCCTCTAAAATGAATGCCACTATAAAGAACAACGATCCCACCACTAAAACCTTATTAGAAAGAAATGGCGGTCCTCTAAAATGAATGCCACCATAAAGAACAAGGATCTCATCACAAAAAATCCTATTAGAAAGTCGAGGCAGTCCTCTAAAATGAATGCCACTGTAAAGAACAAGGATCCCACCACCAAAATTTTATTAGAAAGGCATGGTGAGCCTCTAAAATGAATGCCACCATAAAGAACAAGGATCCCATCACCAAAATACTATTAGAAAGACAAGGTAGTCCTCTAAAATTAATGCCACTATAAAGAACAACGATCCCACCACTAAAACCTTATTAGAGAGAAATGGCGGTCCTCTAAAATGAATGCCACCATAAAGAACAAGGATCCCATCACCAAAATTCTATTAGAAAGTCGGGGCAGTCCTCTAAAATGAATGCCACTGTAAAGAACAAGGATCCCACCACCAAAATTTTATTAGAAAGGCATGGCGATCCTCTAAAATAAATGCCACCGTAAAGAACAACGATCCCACCACAAAAATCTTATTGGAAAGACATGGTGGTCCTCTAAAATGAAAGCCACCGTAAAGAACAACGATCCCACCACCAAAATCTTATTAGAAAGATATGGTGGTCCTCTAAAATGAATGCCTCCTTAGAAACCATTTTTCCATCTCTTCTGTCTGAAACATGTCAGCCCAGAAGAAACTTGGGTCATCCCTTTCCTCCTTATGTGGCTCCTAAATAATAATGTTGTTTTGAGGTAACATTCCCTTGATTTACTTTGAAGTCCAATGTGATGCACTTCCAAACTTTGAACACACAATTGCTACCTCATTTTTTAAGACTTGTTTTACTTCTTTTGCTTTTGTAGTAGTTGAGCTATGCGTATTGCTGATGTGTTTTTATTTTTTTGTTTGTTTTTTTTTTTTTTTGTAAGTATGAGAGTTGTATTGAAAGAGAATCATCATGGTGGTGACTATAACCTTTTTTTCATCTTCTTTGTCTCTGGCACTAGTCCAAAGGGGAAGTATCGTCAATAGATTTTGGTTAATGCTATGTTTTATTTTATTTATTTTTTTAAAAGGGATTTCTTTCATTGTAACTTACAATTAAGCCCTTTTTCTCTCGAGCTGCTCATAAGCTGATGGTGGACACAGGCATCTCAAATTAGGTTTACCCCAATCACAAGGCACTTATTGAATCTCTTATGAAAACAAATGAGCTCCTCTTTTGTGTCACTACTCATAATTATAAGATAGGTCTACTCAAAAAGGATACTTCAGTTTTGGGTAGATGAAGGAACTCTTAATGACCCATCAAACTTTAATATCCTTCTGGAATTTCAATGGTAAAATATTTATAGCTAGAACAGGCTATCTGCAGTGACCATTACACTTGATTTAGTTCCCCATGGCTTACAGAGGGGTATAAAGGGAATTCCACTGCACAGATATTGTAGATGGAAGAAGCTGGGGGTTAAATCATCCAACCACCACCCATTCATACTAGAAAGAGAAATTCTTGTTTTCTTTAAAAGAAAAAAGGCTCAGCATATTACCCACTTGCCGACCGTCCTATAGCAGATTTACCGCTACAGGGCAGTAGACATGTGCGACGTCAATAAATTTGTTTAGTCTCGTTCCATTTAGTATTAAAATTAATTTGTAATTTGTGTCCGAAATTCAATTTGGATTCGTACGAAATACGAATTTTCGTTAGGTTCGTAAACTTTTCGTAACAATAACGAAAGTTCGTTATGATAAATGTATCATTATGAGGGGCTCCCAATATCCCTGTGCTGAGCTGACTTCCTGGGTTTTTAACTTTTAGTTTCGTTAACTTTTCGTAACAATAACGAAAGTTTGTTATGATAAATTTATCCGAAGTTTGTAAACGAAACTTCGTACAAAATTCGTATGCATAAAAATTCGTATTTCGGATCCTCACGAATGTACGAATTTCCAGAAATTCGTATGAATTTTCGATTCACACGAGACTAATCGCACATGTCTACAGGGCAGCCGGGCTGTGCAGAATCACGTATATATAGATATGATTCTGAACTTCCGGGTAGGGGGGTACCTGTGCGTACTGTCGGCGCGCCGCTTCTGCTGTGATTTAAGCCAATGGATATCCGCCGACACCCGCCTATCGTCGAGAAAACACACAGAAGGGAGATCTGTAAACAAGGCAGATCTCCGTTCTGAAATGGGGGAAGTGATGGGTTTTCTTTCCTTGCAAAGCAGAGAAAGAAAATCCATCACTTCCCTTAGTAAAAGCACAACACAAAGTACAAACACAGGCTAGGCACACAGTTAATCCTTTGATCAAAAAAGGGTAGTCGGTATCTGCGCTAACTATAGTAATAATAATATATAAAAAGCAGCCAGCAAAGTTTGTTGATCGTCAAACAATTAAAAATATAGAAGTCCAAAATGCAGCGCTTGAATTCACATGAAAGTTCTTTCAATAAATGGGTAGAAGATATGATAACCCTTCGATCACCCTAGATGTTTAACCCCCTTCCCAGCCAGTGTCATTTTTACAGTGACAGTGCATATTTTTAGCACTGTTCACTGTATTAGTGTCACTGGTTCCCACAAAGTGTCAGTGTTAGGCCCACGTACACACAATCGGATTTTCCGACAACAAATGTTGGATGGGAGCTTGTTGGCGCAAAGTCCGACCGTGTGTACGCTCCATCGGACATTTGTTGTCGTACTTTCCCCCAACAAATGTTGGCTAGCATGTTCCCAAATTTTCCGCCAACAAATGTGTGTTGTCGGACTTTCCGATCGCGTGGACACAAGTCCGTCGGACAAAAGTCCAAAGTGCAAACGCGCATGCTCGCAATCAGTGCTCACCAAACACAACATTAGCAGAAGGAGCCCAAAGGGTGGCGCATGACTATTGAACTTCCCTTTTTATTGGCTCGCCGTACGTCTTTGTACGGCACTACGTTCGTAATTGTTGGCCAACATTTGCGTGACCGCGTGTATGCAAGACAAGTTGGAGCCAACAACCTTCGAACAAAATTCCACGGTTTTGTTGTCGGAAAGTCCGATCGTGTGTACGGGGAATTTGCATGTCTGCCGCAATATCGCAGTCCCACTATAAGTCGCTGATCGCCGTCATTGCTAGTATAAAAAAGTTAGAATACATAAAAATTCCAGTATATATACCTTAGTTCGTAGATGTTAAAACATTTGTGCAAACCAATCAATATACACTTCTTACATTACCTGGTTTAGTTT
This sequence comes from Aquarana catesbeiana, assembly GCF_042186555.1. Taxonomy (NCBI): domain Eukaryota; kingdom Metazoa; phylum Chordata; class Amphibia; order Anura; family Ranidae; genus Aquarana; species Aquarana catesbeiana. The sequence continues at coordinate 16,968,926 of NC_133326.1, forward strand.
TGGTTACAGTGAATCGGCGTCCTGTGTGCGGATTGGTTTGCCCCTTTTTTCTGCACCATAAAGGATAATAACTGATCAGTACACCTACCTTAGTCATGGTGATGGTAAGTGGAGGGGTAAATCTATTTGTCCTGTCTGTGTACCACAAAAACTGATAGAAAGAGAACAGATATTAAAAAAACTCAAAAACATTGCAGTGCCTTTTTTTTAATATTTACCTTGGAATGCATCCGCCAGCAGTCTAAGGAGCAATGCAAAAAAAAAAAATTGTACATAATATATACTTCCTCTTCAAGGTTTCCAGTGCAAATGACAAAAAGAAGACATCGGGGCTAATTTATTGCATGAGCAAAGACAACCAGATCCGTAATTCAGGGCGGCCAAAAAAAAAAAACCCCGCGAAATCCAGTTGGCCGTTTCTGCCAACATCTCCACTTTCTTTGCTTAAGTGTTCATAAATAAGCCTTCCATCTGGTGGGGGGAGGGGCCTCGTGCACAAAACCAGCTAAAGGAAGAACGTTTCCTAAAGTAGCCAGTTAGATTCTCTTACTCATGTTCCCGGTGCAATTTGATTGGCTGCGATGGAAAACAAGGACTGTTTTTGCATGGGCCACCCGTCTGTTTTTTATGACGACAACTGACGCTGAGGGCTGAATCATTCCTGTGGTTTTATATATATATACAAGTTTTTACTGTAAAGACTTTAAAAAAACAAAAACAAAAAAAAACTTGATGCTGTAATCTCATCAGATGGCAAAATGGGTTGAAAAAAAAAAAAAAAAGACACAAATGTGAAAAGTGTGACAACACATCTGGGTGGACCTCCTTTACGGTGAAGGGATTATTGTACCTTTGTTTCGTTGGTGCTAATATTGTGGACAAGAGTTGATGTACATAAGGCACTTCTGAAGACTTTGCTCACTTTCTTCATTTGCATGCAAAATCCCCGGGAATCCTAGTCTGCAGCAGAATGTTTGTGTGGCATCTGTGTGAACCGGCCCCTCTGTTTCTGCTGTGATTTGTGGGAAAGACATTATTATCATGTTTTTTATATTATTATAACTGGAGTCTGTCCTTGGCCTGAGACCGGACTTTACCAACCTCGAAATGTGCGAGGGCATCGAAGAGGATCTCAACGGGTGTTCAATCGAGGCATCCATTGCTGTAGACTTCCAATTACTGTAGACTGGTAGAGCGAGGAGTTGTTTTAGACTTTTTTTGGTGTAAGTTACCTGCAGTGAGACCATCTCTATGAAAAGACTCAACAGAGACCTACAATGTGTCCTCATTTTGTCACACATCACAACAACCCTAATGTTCTTGATAAAGCCCAAATGATTACCCTGTCCTTTACGTAAAGAAATGTCTTTATAGATAAGGAATAAATCTACTGACTGGACCTTTTTTTGCTCATTGGATTCATTTACATGTTGAATGTGATACAAAACAATGTGTCGGGATCCACAGCTTTTTTACTTCTTCTATTTCCATGTGTTTGTTATTTATTTGCCTCTGTGGAAATAAAAGTGTGTCTCTAGGCCAGGGGTCTCTAAACTTTTTAGAGTCATCATCCCCTCAGGATCCCCATCAGTGTCCCCCCTTACATCAGGGAATATATCAGATTTCCCCTTACATCAAAGTCCTCATCAGGGCCACTCTTGCATCAGTGATCCCATCAGAGTCTTCCTTACATCAAAGTTCCCATCGGAGCCCTTCTTACATCAGGGTCCCCATTAGAGTCCTCCTAACATCAGGGTCCCCATTAGAGGCCTCTTTACTTCAGGCTCCCCACTAGAGTCTTGTATTACATCAGGATCCCTATCAGTGTCCCCCCTCAGATTAGGGAATCCAGCAGATTTCCCCTTACATCAAAGTCCCCATCAGAGCTGCTCTTACATCAATGATCCCATCAGAGTCTCCCTTACATCAAAGTCCCCATTGGAGCCCTTCTTACATGAGGGTCCCCATCAGAGTCCTCCTTACATCAAAGTCCCCATTGGAGCCCTTCTTACATGAGGGCCTCCATTAGAGTCCTCCTAACATCAGGGTTCCTATTAGCACCTCCTTACATCAGATTGCCCACCAGAGTCCTCCTTACATCAGGGTCCCCATTAGAGGCCTCTTTAATTCAGGCTTCCCACTAAAGTCCCTTATTACATCAGGATCCCTATCAGTGTCCCCTCTTACATCAGGGAATCCATCTGAGTTCCCCTTACACCAAAGCCCCCATCAGAGCTGCTCTTACATCAGTGATCCCATCAGAGTCTCCCTTACATCAAAGTCCCCATCGGAGCCCTTCGTACATCAGGGTTCCTATTAGCACCTCTTTACATCAGATTGCCCACCAGAGTCCTCCTTACATCAGGGTCCCCATTAGAGGCCTTTTTACTTCAGGCTCCCCACTCGAGTCTTGTATTACATCAGGATCCCTATCAGTGTCCCCCCTCACATCAGGGAATCCAGCAGAGTTCCCCTTACATCATAGCCCCCATCAGAGCCGCTCTAACATCAGTGTTCCCATCAGAGTCTCCCTTACATCAAAGTCCCCATCGGAGCCCTTCTTACATCAGGGTCACCATTAGAGTCCTCCTTACATCAGGGTTCCTATTAGCATTCTCCTTACATCAGATTCCCCACCGGAGTCTCCCTTTATATCAGGCTTCCTATCAGAGTTCCCCTTACATCAGAGTCTTCATTAGAACCAGGAACGTCTTTAAGGCAGGGAAAAAGGGGCAGCTGCCCTGGGCTCCATCATTGTTGCGGGGCCCAAAGCAGCTGCCTCATACTTGCCAACTATCCCAGTTTAAATTCCCCTATCCCTTGAAGTCCCGTGCTGTATCCCGATATCTCAGTGTGAAATTCTGTTACTAATGCTGCCCAGCTCTGCCCTATTGGGGTGTAGAGATGGCTCACCTGCATACCCTGTCTTTACATGTAAATAACCTGCATTGATATGTAAATAGCAGCAGCATTATTATGTAAATAGTCACATACCGCGGCATTGATATGTAAATAGAGGCGCCATTCATATGTAGATCATGCCCCCCTGAGGTCATATCTACCATCGCTTCTGCTGAATGCTGCCCACTGGGGAGGTAAAGGGGCATGCTTGAAAGTCCTGCCTACAACTGTGGTCATTAAGCCTAACATCAGCCTGTTCTGCAAAGGTAAGCAAATTGGAGGTGGAACCCTTTTTCAAAATAGCATGGTGCCACAGCACTGTAAATTGTGGTGCATGCGAATATGCACATCTCAGCCGATGAGTGAGGGTGTCATTAACAATTAATGGCACTGCTGTGTATCTGCTAAAGGGCAGCTCGGTTCTGTGGTGTCAGGAAAGCGATTTTGCATGCATTCCCGACACACACAAATGTGAATGCATTGGTGGTCAGTGTAAATCTTCTCATTACTTAGGGGCTTGGTGTACAATACTTTCAAGCTAGTGGCCAGTGTGAAGGTCCCCCTTACATTGGTGGTCAGTGTCAATCCCTCCTTACATTGGTGGTTGTTGTGAATGCTTCTATTACATAATTGGTCAGTGTAAATCCCCATTACATTAGTGGTCAGTGTAAATCCCCATTACATTAGTGGTCAGTGTAAATCCCCATTACATTGGTGGTCAGTGTAAATCCCCATTACTTTGGTGGTCAGTGTTAATCCCCATTACTTTGGTGGTCAGTGTAAATACCCATTACATTAGTGGTCAGTGTAAACACCCATTAAATTGGTGGTCAATGTAAATGTAAACACCCATTACATTAGTGGCCAGTGTAGAAACTCCTCTATATTGGTAATCGTTAAAAAAATACAAACTTGCATTTGTGGTCAGTTTTGAATCCTCCCTTTCATTGGTGGTCCATGCAGAAGCCCTTTTAAATTGGTGGTGAGTGTAAATCACCCTACATTGGTGGCCAGTGTAGAAATTCCCCTTTATTGGTTGTTGATGTAAAATCCCCATTACATTGGTTGTCAGTTTAAATTCTTCATTACATTGTTGATCATTGTACATTTCCCTTTACATTGGTGGTAAGTGCAGAATTGTCCTTACACTGGTGGTCAGTGTAAATCCCCCTTTACATTGGTGGTCAGAGTAAATCCCACCTAACATCAGTGCTCGTGTAGAAGTGTCACCTTACATTGGTGGCCAGTACAAATCTCGGCAATGGTTGTCAGTGTAAATTCCCCCTTACATAGAGGTCATTGTATATTCCCCCTTACACTGGTGGTTGGGGTATATGCTCCTGTTACATTGGTGTCAGTGTAGAAATCCCTCTTTATATTGGTGGGTGGCGTAAAATCCCCCGTTACATGGTGGTCAGTGCAAATTCCCCCTCACACTGGTGGTTGTCAGTGTAGAATCCCCCACTATATACTTGCCAAAGATTTCCAGCTTTGCTCTACATGATTCAGAATTTGCCACAGTGTACTGCCTCCAATGCCATCAACCCCCCAGCATTGCCACTGATCCCAGGAAGGGTTTTCTGTCTATTGATGAGTCCCCTCACCTTCCCAGTCCATGGTGTGCAGGCAATGAGGAGATGATGTGCTGTAACCTCTAGCAACCAATCAGTGAGCAGTAATGCTGTGCACTAACCTCTTACAACCAATCATTGAGTGGTAAGGATATGCAGTAACTTCTAGGAACCAAACAGTGAGCAGTAATGTGCAATAACCACTAGCAACCAATTAGTGAGTGGTAAGGATGTCCAGTAACCTCTAGCAACCAATCAGTGAGCAGTATTGATGTACAGTAATTTTTAGCAACCAATCAACAAGCAGAGGTCATGTGCTGTAACCTCTAGCAGCCAGTCAGTGAGCGGTAATGATACACTGTAACCTCTGGAAAACAATCACTGCCTGATCTGATTCAGTAAACTGATTTTGAGTCTAGCTGCTATCTATTGTATGTCTCAAAGCAGGTGTAGAGCAAATTGCATGGAGGGGGGCCAAGAAAATGTTTGCCCAGGGTCCAGTCAATATTAAAGATGGCCTTGATTAGAACTCATGCTTCGTTACGATCTCCATCAGAGTCCCCCCTACATGGGGTAGGGGAGTTGAAGTGAAGACCATAGGCAGCTTCTGCAGACCTTAATCCTCAAGCTGTGCACAATAAAACGGAACTTCACCCTAAAGGAGAAGTTCCGTTTTATGCACCCTCCTCTTCTTCTTCTTTTGAAACTTTTTTTTTTTTGGGGGGGAGTAAGGAGCGACTTTGATTTTTTTTCCAACAGGTTGAAGTACCTCTTTAAGGACATGCCACTGACCCTAGCTGCGGAATGGATAAAATTCAGGCCGTAGCTTGGAGACCCCTGCTCTAGGCAAAACATTTTGGAGAAAGACCAACTTTTCTCAACCAGGGTTCCTTCAAAGATTGCTAGGGGTTCCCTGGGTAATGAATAATTTCTGCCTCTTAGCTAGAGGAACCACTCATACTAACTTTCTTTTTAGCTATCTGTAAGGAGGGTATTCTTCCCACTGAGCAATACTGCATGGCACATTCTTCTCACTGACCACTAGTGATGAGCTTGGGTTTGTCCTGAATCTGGCAGTCAGCTGTCATTGCTGGGCTAGTGACATGAGGGACAGAGATTCCCCACCCAACAGGCGATGTACATAAAGGGGCAGGGATGCTTGTGACATCATTGACCTTATATGGGCATGTGGCTATCTTAGGTCAATGATGCCATGAGTATTCTCGCCCCTTTGTATACATGAGGTTAAAAGGAAAGATAAAAACTGCGCTCAGAGACTATGGATAACAGCTGACACTCACTAGACATATAGTGTAAACATATAAAGAATAAATAATAGTGTAGTGCTCAATGCTATGTGTATATATGTAAAATGAAATGCATAATAAAACAAATAGTGAATAAACAAAAGTGGTGATTAGGCCAATAAGCTAGTGCAATGATAGAAAATATCAAAACATGAAGACCATCAACAGAATAGTGATAAAATGAATTGTGCTGTAGTCAATAACTCTCAAAAATCATGAATGCATGATCATTCAAAAATAAAGTGAAATAGTTCACCATGGAAATTAAGTCCGTAGAGTAGAAGAAAAGACACCCATTTGAGGGCACAGTAGAATTAAAAACTTCTCCCTGAGTTGTGCAGTCCACCACCATATATTGAAAATGGCACGCTTACCAGAGAGTGTGGACTCACATACTGGTTAGTACTGAGTCAACGAGCATTTGTGAGGTGATACCTCAACAATGTCCAGCTGTATCGGATAGATCCTATGGAAATCCCCCCTCACAAATCACCCCGTTAATAACGGCAGACATCAATGGCAAAGGCTACTCCTGGGCATATACGTACGGAATAAAAGGCCACACATAGTGTAAAACTGCAAAAAAAGTTTTAATATCAAAACAGGTGTACACTTTCAAACATCCATTGAATAGCGCTGTATAATCCAATATGGGAACAGAAAGGATTGCAATGACTCCACGAGCGTCACTGAGGCTCATGGAGTCATTGCAATCCTTTCTGATCCCATATTGGATTATACAGCGCTATTCAAGTGGATGTTTGAAAGTGTACACCTGTTTTGATATTAAAACTTTTTTTGCAGTTTTACACTATGTGTGGCCGTTTATTCCGTACATTCAGGTGGATGTTTGTAAGTGTAGCACTGCCCCGTTGAGGGCTGCTTTGATTTACCTGTTCATCTGCACCACCCTGACCCTGTGAACACTCCAACCCACCCGGCACCTTTAAATGACACTCCAACACAAGTCAAACCAATCTATTAACCTTCTATAACCAATCTATTAACCTTCTTTGAGGAGGTGAGTTGCCATCTAGATAAAGGAAGGCCCGTAGACGTGGTGTATCTGGATTTTGCAAAAGCATTTGACACAGTTCCCCATAAACGTTTACTGTACAAAATAAGGTCCGTTGGCATGGACCATAGGGTGAGTACATGGATTGAAAACTGGCTACAAGGGCGAGTTCAGAGGGTGGTGATAAATGGGGAGTACTCAGAATGGTCAGGGGTGGGTAGAGGGGTCCCCCAGGGTTCTGTGCTGGGACCAATCCTATTTAATTTGTTCATAAACGATCTGGAGAATGGGGTAAACAGTTCAATCTCTGTATTTGCGAACAATACTAAGCTTAGCAGGGGATTAACTTCTCCGGAGGATGTGGAAACCTTGCAAGAAGATCTGAACAAATTAATGAGGTGGGCGACTACATAGCAAATGAGGTTCAGTGTAGAAAAATGTAAAATAATGCATTTGGGTGGCAAAAATCTGAATGCAATCTATACACTGGGGGGAGAACCTCTGGGGGAATCTAGGATGGAAAAGAACCTGGGGGTCCTAGTAGATGATAGGCTCAGCAATGGCATGAAATGCCAAGCTGCTGCTAACAAAGCAAACAGAATATTGGCATTAAAAAGGGGATCAACTCCAGAGATAAAACGATAATTCTCCCGCTCTACAAGGCTCTGGTCCGGCCGCACCTGGAGTATGCTGTCCAGTTCTGGGCACCAGTCCTCAGGAGGGATGTACTGGAAATGGATCGAGTACAAAGAAGGGCAACAAAGCTAATAAAGGGTCTGGAGGATATTAGTTATGAGGAAAGGTTGTGAGCACTGAACTTATTCTCTCTGGAGAAGACGCTTGAGAGGGGATATGATTTCAAAATTAGAAGAAAAGAGGTTTCACCTTAAACTACAGCTTAATTACAGATTTATAGATAGATAGATAGATAGATAGATAGATAGATAGATAGATAGATAGATAGATAGATAGATAGATAGATAGATAGATAGATAGATAGATAGATAGACAGATATAGTATATATCTATCTCTCTCTCTCTCTCTCTCTATATATATATATATATATATATATATATATATATATATATACAGTATCTCACAAAAGTGAGTACAACCCTCACATTTTTGTAAATATTTTCTTCTATCTTTTCATGTGACAACACTGAAGAAATGACACTTTGCTACAATGTAAAGTAGTGAGTGTACAGCTTGTATAACAGTGTAAATTTGCTGTCCCCTCAAAATAACTCAATGCACAGCCATTAATGTTTAAACCGCAACAAAAGTGAGTACACCCCTAAGTGAAAATTTCCAAATTGGGCCCAATTAGCCATTTTCCCCTCCCCGGTGTCATGTGACTCGTTAGTGTTACAAGGTCTCAGGTGTGAATGGGGAGCAGGTGTGTTAAATTTGGTGTTATCGCTCTCACTCTCTCATACTGGTCACTGGAAGTTCAACATGGCACCTCATGACAAAGAATTCTCTGAGGACCTGAAAAAAAGAATTGTTGCTCTACAATAAAGATGGCCTAGGCTATAAGAAGATTGCCAAGAAACTGAGCTGCAGCAGGGTGGCCAAGACCATACAGCTGTTTAACAGGACAGGTTCCATTCAGAACAGGCCTCGCCATGGTCAACCAAAGAAGTTGAGTCCACATGCTCAGCGTCATATCCAGAGGTTGTCTTTGGGAAATAGACGTATGAGTGCTGCCAGCATTGCTGCAGAGGTTGTAGGGGTGGGGGGTCAGCCTGTCAGTGCTCAGACCATACGCCGCACACTGCATCAAATTGGTCTGCATGGCTGTCGTCCCAGAAGGAAGCCTCTTCTAAACATGATGCACAAGAAAGCCGGCAAACAGTTTGCTGAAGACAAGCAGACTAAGGACATGGATTACTGGAACCATGTCCTGTGGTCTGATGAAACCAAGATAAACTTATTTGGTTCAGATGGTGACAAGCGTGTGTGGCGGCAACCAGGTGAGGAGTACAAAGACAAGTGTGTCTTGTCTACAGTCAAGCATGGTGGTGGGAGTGTCATGGTCTGGGGCTGCATGAGTGGTGCCGGTGTTCTGCCGAGAAAGTTCCTCTCGGCGGATAAGGACCCCCATCTACTGCGCAGGCGCAGCGCCTGTGCAGTAGGAGCCGGTGGAAATAGCCGAAGCGAAATACAGAAGAAATCAGCTGTACACGGCGCCTGTAAGAGGGCCCCTCGCAGGCTTGCTTCGCTCGCCACGCTTCGGGCATGGCCTCGCTTCGCTCGGCACTTTTTTATTCCCCCTCTAAGTCCACTTGGATGGTGGGGCTTCAGCCTGGACCTAGGGCGCAGGCACCGTGTACAGCTGATTGAAGATTTTCATCTTCGGCTGTTTTCGGCGGCTCCTGGTCATTCGTACTGCGCAAGCGCAGCGCTTGCGCAGTACAGGGGGGAACTTATCTGCCGAGGGAACTTTCTCGGGAAAGACACCGGCACTTGAGAGCTACAGTTCATTGAGGGAACCATGAATGCCAACATGTACTGTGACATACTGAAGCAGAACATGATCCCCTCCCTTCAGAGACTGGGCCACAGGGCAGTATTCCAACATGATAACCCCAAACACACCTCCAAGACCACCACTGCCTTGCTAAAGAAGCTGAGAGTAAAGGTGATGGACTGGCCAAGCATTTCTCCAGACCTAAACCCTATTGATCATCTGTGGGACATCCTCAAATGGAAGGAGCAGGAGCGCAAGGTCTCTAACAGCCACCAGCTCCGTGATGTCATCATGGAGGAGTGGAAGAGGACTACAGTGACAACCTGTGAAGCTCTGGTGAACTTCATGCCCAAGAGGGTTAAGGCAGTGCTGGAAAATAATGGTGGCCACACAAAATATTGACACTTTGGGCCCAGTTTGGACATTTTCACTTAGGGGTGTACTCACTTTTGTTGCCAGTGGTTTAGACATTAATGGCTGTGTGTTGAGTTATTTTGAGGGGACAGCAAATTTACACTGTTATACAAGCTGTACACTCACTACTTTACATTGTAGCAAAGTGTCATTTCTTCAGTGTTGTCACATGAAAAGATAGAAGAAAAGATTTACAAAAATGTGAGGGGTGTACTCACTTTTGTGAGAAGGGGGTTCTGCCAATGTAAACAAGCGGATCCCCATTCTGCCACATGACATGTCAGAGATCTGTTCCCAAAGGTCGGGAGCAGTGATCTCTGTCATGTCCCTGGCAGCCCATCCCCCTACAGTTAGAACACACCTAGGGAACACACTTAACCCCTTGATCGCCCTCTAGTGGTAACCCCTTCCCTGTCAGTGTAGTTTTTACATTGATCAGTGCATTTCTATAGCATTGATCAATGTAATAATGTCACTGGTCAAAAAAAGTGTCATTTGGGGTCAGATTTGTCCGCCGAAATGTCACAGTCCTGCTAAAAAACGCAGATTGCCGCCATTACTAGTTAAAACAATAAAAAAATAAAAGTCCCTAAATCTATCTATCCTAGTTTGTATACGTGATCATTTTTGTGCAAACTAATCACTATACACCTATCGCGATTTTTTTTACCAAAAATATGTAGAAGAATATATATTGGCCTAAACTGATGAATAAATGTGTTTTTTTTTTTTTTTGGATATGTATTATAACAATAAAAGTTTTTTCAAAATTGTCGCTCTTTGTTTATAGCGCAAAAAATAAAAACCGCAGAGGTGATCAAATACCTCCAAAAGAAAGCTCTATTTCTGGGAAAAAAAGGACGTCAATTTTGTTTGGGTACAGCGTCATACGACAATACATGCAATTGTCAGTTAAAGAATTGCAGTGCCGTAAAATGGCCTGGTCATTCAGTCCTTAAGTAGTTAATCAATAGCAACAGCAATGTCCAGAGTACAGGCCTGCAGTAGTCTTCACCGGCACTTGGAGCTCATTGAATTACAGTGAGGACGGAAAGTATTCAGACCCCCTTAAATTTTTCACTCTTTGTTATATTGCAGCCATTTGCTAAAATCATTTAAGTTCATTTTTTCCTCATTAATGTACACACAGCACCCCATATTGACAGAAAAACACAGAATTGTTGACATTTTTGCAGATTTATTAAAAAAAGAAAAACTGAAATATCACATGGTCCTAAGTATTCAGACCCTTTGCTGTGACACTCATATATTTAACTCAGGTGCTGTCCATTTCTTCTGATCATCCTTGAGATCCTTCATTTGAGTCCAGCTGTGTTTGATTATACTGATTGGACTTGATTAGGAAAGCCACACACCTGTCTATATAAGACCTTACAGCTCACAGTGCATGTCAGAGCAAATGAGAATCATAAGGTCAAAGGAACTGCCTGAGGAGCTCAAAGACAGAATTGTGGCAAGGCACAGATCTGGCCAAGGTTACTAAAAAATTTCTGCTGCACTTAAGGTTCCTAAGAGCACAGTGGCCTCCATAATACTTAAATGGAAGACGTTTGGGACGACCAGAACCTTTCCTAGAACTGGCCGTCCGGCCAAACTGAGCTATCAGGGGAGAAGAGCCTTGGTGAGAGAGGTAAAGAAGAACCCAAAGATCACTGTGGCTGAGCTCCAGAGATGCAGTCGGGAGATGGGAGAAAGTTGTAGAAAGTCAACCATCACTGCAGCCCTCCACCAGTCGGGGTTTATGGCAGAGTGGCCCGACGGAAGCCTCTCCTCAGTGCAAGACACATGAAAGCCCACATGGAGTTTGCTAAAAAATACCTGAAAGATTCCAAGATGGTGAGAAATAAGATTCTCTGTTCTGATGAGACCAAGATAGAACTTTTTGGCCTTAATTCTAAGCGGTATGTGTGGAGATAACCAGGCACTGCTCATCACCTGTCCAATACAGTCCCAACAGTGAAGCATGGTGGTGGCAGCATCATGTTGTGGGGGTGTTTTTCAGCTGCAAGTACAGGACGACTGGTTGTAATTGAGGGAAAGATGAATGCGGCCAAGTACAGGGATATCCTGGACGAAAACCTTCTCCAGAGTGCTCAGGACCTCAGACTGGGCCAAAGGTTTACCTTCCAACAAGACAATGACCCTAAGCACACAGCTAAAATAACGAAGGAGTGGCTTCACAACAACTCCGTGACTCTTCTTGAATGGCCCAGCCAGAGCCCTGACTTAAACCCAATTGAACATCTCTGGAGAGAACTAAAAATGGCCGTCCAACAACATTTACCATCCAACCTGACAGAACTGGAGAGGATCTGCAAGGAGGAATGGCAGAGGATCCCCAAATCCAGGTGTGAAAAACTTGTTGCATCTTTCCCAAAAAGACTCATGGCTGTATTAGATCAAAAGGGGCTTCTACTAAATACTGAGCAAAGGGTCTGAATACTTAGGACCATGTGATATTTCAGTTTTTCTTTTTTAATAAATCTGCAAAAATGTCAACAATTCTGTGTTTTTCTGTCAATATGGGGTGCTGTGTGTACAATATGGGGTGCTGTGTGTACAATATGGGGTGCTGTGTGTACATTAATGAGGGAAAAAAAATGAACTTAGCAAATGGCTGCAATATAACAAAGAGTGAAAAATTTAACGGGGTCTGAATACTTTCCGTCCCCACTGTATATCTAAATTATGGCACAGTGATGTGATGGTAGGCAGGACAGCCTAAACTGGCTAGTGATATTCCTTAGAGTAGTTCAGGATATGGATGTCTATGTACAGTGTCTTATATAATGCAATAAAGTGTTTCCATGGGCAAGTTGTCTATACACAGTGTTCAAGCAAGATAACCAGGTAAGGATTGTGAACGATGGGCAACTGCCCTCTCACTGACTGCAGAGCCGAACAGGAAGCTCCTGAACAGCGGTCCTGAGTTAGATTTCCTTCTGGGAGATGAATGTAGGTGCTCCACCAGCTACTGGACACGGACGGTCATTGGATCCGTCTGATGGGGTGGTACCGCTGGGATGTCCCACGAACAGCAAGCAGAGTTGAGCCCTCCGGGGCCATGCTGAAGTCACTTGATCACCGCATGGTAGGCCGCAGCCCTCTTGCCTAGCAGCAGAGAGGTGCTCACTCGATCAGGCCCAGGAAGAGGAGAGCGCTTTCATAGTTTCTCCCAGAGGTCTGTTCGTGTTGCAGAGAGACCTCTGGGATGTGTAGTCCAGGGGTAATATCACAACATCAGAATGGCTGCTCAAGAGACTACTAATCCCACAATCCTCCCTGCTTGGCTCAAAGATATGATGTCAGTCACTGGAGCCCAGCACTAGAGGGACGTTGGAATAGATGGAGAATAACGGTGGGTGGTCTGCGGAACAAGGTAACTGTAGTCCACTGTCGGCTACATCAGCTTACACCTGTTTTCACATAAATTTTTTTTTTTTTTTTTTTTGCAGTTTTACAATATGTGTGGCCGTTTATTCCCTACATATATGCCCGGGAGTAGCCTTTTCCATTGATGTCTGGCGTTATTGGGAGCCTATTTGCGTCAATTGGAACCTCTCCATTCGATTCGTGACGGGGTGATTTCCATACCATCTATCTGATACAGCTGGAAATTGTTGAGGTATCACCTCACAAATAGACATATGCAATTCGTTTAGTTCAGAATTAGTTTTTTAACGAATTTTGACAAATTCGTTAATTCTGAAATTTCTGAATTTTTCAATTTCCGAAATTTCCGTATTTCTGAATTTCGAATTTCCGAAATACCGAATTTACAAACTTCCAAATTTTCACATTTCCGAATTTTCGGAAATTCTACATTTTGGAAATTTGAAATTCGGAAATTCGAAATTTCGGAAATTGGAACATTTCGGAAATTCGAAAATTCGAATTCGGAAGTTCGGAAATTCGAAAACAGGAGATTTTAAAATTTGAAATTAGGAAATTCAAATATTCGAAATTTCATTAATTTGAAAATCCAAAAATTTGGAAATTTGAAAATCCAAGAATAAGAATGAAAATCTGAAAATTCAAAAGAATAAAAATCTGAACATTTGAAAACCCGAAAATTTGAAATAATTACTAACTAACTAATAGGGATGGGCGAACGGTTCGGCCCGAGCATAAGTTTGGGCCGAACTTTGGTTGTTCGGGTGTTCTGCAGAACTTCGAACAATATGCGGTGTTTGGGGCAAATTCGAAAGCCGCTGGAACACCGTTATTGTCTATGGGACACTAACATGAAAAATCAAAAGTGTTCATTTTAAAGGCTTATATGCAAGTTATTGTCATAAAAAGTATTTGGGGACCCGGGTCCTGCCCCAGGGGACATGTATCAATGAAATTTTTTTTTTTAAAATGGCCGTTTTTTCGGGAGCAGTGATTTTTTTAATGCTTAAAGTGAAACAATAAAAATGAAATATTCCTTTAAATATTGTGCCTGGGGGGTGTCTATAGTATGCCTGTAAAGTGGTGCGGTTTTCCCGTGTTTAGAACAGTCCCTGCACAAAAAGAAATTTCTAAAGGAAAAATTGTCATTTAAAACCGATCGCGGCTGTAATGAATTGTCAGGTCTCAGCAATATGGATAAAACTCATTGGGGAAAAAAGAGCATGGGATCCCCCGCCCCAGTCCATTACACAGGCCCTTTGGGTCTGGTATGAATATTAAGGGGAACCCCGAACCAAAATGTAAAAAAATTGCATGGGGGTCCCCCTAAAATCCATACCAGGCCCTTCGAGTCTGATTTGGAAATTAAGGGGAACCCTGCGCCAAATTAAAAAAAAATGGCGTAGGGGTTCCCCCCACCAAAATTTTTGAAAAATGGTGTAAGGGTCCCCCTCAAAATCTATACCAGACCCTTATCAGAGCACACAACTTGGCAGGCCACAGGAAAAGAGGTGGGGATGAGAGAGCGCCCCCCCCCTCCTGAACCGCACCAGGCCACATGCCCTCAACATGGGGAGGGTGCTTTGGGGTAGCCCCAAAGCACCTTGTCCCCATGTTGATGGGGACAAGGGCCTCATTCCCACAACCCTTGCCCAGTGGTTGTGGGGGTCTGCGGGCGGGGGGCTTATTGAAATCTGGAAGCCCCCTTTAACAAGGGGACCCCCAGATCCTGGCCTCCCCCTGTGTGAAATGGTAACGGGGTACAATTACACCTACCATTTCACAAAAAAAAGTGTCAAAGTGTTAAAAATGACACAGCTTGGGGACAAGTCCTTTATAAAAAAAAAAAAGTCCCACAATGTCCATTCATCTTCTTCATCACACCGCGACAGACCGAACAAGAAAAAAAATAGCAGAGACCGATCCGCCTCAATGGGAGGCTCCCGCCATGTGACGCTTCACCGCCTTTAACAGTTCTCATATAACTGAGGGCGGGGCCAACCGGTGACGTCCCCAGGTGACCCCGCCCCCTCTGACGCCACAGAGACTTTATTTGAAGCCACAGGCACAGTGAGGCTGCAATGGGCACAGTGAGGCTGCAATAGTGGGCACAGTGAGGCTGCAATGGGCACAGTGAGGCTGCAATAGTGGGCACAGTGAGGCTGCAATGGTGGGCACAGTGTGGCTGCAATGGTGGGCACAGTGTGGCTGCAATACTGGGCACAGTGAGGTTGCAATACTAGGCATAGTGAGGCTGCAATAGTGGGCACAGTGAGGCTGCAATGGTGGGCACAGTGAGGCTGCAATGGTGGGCACAGTGAGGCTGTAATGGTGGGCACAGTGAGGCTGTAATGGTGGGCACAGGTGAGGCTGCACTGATAAAGTTGTTGCTAATATTTCTTTTTGTAACTTAATTCTGCATAAAACATTTGAGTGTCATTTCATGGGATAATTTATGAGGGCGTGTTTAGGGGCGGGGCAGGGTAGGGGTTGGGTGGAACACTGGTGGCGAGTAACCCTTGAGGCCTGGCTAGTAGCTCAGGACTTGAAATGTTGATCCCTGCAGTGATTTCCACCTTCTAGAGGGATACCACAGGTATATAGTACATAGTTAAATTGGTCCAAGGTGATCCAATGCAACTATGTAAAAATAAATCCATACCTGGAATTCAGCTTTAAAGCTGGATTCTAGGCATTCAGCTCCCTTGTAAAAAGGGAAGGCACGCTGTGACGAATCGAAACGAAACACATTTTTTCGTCATGCACATGCCTACATCTGACAGTTTTATTGCACTCCTGGAAGAGGTCGAACGCGTATTTCCGGGACCTGATGCTTCAGGTCTAAGCGTCTTCAACATTAAAGCTGGTGCAGCTACTATGTCCGCCCCTCCCCTCCCCCTGCCCAATCACAGAACCCTTTGTACTATGTGAACTCATTCACAAAATACAAAGGCTTCTCTGAATGGGCAGAAGAGGGGAGGGGCAGGCGTAGCTGCTCTGCGTGCCTCTTCTCTCCTCTCTCAGAGCCCTCGAGTGTCCGTGTGTGCTCTGAAGAGGGCCAACGCTGTATTTCCGGGACCTGATGCTTCAGGTCTAAACATCTTCAACATTAGAGCTGGTGCAGCTACTATTGCCTGCCCCTCCCCTCCTCCTGCCCAATCACAGAACCCTTTGTACTATGTGAACTCATTCACAAAGTACAAAGGCTTCTCTGAATGGGCAGCAGATGGGAGGGGCAGGCGTAGCTGCTCTGTGTGCCTCTTCTCTCCTCTCTCACAGCCTCGTATGCTCTGACGGAGCAATAAACCTGCCAGATGTAAATAATAGAGATAAGTTCAGGCGGTGTCACGCACCTCCTTGGACTTAACTCATAGTGTGCCTTCACTGTTTATAAAGTGGCTGAATTCCCAGAATTCTGCTTTAACAATCATCTACCATAAAGTGAAATATAATTTTGGATGTATACTGAGTATACATTTTGCAATCTTACTTAGATCTCTGTTAATTAAACTCTATGAAGAACATTACCATGGTGACTGCTTTATCTGAAGGAAGCACAGAGGGCAAAGGGGACATAAGGGAGATTGCAACTCAATCAGGTTCTGAATAAGCCGCATATTTCCTGGAATCTTTCTAAAGAAGAAAGTACATTGATCTTCCTGCATCCCTGACCCCCGACTTTCAGATGAAGAGCACAATGTATTTAGCCTTCTCCTATTACTATGAACCATCAGTGAAGTTTATAAAGTTGCTCTGTGAAGATCCCACACATTTCCTTCCTTAACCACTTGCTTACCGGGCACTTACACCCCCTTCCTGCTCAAGCCATTTTTCAGCTTTCAGCGCTGTCACACTTTGAATGACAATTGCGCGGTCATGCAACACTGTACTCAAATTACATTTTTATCATTTTTTTCACACAAATTGAGCTTTTCTTTTGGTGGTATTTAATCACCACTGGGGGGTTTTTATTTTTTGCTAAACAAACAAAAAAAAGGCAGAAATTTAAGAAAAAAAAAAAAACGTTTCATAGTTTGTTATAAAATTTTGCAAACGGGTAATTTTTCTCCTTCATTGATATTCGCTGATGTGGCTGCACTGATGGGCACTGATAGGATGCACTGATGGGCACTAATGGGCTGCACTGATGGGCACTGATGGGCTTCCCTGATAGGCACAGATAAGACGGCACTGATGGGACCTGATGAGTGGCACTGATGGGTGGCACTAATGAGTGGCACTGATGGGTGGCACTGATGGGTGGCACTGATAGATGTCACTGATGGGCACTGATAGGTGGCACTGATGGGCACTGGTAGGTGGTATTGATAGGCAGCACTGGTGATGAGGCACTGATTAGTGACATTTATAGGTGGAACTGTGGGCACTGATAGGTGACACCGTGGGCACTGATAGGTGGTACTGTGGGCACTGGTAGGTGGCGCTGGTGGGCACTGGTAGGTGGCACAGGTGGGCACAGAAGCCTCTGCAGAGGCTCTCCACAGGGACGGGTGTCCCTCTCACAGCCGTTGGTGATCGGCTCTGTTTAAAGCACATGATCAGCTGTCATTGGCTGATAGCTGATCACGTGGTAAGGGGTCGGGATTGAACCCTTACTCCTATCTGTGATCAGCCAAGTCTCATAGACTCGCTGATCACAGAGTGCGCCGCTCACGCCCTGCAGGGGGCGTGCAGGCCGCTTGAGCATGGGAGGACGTCCATGGACACCCTCCCGGTAAATTAGGTCCGTGCTTTAGCCGTCTTTCGGCTATAGCGCGGACAGGAGATGGTTAAAGTTAATGTAAGGCTATTTTTTTTTATTTTTAAATAACAAACATGTTATACTTACCTCCACTGTGCAGCTCGTTTTGCACAGAGTGGCCCCTTCACCTGGTCTTCTGGGGTCCCTCGGCGGCTCTCTCGGCTCCTCCCCGCATCAGATAACCTTCTGGAAGAAGCGCTCTCCCGGGGGATTACCTTGAGGGTGCACTCCCGAGTTCAGCATTCGGCATCCATAGAGGCCGAATGCAGGACTCGGCCCCGCCCCCGGCACCCGCGTCATTGGATTTGATTGACAGCAGTGGGAGTCAATGGATGCGCTGCTATCAATCTATCCAATCAAGAGCCGGGAGCCTGTGGAGAGTGAGACAGCGCGTCCCCGCCGATTGAATCAAGGGGTTCAGGTAAGTAAAACGGGGGGAGGGCTGGGGGACCTGTGACTGCCAGGTGTTTTTTCACCTTAATGCATAGGATGCATTAAGGTGAAAAAACACGAAGGTTTACAGCCCCTTTAAATTCTGTGACACGTAGTCACTATGCCCTGTGAGTAGGCACTGCTGTGTCACACATTTCACAGAGCCCGCCTTCTGAGAGGAGGAGTTTCAGGAGGCGGAGTCAGTTACAGGAATCACTGCTTACCGGCAGCAAGGTACCATAGGATATGTAGTCCTTAGAAATGGAGGAGAAGCTGCAAAGCATGCTGGGAATCCAGGAAGTTGTGGAAGGAGACGGCCAGCAGACAGGCAGCACTTACAACATGAAAGGGGGTTTTTCAAACCATCTTATATCGGATTGTCCAATATAACTGTTGTTTTTATTGTTATTACAATGCTGATGTTATAAAATGAAAATGCATGCTGTGACCATAGATCTCATTTAAGAATGTGTATATACCAAAATAATTGTTTTTTTTTTTCAATTACTTTTCCTTTATACTGGATTTTCAAAATAGCAAACAAGATAATTCAGAGACAGGATGGAGCTTTAGTGCAGAATAGTTTATTAGTACATTTTCATAGGTATCTGTACATCACACCAGAAAGTGGGAGAACTGAGGAGGAAAGAGGGACACAGGGATTTGGTATCTGAAGAGGGACAGTTGGAGGTATGATGTTAACTTCAATTACAACTGTACCCAGAGTTTCCCTAATATGGAGGGACCAGGACTGGGACAAGGATGGGGAAGGGGGGCAGAAGGGACAAGGGCCCCGGGTGCAGCATTGCTACGTGGATGGGATGGGGGGGTGAACTGGAATAACAGTCACTGCAGAGTCACTCTTGTTATGAGGGAGAATTCAGCTCTCTGTTGGTAGAAAGCCGCTGAGAACACACCACCATCTCGATGCAGCACCGTATGGAGCGAGGGTAGACTGCTCTTTTTTCCTGTCAGGTAATATATCACATCCAGGTTGGGAAGAAGAAGCTACCTTCATTCCTGTTGGGCGCCACGCCGAGAAGGACTTCAGGTCTGAACTGAGTGAGCACACAGAAGGTGGGGGGACAACCCAGCCCTAGACCTCTCCTCCTCAGAACTAGAGATTGGCTGAACACCCCTCAGTTCGGTTCGCACCAAAACTCCCAAAAATGTGTAAAAAGCTCTGACCCAAGCCGCAAACTCTATTAAAATCTATGGGACCCCAACTTGAAAAAGTCAAAAGTCCCCATTTTAAAAGCTTATATTGAAGTTATTGGCCAAAAAAGGGTGTGGGGACCCAGATACTGCCCGGGGGGACATGGATCAATGCAAAATATATTTTTTTAACCACTTGCTGCCCGCCCACCGCCAAATGACGGCGGGGCGGTGCGGCTCTCATTCTGGGTGGACGTCATATGACAGTGATCATCAGTGCCCTGATTACAATAAAGCCTCCACAGTCCCAGCAATAAGTGCCATCAGTGCCAGCAATGAGTGCCCACCACTGCCAGCAATAAGTGCCCACCAGTGCCAGCAATTAGTGCCACAAGTGCCAGCAATCAGTGGCCATTAGTGATGCCAGTCAGTGCTGGCTATCAGTACTGCTCATCAATGCCCATCACTTCTGCCCATCAATGCCCATCACTGCTGCCCATCAATGCCCATCAGTTCCACCCATCAATGCCCATCAGTGCCGCCTATTCTTGCTGCCTATCTGTGCCCACTAGTGACACCTATCTGTGCCCACCAGTGCCGCCTATCAGTGCCCACCAGTGCCACCCATCAGTGCCCACCATTGCCACCCAGTGCAGCCTATCAGTGCTCATCAGTGCCACATATCAGTGCCACCTATCAGTGCCCATAAGTGCGGCATATTTGTGCCTTCTCATCAGTGTCACCTAATCAGTGCCCATAAGTGCTGCCTCATCAGTGCCTGAAAGTGCCAACTCATCAGTGCCCACCAGTGAAGGAGAAACATTCCTTATTTACAAAATTTACTGACAGAAACTAAGAAAAACTTTTTTTTCGCTTCCAGCGGTGGCGGCGTCATGATTGACAATGGATTTACATTGAGGAAATTTTTTTTTTTAAAGGAATTGTGAAAAAGCCCCCTACCCGCAACCCCCCACAACCACAGCCCAGGGTTGTGGGGAAGGGACCCTTCTAGAGCCCCCTGCCCCAAAGCACCCCCCCCATGTTGAGAGCATGTGGCCTGGTACGAAGCTTGCTCCCCCCCTTTCCTGACCTGCCAGGCTGCATGCTCGAACAAAAGTCTTGTATGGATTTTGGGGGGCCCCACACCATTTTTTTACATTTTGCCATGGAATTCCCCTTAAAAACCGTACCAGACCCAAAGAGCCTGGTATGGATTGGGAGGGGACCCTGACGCCCGTTTTTTTTTTTTAATTTTCTATTGCCGGTAATGTTTTTTTTATTCAGCTGTCAGCGGCCGGCTTCCCAGCCTGCTCCTTAACAACCAGCCATTCACTGTGCCCTGATTGGGCAGAGCTCCCACTGACACTAATGCAGCACCATTTTCTCTCAGCAACACCAAAATATTTGCTTTGCTAACACTAAACTGCCTCTCAGCCAATCAGGAGGCACGGATCCAATAGCTGTCACCTGATTGGCTGAAGGCACAGGTGCCCTGATTGGACGCCTAACAGAACGCCAGAATGGGAGGACAGAGAGCCATGGAGGACACAGGAGCTGGCCGCCATCACCTGCTGCTTGTCCCACAGCTCACCACCGTCACCGCCATCAGGATAGGGTAAGTGTATGCCGGCAGACGGCGAGCAGGGGGAGTCACAGTGGCTGAATATGATGGGCACAGGCTGCATATGATGGGCACAGGCTACATATGATGGGCACAGGCTACATATGATAGGCACAGAGGCTGCATATGATGGGCACAGGCTACATATGATGGGCACAGGTTGCATATGATGGGCACAGAGGCTGCATATGATGGGCACAGAGGCTACATATGATGGGCACAGAGGCTACATATGATGGGCACACAGGCTACATATGATGGGCACATAGGCTACATATGATGGGAACAAGCTGAATATGATGTGCACAGAGGCTAAATATGATGGGCACAGAGGCTAAATATGATGAGCACAGCGGCTGCATATGATGGGCACAGAGGCTGCATATGATGGGCACAGAGGCTGCATATGATGGGCACAGAGGCTACATATGATGGGTACAGGCTGCATATGATGGGCACAGAGGCTGCATAAAATGGGCACAAGCTGCATATGATGGGCACAGAGGCTACATATGATGGGCACAGAGGCTGCATATGATGGGCACAGAGGCTACATATGATGGGCACAGAGGCTGCATATGATGGGCACAGAGGCTGCATATGATGGGCACAGAGGCTGCATATGATGGTCACAGAGGCTACATATGATGGGTACAGGCTGCATATGATGGGCACAG
This sequence comes from Aquarana catesbeiana, assembly GCF_042186555.1. Taxonomy (NCBI): domain Eukaryota; kingdom Metazoa; phylum Chordata; class Amphibia; order Anura; family Ranidae; genus Aquarana; species Aquarana catesbeiana. The sequence continues at coordinate 16,990,669 of NC_133326.1, forward strand.
AGGCTGCATAAGATGGGCACAAGCTGCATATGATGGGCACAGAGGCTACATATGATGGGCACAGAGGCTGTATATGATGGGCACAGAGGCTACATATGATGGGCACAGAGCTACATATGATGGGCACAGAGGCTGCATATGGTGGGCCAGAGGCTGTATGTTCAGCACAGGCTGCATATGATGGGCACAGACTGCACATGATGGGCACAGAGGCTGAATATGATGGGCACAGGCGCTGCACATTATGATGGGCACATTGGCTGCATTTTATGGGCACAGTGGCTGCATTTGATGGGCACAGTGGCTGCATTTGATGAGCACAGTGGCTGCAATTGATGGCACAGTGGCTGCATTTTATGGGCAATGTGGCTGCAATTGATGGCATAAGTGAGGCTATAATTGATGTTATTTTTTTTAGTATTTTTCAGAATTTTTCAGTTTGTTTTCGCCCCCCAAAAATTTTGACCAGCAGCTGTCACTGCTTTAAGTGACCAAACTAAACCAAACCTTTTTCTGACATTTGTTGCTTACAAGCAAACATTTTTTGCTAGAAAATTACTTATAACCCTCAAACATTATATATATATATATTTTTTTTAGCAGAGACCCTAGAGAATAAAATGGCAGTTGTTGCAATATTTTATGTCACACTGTATTTGCACAGCGGTCTTTCAACTTTCAGCGGTCTTTGGGGAAAAAACACACTTAAATAAACTAATAAAAAACTTAACAGTAAAGTTAGCCCAATTTTTTTTTTTATTTTGTATAATGTGAAAGATGATGTTACGCCGCAAAAATCGTGATCTTTATTCTAAGCAAAAAAAAAATCGCCATTCTCATTTTGGCCAGAATCGTGCAGCTCTAACACTCCGGGATGCGCTTAGAGATCCATGCAGGTTCATGCAGCCGGTTGCCTGTCATTGATTTCAACAGGCTTAGATTGTAAGCTCTAAGGAGCAGGGCCCTCTGATTCCTAATGTATTAAAGTGTATTGTAATTGTACTGTCTACCCTCAAGGTGTAAAGCGCTGCGTAAACTGTTGGTGCTATATAAATCCTGTATAATAATCATAATAATAACAAGCGGACTGCACAGGGGTGCATGGAATAGCCTGTGCACCCTGCGCAGCTGAAAATGGCCCTTTGCATGGTTGTACAGATCAGTACGCCTGCGCAAAAGAGGCCTAAAAGAAGAAGAGGTTGGGCACAGTGGCTGGACAAATCGTACACGGCATCTAATGCAGATGGGGGATAATTCATTATAATCTGGGTGTTTCCTTATAGGGGATGCTTGGGGCTACAGGTGATAGAAGGGACTAATGTTTGCTCCCTCCTTTTTCCTTCATATAGGCAGTGAATCTTGACATTTGAAAGGACACATGGGATGGCCCAGATCTAAGCCCAGATAAAATATCCTCTCTGTTAATTATCATATCTTTTCCATTTTAAATTTTGTATTTTCATTTTGGATTGATCGTGGCATAGCTCCCAACTGTCCCTGATTTCGAGGGACTGTCCCTGATTTGGTGCAATGTCCCTCCATCCCTCATTCCTCCCCATTTGCCCCTCATTTTGGTCTGATCTTTATAGTTGTATATAAAATGCACTTTTTATCTATCAAAAAGTGTTTTCCAGCGCTAAACCTTTCATCTGATTCCTAAATTGCTGCATTTGTAAATTCCAAAAGCCAATCTAAAGGAATAGTAGTGGTAAAAAAAAGCACTTGTGGGTCTAACCAATCTTGTTTTTTTGTACAATTCTCCTTTAAGGGGGGCGTGGCAATGGGGTGTGTCCTATGCCTGCATTCTTTTGCTGATAGGTGTCCCTCATTCCCATCTCAAAAAGTTGGGAGGTTTGTAGTCGCTATGCACTGTGATTGGATCTGGACATTTCACTAATATACTTTAGGTTCAATGTGTTTGATGTTTTGTTGTGTTTTGTTTTGTTTGTCCAAGAAATTAACCACATGCCGACCAGCGCACAACGATATACGTCGGCACAATGGCACAGCTGGGAAAAATGGGTGTACGGGTACGTCCCCTTTAAATCGCGGCATTTTGGGCGCGCGCGCGCGCACGCCGCAAACTCCATGACCGTGCCCACGGGTCCCGCAGACTCGATGTCCACCGGGGGCCCGCGATCGCATCAGTGAGAGGCAGAACGGGGAGGTGCCTATGTAAACAAGGCATTTCCCTGTTCTGCCTAGCAACATGACAGAGATCTACTGCTCCCTGTCATCGGGAGCAGTGATCTCTGTCATGTTCTAGTGATCCCATCCCCCCCCTACAGTTAGAATCACTCCCTAGGACACACATAACCCCTTGATCGCTCCCCCTAGTGTTTAACGCCTTCTCTGCCAGTGTCATTTACACAGTAATCGGTACATTTTTATAGCACTGATCACTGTATAAATGACAATGGTCCCAAAATAGTGTCAAAAGTGTCTGATGTGTCCGCCATAATAGCGCACTCACGATAAAAATCGCAGATCGTCGCCATTACTAATAAAAAGAAAAAATTATAATTAAAATGCCATAAATCTATCCTCTATTTTGTAGACGCTATAATTTTTGCGCAAAACCAATCAATATACCCTTATTGCGATTTTTTTTTAACCAAGAATATGTAGAAGAATACATATCGGCCTAAACTGAGAAAGAAATTATTTTTTTTTATATATTTTTGGGGGATATTTATTACAGCAAAAAGTAAAAAAATATTGCTTTTTTTTTTCAAAATTGTCTCTCTTGTTTTTGTTTATAGCGCAAAAAATAAAAACCGCAGAGGCGATCAAATACCACCAAAAGAAAGCTCGATTTGTGGGAAAGAAAGGACGTCAATTTTGTTTTGGGTGCAACGTCGCACGGCCGCGCAATTGTCAGTTAAAGCGAAGCAGTGCCGAATCGCTAAAAGTGCTCTGGTCAGGAAGGCGGTAAAATCTTCCGGGGCTGAAGTGGTTAAATAGAAAGATTTATTAAAAAAAAAAAGAAGACGTGAAAAAGCATCTGTGGGTTTAATCAATGATTTTTTTTTTCATATAAATTCTAAACAGTCTGAAATTTCCCCTATTAGTACAGAGTGATGGAAATAGATTACAGAAGGGGGAGGACCGGCGCACTCTGGTGAGGATCATGAAGCCACGGGCTGCTATTTTTTTTTGTGGACAGCTGTCTTCTGGTGACACCGGGTATATTAACACTTTTCAGCTCTGTGCAAGTTTGTTAATTTTTCAACTTGAAAAAAAACTAAAATAAAAATCATTCTATTATAGAAGATGAGGTCAGGAACATTGTTTTACTGAAATCCAGTCACCGGTTCTCCCACGACCCTTTACATTATTCTTGTCATGTCTCGGAGTCCAGAGGAGGCACCATCTGTTGAGGATTCTCACACTGCTTCATTGTACAACCCCAGGATGGGGGGGGGGGGTGTTACGGGACCCCAATGGAACCCTGACATTAAATGGTCTGTTATAATGAAAAATAAGCATGCTTCAAACTGTTGAAAGCAAGGTGCATGCTAAATGCTTAAAGGGTAACTACACTTTCAGGGGAAATAAACAAAAAAATAAATAATATACTATATACAATTGCTACTACAAGTCATATTTTAATTGAATGCTATTAAAAAAGACCTTTCCTTTTCACTCTGCAGATCTGTAATTTTCCTGTAAAATGCAATATGACTACCTGGAGGCGTTCTGTACACAGATTGTATACAGAGCGCCCCACAGAAATGTCATTTCCGGCTTGTGTGATTGGCTCACTGATTTTCCCAGAAGTCTGCACTAAGATACAGTACAAGTCGGATTTTGGGCATCTCCTGCAACAGAAAATGTCACGAACATGAACAGAATATGAACAGTAGGGAAATCTTCCAATGGGGACACTAGTTCTGGTGACACCTCCCACCTTTTTGAGATGGGAATGAGGGACACCTATCAGCAAAAGTATGCAGGCATAGGACACACCCTTAGCCACGCCCGCTTAAAGGAGAATTGTACAAAAAAAAAAACAAGATTGGGTAAACCCACAAGTGCTTTGTTACCACTACTATTCCTTTATATTGGCTTTTGGAATTTACAAATGCAGCAATTTAGAAATCAGAAAGGTTTAGCTCTGGAAAACACTTTTTGATACATAAAAAGTGCATTTTATATACATCTCTATCGATCAGAGCAAAATGAGGGACAAATGAGGAGGAACGAGGGACAGAGGGACATTGCTCCAAATCAGGGACAGTTGGGAGCTATGCACACGGGGATTCCCTCTTTTTGGAAGATTTTCCTCTCCTCTCCTTTGCTGTATCTAAAACACACCTCCCAACTTTGTGAGATGGGAATGAGGGACACCTATCAGCAAAAGTATGCAGGTATAGGACACACCCCTGGCCACGCCCTCTTAACCACTTCAGCCCCGGAAGATTTTACCCCCTTCCTGACCAGAGCACTTTTTACGATTCGGCACTGCGTCGCTTTCGCTGACAATTGCGCGGTCGTGCGATGTTGCACCCAAACAAAATTGACGTCCTTTTTTCCCCACAAATAGAGCTTTCTTTTGGTGGTATTTGATCACCTCTGTGGTTTTTATTTTTTGTGCTATAAACAAAAAAAGTGCGAAAATTTTTTAAAAAAAAGCAATATTTTTTACTTTTTGCTATAATAAATATCCCCAAAATATATCTAAAAAAACAAATTTTTTCCTCAATTTAGGCCGATATGTATTCTTCTACATATTTTTGATAAAAAAATCGCAATAAGCATTTATTGATTGGTTTGCGCAAAAGTTATAGCATCTACAAAATAGGGGATAATTTTATGGCATTTTTATTATTAATTTTTTTTTATTAGTAATGGCGGCGATCTGCGATTTTTATCGTGACTGCGACATTATGGCGGACACATCGGACACTTTTGAAACTATTTTGGGACGATTGTCATTTATACAGCGATCAGTGCTATAAAAATGCACTGATTACTGTGTAAATGACACTGGCAGGGAAGGGGTTAAACACTAGGGGGCGATGAAGGGGTTAAGTGTGTCCTGGGGAGTGATTCTAACTGTGGGGGGGAGGGGCTTCCACTCACATGACAGCGATCACTGCTCCCGATGACAGGCAGCGGTGATGTCTGTCATGTCACTAGGCAGAACGGGCATATGCCTTGTTTATATAGGAATCTCCCCGTCTTGCAGCTCCGTGACATGATCGCCGGGACACCGGCGGACATCGAGTCCATGGGTCCCACGAGCACGAACACATACTGTACGCCACGGGCACACGCGCCCAATAGCCCCGCCAATTAAAGGGGACGTACCTGTACACCCATTTGGCCACCGCTGCCATTGTGCCGACGTATATCGGCATGCAGCGGTCGGCAAGTGGTTAAAATGACCTTTCCTTTTCACTCTGCAGATCTGTAATTTTCCTGTAAAATGCAATATGACTACCTGGAGGCGTTCTGTACACAGATTGTATACAGAGCGCCCCACAGAAATGTCATTTCCGGCTTGTGTGATTGGCTCACTGATTTTCCCAGAAGTCTGCACTAAGATACAGTACAAGTCGGATTTTGGGCATCTCCTGCAACAAGAAATGTCATGAACATGAACAGTATATGAATAGTAGGGAAATCTTCCAATGGGGTTCTGGTGATTCCCTCCTTTTGGAAGATTTTCCTCTCCTCTCCTTTGCTGTATCTAAAAAAATAAATAAAATAAATATAAATAAATGTTTTGTCTTTAGTTACACTTTAAAGTGATTGTGAAGGTTCTTGATCCTGGGCTGTGTGTGTTTATTGACTCATTTGCCTCCCGCTCTTTCATCAGTAGATTTAAATGACAGCAGCAGAAGCCAATGGCTCCTGCTGGTCTCCCTGAGTCCAATGAGGAGGGAGAGCAGCGCTGCTACTCTCGGCACAACACTGGTTTGAGATCGGGCTCAGATAAGTATTTAGGAGGAGGGGAGAAGCTGAACATAAAGGATTTTTTTTGTACCTTAAAGCGGTTGTAAATCCCAAAAAAAAAAAAAAGATCCTGTTCCTTTAAAGCATGATTAACAGCACATTGCTTCTGCGGTGTCATTTGTCCCATTCTATGCTGTAAAATACCTGGTTGATCCTGCCTGTTCTTGTGTCCCCCTATGTGTACTGACCACGGAAATCATGGCTGCTGATCCATGATACCGTGGTCAGTTTATGTGCCTCTGTCATCCGCTGTGTTTAGAGTCTCTCCCTCTTCCCCTCCGTCCCTTTCTGTTAGTTCCCACCATGTGAGCCGATCTCCTCCCTGCCCCTCCCCTCCTGCTGCTATTCTGTGTGGCAGTGTCAGAGAAATGGAAGAAGCCAGACTTGTCAGTATCGGCGCTTTCCCGCGAGCGGGTGCGCGATACAAAAGGAACAGCGCGGGCGCATGTGCATTGAAGCACGCATAACGTGTAACCCCCCTTGCGAGCCTGTAAAAGGCAGTCCAGCCCCTTGTCTAATTGCTGGTTTGTCTCTCAGCTTCCTGTGTTCCTAACCTGCGTTTACCTGTTGTGACCCGGATTGACCCTGACCTGCTCTGATTTTCTCCAGTACTTGACCCCCGGCTTGTTTAAAGGACCTCTCTACTCTGCCTGCCTCCTGTGTATGACCCCGGCTTGTATTAAGGACTTGTTCCTGCTGGACTTCCTGTGTTCGACCCCCGGCTTGTTTAAAGGACCTCTGTACTCTGCCTGCTTCCTGTGTATGACCCCGGCTTGTATTAAGGACTTGCTTCTTCTGGACTTTCTGTGTTTGACCCCCGGCCTTCTCCAAGGACTCATCCCCAGTCTCTACTTCCGGACCTGTTGGGTTAGAGTCCCAGCCGGGCTTCTTACTCTAGATTGGTGCCAAGTCTACCATTGCACGGTGTACCAGCTCTGCGAGAGATCTTCACTCAAGTCCCATCTGCCTGCTGGTGACCCGTGCCTCTTTGTGCCTTATACCCTCTGTATCACTTCCAGGGGTAAAGTGCGCTCAGCTGCAAGGGCAGCCGCTCTCAGCATCTCGGCCTTGGTGAGGACTTTGACAGGCAGTAAAGTTAGTGAGCACAATTACTGACAGCTACTCTATTATAACAAGCTATATACATCACAGTGTTTGTGTTTTTGTTTTTTTTAAATTATGAAGCTAAATGCCTTATTCCACAGTGCCACTGTGCGGTCATGTGACCGCCTGGTTTGACGTCAGAGGGGAATCTCAGCCCCTCCTGCTGTAGACCTTAGATCAGGGAAGGAGAGCAGCGGGAGGTCACGTGACTGCACAGTGACGCTGTGAAATAAGGTATTTAGCTTCATAATTAAAACAAACAAACACTGTGAAGTATAGCTTGTTATAACAGGGGATGTCAGTAATTGTGCTCACTTTAACCACTTGCCGACCAGCTCACATACCATTACGTCGGCAAAGTGGCTTGTTCCCGTGAATCGCTGCACCTGTGCGGCGGCCCCTTTAAGAGCTATAGCAGTCGCGCACGCCGACGACCACCCGCCATCGTAAACACACAAATACTCGTTCTGACAGGAGAGACAGATCCGCTGTTCCTACTAATCAGGAACAGCGATCTCTCTCCTCCTCCAGTCAGTCCCACCCCCCGACAGTTAGAAACACTCATGAGGGAACACATTTAACCCCTTGATCGCCACCTAGTGTTAACCCCTTCCCTGCCAGTGACTTTTATACAGTAATCAGTGCATTTTTTAAAGCACTGATCGCTGTATAAATGTCAATGGTCCCAAAAGTGTCCGATTTGTCCGCCGCAATGTCGCAGTCCCGCTAAAAAATCGCAGATCACCGCCATTACTAGTACGATTGGGTTCAGGTAAGGAAAAGGGGGGCTCTGGGGGGAGAGCTGCAGCACAAAAGGTTTTTTACCTTAATGGTGAAAACCATTAAGGTGAAAAACCTGTGGAGACTTTATAACTCTTTTAAACTGGTTGTAAAAGCTCAAGGTTTTTAACCTACATTCTATGCGTGAACCTTCTGTGTGCAGCAGCCCCCCCAGCGCCCCCTGATACTTACCTAAGTCCCATCCAGTGGTGGCTCTCGGCACCTCAAGGCCCCCCCCCCCTGGCTCGCTGTCTACCGGTCGGTCCACTTACCCCATCTAGGCGGGGATCAAGGAGCGGCTGGGATCGGGGCATCGGCGGACATCAGGCTGCGGCAGGCATCGGGGAGCGGCTCCTGTGTCTTCTCCTCCTCCTTGCTTCTGCCGCGTGTCTCCTCCCCTCCTCCTAGGCGTCCAATAGGATTGCCTGTCCTTTCAGCCAATCGGGTGACGTGTATCAGACTCACTTCCCGATTGGCCCGGAGGAGGATCAGTGTTCCAACAGCGAATGTTCATTCGCTGTTGTAACGCCTGGGTGGGCTCGTAGAGCAATGCTCTACGCCACGAGCCCACCCTATTTTGAAGCCTATTAGAGCCTATGGCTCTAATCAGGTGCTTAAAAAAAACACCCTCCGCCACTGTAATTTAGGTGCCCAGCGTCCTGAAAGGGGCTGGACACATGAAGGACACATGGGGTGGCGGTGGCAATAGATAGAGCATCGCATCGCCACATTGCTAGAAGGTGGAGGGGGTGGCAGCTGTGGATAGAGGCGGAGGCGCTCGGGTGCCCCTAATGGACGGGCCGACACTGGTCCCATCTCTATCCAGTGTTGTGCACAAGAGCCCAGGTCTTTATTGCCTGAGACAACGGAGGGAGCCATTGGCTCCCCCTATTGTCAATCACAGCCAGTGAGCCAATGAGTAGAAAGCATTGGGGGGCTGAGCTGCGCTCTGTGTGTAAATGGACACACAGAGCAGCGGCTTTGGAACGAGCCTGCTATGCTTGCTATGGGAGCGCTTGGCAGGTGGGAGGGGCCAGGAGCGCCAACAGGGAACACAAGAAGAGGAGGATCGGAGCTGCTCTGTGCAAAACCACTGCAGGTAAGTATGACAAGTTTGTGGTTAAACACTACTTACAGCGGCCAATCATACCACCTCTCTCATATTTATTTTGCATGTAAAACTCTGCGTGCTACTGCCTTCGATGGGCATCTCTAGCTGCACTTTAAGGAAAGTGTGGGTAACATCTTGGTACACTTCCTCTTTGTTTAGTGATTTTTTTTTATTTTACATGTCACAATGTTGGTATTCATACAGACCGGGACAAGGGGTGGGCAGAAGGGGCAGCTGCCCCCCTGGGCACTGTGGTATCATCTGAGGTTGGAGTGGGGGGCACCACATGGAGACTGGGTGGAGGGGATTTGTGTTGGAAGAGGGAATTTGCAGGACTGAAGGGGGGTAAGTATTGTTCTAGGAGGGGAAAATGGGGGGGGGGGGGGGGATAAAAGTGGTGATTTAGGAAGATTTGTGTTGGCAGGAGGGATGGGGGGGGTTGGACTAGGAAGGGGGATTTGGGCGGAATTTGTGCTGGGAAGGGGAAATTTTAAGTGTGGGGGGGAGAATATGTGTATTTGGAGGGGAAATTTTTGGGATAGAGGATTTGTGCTTTTTTTTGGGGGGGGGGGGCATTTTAGGTGGGATTTGGGGGATGGGGATGCAAATATATGTGCTGAGAACTAAGAATTCAGCAGGGGGGAATTTGTACTGGGAGGAGGGGGAATTCATGGTTAGGGGTAAGCATGCAGATTAGTGCTCAGTGTTTTTGTGGGGGGGGATTTTTGCTGACACATAATGCTCATACATCTTGGGGGGGGGGGGGCAGTTTGGCATGTTCACTTTGGGCTCTAGATGACCTTGTCACGGCACTGAAAGAGGCTCTCCCAGCTTGCAAATGGGCTCCCCAAATCCGAAAATAAGAAAGAAAATTTGAAAATTCGAAAGAATAACTAAGAATAACTAATTAATAATAACTATTAAATTATAGGTATTGGAATTTCCGTTCAAATTTGGCTGTTAGTGAATGTAATGAATACGAATTTATCCGTAGTTACGAATTATCCGAACTAACGACTGCCGCATCTAAACAAATGTAATGGAACGAATTAATAATAAATAATAATAATAAAAAGTTTTTATTATTATTGTTATATATTATTTTTAATTTGTTACGTTCCATTCGTTTAGATACAGGATTCGTTATTTCGCATAATACAGTGATTAGTGCTAAAAATATGCTGCACTGTACTAATGACACTGGCAGTTAAAAGGTTAACACCAGGGGTAATCAAAGGGTATAGTGTAGCATGTCAAGATTGCACTTGATTGTAACGTATTTGTTACGTTCACTAACAGCCAAATTTGAAAGGAAATTCCAATACCTAAATTCAAAAGTTCAGAAATCCGAAAACCTGAAAATTCGAAAATCTGAAATAACTAACTAATAATAACGTAACTATTACTAATAATAACTAATAAATTATAGGTATTGGAATTTCCTTTCAAATTTGGCTGTTAGTGAACGTAACGAATACGAATTTATCCGAAGTTACAAATTATCCAAAATAACCATGGTATACGTATATTCCTTGAAATATTGGAATAAAAAATAAATAAATAAATCTCACAAGGCCTAATGTCACATTTAAAAGTCAATATCAACAGCCAAAATTAGTGGCAACAGCAGCCTCCTAAAATAGTGTCTGTAAACCTAGAAAAAACACTGCTAAATTATAAATGGAAAAAGCTTAAAAAGCTAATGGCAGCGCTTGTGTAATGATTGTTCAGTTTATGACCAATCATTACACAAGCGCTGCCATTAGCTTTTTAGGCTTTTTCCATTTATATCCAAAATAACCAATGGCGTATCTAAAGGAATGGAACGTAACAAATTAATATTAATACATAACAATATTAATAATAATAATGTTTTATTATTATTATTAATTATTATTCATTCGTTCCGTTCCATTAGTTTAGATGCGGCATTCGTTATTTCGAGGATAATTTGTAACTTCATGTAAATTCATATTCGTTACGTTCACTAACAGCCAAATTTGAAAGGAAATTCCAATACCTATAATTTAATAGTTAGTAATAGTTAAGTTACGACTAGTTAATTATTATTTCAGATTTTCAAATTTTTAGGTTTTCGGATTTTTGAATTTCCGAATTGACGAACTTACGAGTTTCCGAAATTTCGAATTGCCGAATTTTCAAATTTACAAATTTACGAATTTCGAATTTCCGATTTTAGTATTTACGAATTTTGAATTTACGAATTTTCGAATGTTCAATCTCAATGTTCAGATCTTTAACATTCTAAAGTTATTTACTATCCAGACAACCCTTTTAAATGCAAAGCTCTGATGAATACCTAATTTGACAATGATTAATATCTCAGGTGAATTGCTCGCCTGCACCTGCCCATCAGCACATTTGTAATTAAATGCTGGTGAAATATTTCATAACATTGTTTACAGTATTTTAGTGTACAGTATACAGTAATGTATGTGACGCACTATCCTAAGGCCATTCTCTTGCGTAACACCTCGGCTAAGGCTATCGCCAAGGAGTTAGTCCAGGTGTTTAGTCTAGTGGGGATCCCAAAAGAGATCTTAACCGATCAGGGCACCCCATTTATGTCCAGGGTTACCAAGGAACTGTGTAAGTTATACAAAATCTCCCATCTCCGTACCTCTGTCTACCACCTCCAAACGGATGGTCTGGATGAAAGATTTAATAAAACCTTGAAAATTATGCTGAAAAAGGTGGTCAACAAAGATGGGAGAAACTGGGATTTTTTGCTACCATATCTCGTGTTTGCCATACGTGAGGTTCCGCAGGCATCCACAGGCTATTCCCCTTTTGAGCTCTTGTATGGTAGACATCCCAGGGGGCTGCTAAATGTCGCCAAAGAAACATGGGAAGGAGAGGCCACCCCATATAGAAGCATCATAGAGCATGTCTCCTTGATGCAGGATCGAATCGCAGCTGTCCTGCCCCTGGTACGAGAACATATGGAGCTAGCCCAGGAGGCCCAGAGGAGGGTCTATGACCGGGGTGCCAAGGTCCGTACTTTCAGCCCCGGGGACAGAGTGTTGGTACTGGTTCCCACGGGGGCAAGCAAGTTCCTAGCCAAGTGGCAGGGTCCCTTTGAGGTTGTTGAAAGGTTGGGGGAGGTAAACTACAAAGTCTACCAGCCAGGGAAAAGGAAACCACACCAAATTTATCATGTGAATCTCTTAAAGCCCTGGAAGGACAGAGAGACTTTACTGGCCGCTTCCTCACCTCCAACAGAACGGGTACCGGTGACACCTGACGTCCCCATAACGAACTCCCTGTCTGTGGCACAACAAAGTGATGTTAGGGCGTTTGTGTACAAAAATAAAGACTTTTTCTCCCCCTTACCTGGACTGACCAACGTGATCCAGCATGACATAGTGACGGAACCCAGGGTTCGCATAAATGTAAAGCCATATAGAATCCCAAAGGCCAGGCGAGGGGCAGACGTGAAGGAAATCAAAAATATGTTAGAGTTAGACGTGATAGAAGAGTCCCACAGTGAGTGGTCGAGCCCCATAGTGCTGGTCCCAAAACCTGATGGCACTATCAGATTTTGTAACAACTTTAGGAAACTCAACAGTGTGTCTAAGTTTGATGCATACCCGATGCCCCGGGTTGACGAACTTGTGGACAGGTTTAGACAGGCTCGCTACATAACAACCCTAGACCTAACAAAAGGCTATTGGCAAATACCGCTAACTGAATCAGCCAAGGAGAAAACAGCATTTTCCACTCCTGAGGGCTCGTGTCAGTACAAGCGGATGCCTTTTGGTCTGCATGGAGCCCCTGCATATTTCCAGCGAATGATGGCGAAAACTTTGAGACCACATCGCCCATATGCAGCTGCTTATTTGGATGATGTGGTCATCCACAGCCCAGATTGGGAATCGCACCTGTCCCAAGTACAAGCAGAGGTAGGTTCCCTTAGGAAAGCAGGTCTCATGGCCAACCCAAAAAAAATGTGCCATAGGCCTGGAGGAGGCCAAATACCTTGGTACGTTATTGGCCGGGGACCGGTCAAACCTCAGACCAATAAGATTGAGACAATTCAAAAATGGCCCTGACCAGTAAACAAAAAACAAGTTTGGGCCTTCCTGGGCATTACGGAATATTACAGATGGTTTATACCCAACTTTTCCACCATTGCCACCCCTCTGACTATCCTGACGAAGGGTAGAGGGTCGGTCATGGTTAAATGGAATCCTGAAGCCGAAGAGGCATTTCAGAAATTAAAGCAGGCCCTTTATGTACTACCGGTGCTAGTGAGCCCGGACTTCACAAAGGAGTTTGTGGTACAGACGGACGCCTCTGAGGTGGGCCTAGGGGCTGTACTATCCCAGAACAGAGATGGTGAGGAGCACCCGGTTGTATACCTGAGCAGGAAACTGAACAAGCACGTAAAAAACTATGCCATTGTCGAAAAGGAGTGTCTCGCTATTAAATGGGCCTCAGACTCCCTGAAGTAATACTTGTTGGGGAGGTAATTTAAGCTGGTCATCAACCATGCTCCCCTAAAGTGGATGTGTGACAACAGGGAGAAAAATGGCTGCATGACAAGGTGGTTCCTGGCTTTACAGCCCTTTAAATTTACAGTAGAGCATAGGCTGGGCAAGCTCCAAAACAATGCAGATACCCTCTCCTGCATGCACTGTATATTTGGGACAATTGCTCAGCCACAGGGGCTTGAGCAGAGGGGGAGGATATGTGACAGTATGCGAGGTGAGGTCATCGATAAATTTCACCTTACATTCGTTCTATTGTAAGAGACTGAACCAGAATCCGGCCCGGTTTTTTCAGCCCCTGTGGCAGACTTGGATCCGGTCCGTGTGTTGTGATCCACTTGAGGCCATGTTCAGGTGGACTTTAAATGACCAGGAAGAGAGCACAGCAGGGCTCTGGCCTGAGACTCAGAAGGGAATCTGAAAGAGAGGAGCCCTGTTTGTTTGGACTGAAAAAGAAGGTTTGCTTTACCTCATGTTTTGTGGGTGACGGGGACCAGATCCACACCGTATAGAGAGCAGTGTACTGTTTCATTTAGCGCCGAAAGGCAAGGATTTGCTTTAATGTTTTTGTTTATTTTTGACTTTGCAAACCACTTGTAAATAAAGCTGGCAACCGGCCAGATTTTAAAGAAACTGCCTGTACGCTGACCTTCATTTCGAGAAAAGGTGATCCCCACGAGCTCGTTACTAGCACAAGGCTGTCTCCCCAGGGCCATACATCATTGTCTAAATATTCAATATTTGCTACACATTGTGGACAATTTCTCAAATTTGGACTATTTTTCCCAGTGGGTGTCCTCATTGCTTGGTGGGCTTTGAAGTCCATAGTTGGCTCCCCTCCCTCTTTGGAGTCCACTCTTTGTGCATTATTTTGCCCCTGTTCCTGAAACCGTCTGGCTTTTTCTGCTCCTCTCTTACTAGCAGTGTTTACTAGATTGGGCTGGCCTGACCTGTCTGTGCACAGATCCTGACGGTGGTGTAGTAGAACCTGTTTCTAGTGGAACGGTACCCTCTGAACCAGTTTCTGGAGACTTATAATTGAGACTTATCTCTCTGCAAGTGAGGCCCGTTCTCTTTATTTGCTGTAGAACCTTGACTGTATCCTGAAAAAGCCTAACGATGAAACGCGTAGATACACAAGGGCTCACTGCACATTATGTATCAGTATAGGTGATTTAAAATTTTTCTGTATTGTTCTATTCATGTTGTGTATTTTTCAATAAATAGTGTTTATTCTCATACTTATTCGTTGTTTCCCAGGCCTCTAAAGTCCAACCTAGATTTACTGTTATAGTACACCTTTTTTCCTTGTTCATTCCCCCACAAGCTAATCTCCCACAGTGTGTAAATGAGGGAAGTTTAACCACTTAAACAAACCTTTTTCTGACATTTGTTGGTTTCAAGTTAAAATCTTTTTTTTTTTTGCTAGAAAATTACTTAGAACCCCCAAACATTATATATGCTGTATTTATTGGCGTATAACACTCACTTTTTCACCATGAAAATCGGGTGCAAATAGCGTGTGCATGTTATACGCCAATACTTCAATTTTAGCTGCCTCGGAGGGGACAGTGAGAGGGGCGGGACGAGCGCCATCAGATTACATAAAGTGAGAATCTCCTGTTTACTTGGTGGCCTCTGTAATAGGAAGCCCCCTCTCCTGGGCCACCATTGGACCACTGTTCTGTCTATCATAGGAGATTCTCAGTGTATGTAATCTGTCGGCGCTCATCCCGCTCCGCTCCCTGTCCCCTCTAAACTGCAGAAGGGCATCGATCAGGCTGCAGTGATGGCAATGGTGAGGCTGCTGCATTGATGGCAATGGTGATGCTGCTGCATTGAAGGCAATGGTGATGCTGCTGCATTGAAGGCAATGGTGATGCTGCTGCATTGAAGGCAATGGTGATGCTGCTGCATTGAAGGCAATGGTGATGCTGCTGCATTGAAGGCAATGGTGATGCTGCTGCATTGATGGCAATGGTGAAGTTGCTGCATTGAAGGCAATGGTGAGGCTGCTGCACTGATGGCAATGGTGAAGTTGCTGCATTGATGGCAATGGCGAGGCTGCTGCATTGATGTGGACTGATGAGGCTGCATTGATGGCACTTGTGAGGCTGCAGATGGGCATTGATCAGGCTGCATTGGGGGCAATGGTGAGGCTGCAGATGGGCACTGACCCAAAGTTCCTTATTTAAAATTAAAGTTTTTTTCCTGAAACTTCCTTCTTAAAATGAATGTGCGTGTTATAGGCCTGTGCGTGTTATACGCCGATAAATACGGTATATATATATATATATATATATATATATATATATATATATATATATATATATGTATATATATATTTTTTTTTAGTAGAGACCCTAGTTAATAAAATGGTGGTTGTTGCAATATTTTATGTCACACTGTATTTGCGCAGCTGTCGTTCAAATGCAATTTTTTGGGAAAAAAATTACACTTTAAGGAATTTAAAAAAAAAAAAACTAACCAGTAAAGTTAGCCCAATTTTTTTTTTTTTTTTGTATAATGTGAAAGATTTTACGCCGCGAGAATCGTGATCTTTTCCTAATCTTCTCCTTTTTTGCTTATCCTAAGCAAAAAAAAAAAAATAGTGATTCTCATTTTGGCCAGAATCGTGCAGCTCTAGAATATTGTCATGGGTAAGTGTAAGCTAACAGCAGCCGAGAATTGGGAACACTCTTATGACTTGACTGATGTGAGATGACAAATATATCCTGCATGATATTCCTGTTCCTAGGCAACATTTTAGCAATACTTTTAGTCTGTGTGACATATCGGGCAGAGAGCGTCAACCCTTTCATTGCTCAGAGCTCAACGACAGAATGTACTGTGCACCCCGCTACTTCTACAATGCTATTCTCTCATGAAGAACACAATATTCACATATCTTTCCATGAAGTCTTTGCAACAAAAAAAACTATTATCCTTTATATATACTCCACGCCGCTTAGTGCTGTTTCATTATTTCATTCCAGGTTTATTTGGACAAATAATGAAAACAAAAGAACTGATGTAACCAAACTTGCATGAATTAACCACTTCAGCCCCAGAAGATTTTACCCACCCCCCTTTCTGACCAGGCCATTTTGTTTGCGATACGGCACTGCGTTGCTTTAACTGACAATTGCGCAGCCATGCAAGGTTGTACCCAAATAAAATTGACGTTTTTCTTTCACACAAATAGTTTTTTCTTTTGGTGGTATTTGATCACCTTTGCGGCTTTTATTTTTTGTGGTATAAACAAAAAAAAAAACGACAATTTTGAAAAAAAAAAAATTTTTTTTACTTTCTGCTATAAAACATACCCAATAACAAAAATGTTAAAAATCTAATTTATTCATCAATTTAGGCCAATATGTATTCTGCTTCATGTTTTTGGTAAAAAAAAATCCCAATAAGTGTATATTATTATTATTATTTCAGATACTTATAGAGCGCTGTCAATTTACGCAGCGCTTTACATATACATTGTACATTCACATCAGTCCCTGTCCTCAAGGAGCTTACAATCTAAGGTCCCTAACTAACTCACATTTATACATTCACTAGGGACATTAACCTACCAGTAGGGATGGGCGAACAGTTCGGCCCGAGCATAAATTCGGGCCGAACTTTCGTTGTTCGGACGTTCGGCGAACATCCAAACAAACAGGTCGTTCGACCGTTTGTTTGGCTGCCCCGAACGGACCACAATGCATTGTGGCACTAAACAGTGCATTGCAAGCCCTGATTGGCTGAAGCAGTGAAAGCTTGAGCCAATCAGGGCACAGAGCACTGTCAGAGTCATGATTGGACACTGTCATCATGACTTTATCCAATCATGGCTCATTCCTGCCCCACATTATAAAAGTATTCTTTCAATGGCAGTCATTTTCAGTGTGATTTTGGTGTGGAGAGAGATAGAACAGGGCTCTTTTCAGTGCTATTAGTTCGTTAGTGTGCTATACTGGCCTATTTTGCTTCAATTGTCAGTGTAGAATATTAGTTTAGTGTCAGTCTAGCTAGAGTAGGGACAGTTCAGATAGCTTCAGTGTAGTGACGGTTGAACACCGTCTATTTGATTGCGTTACTGCCAGTTTAACACCATTTACTTCTGTGTGCGTTATTGCCAGTTTAACGCCATATATTTTTGTGTGCGTTACTGCCAGTTTAACGCCATATAGTTCTTGTGCGTTACTGCCAGTTTAACGCCATATAATTTTGTGCGTTACTGCCAGTTTAACGCCATTTACTTCTGTGTGCATTACTGCCAGTGTAACACCATATCCTTTTATGTGCGATACTGCCAATTTAATGCCATATAGTTTTAGGCATTACTGCCAGTTTAATGTCATTTACTTCGGTGTGCGTTACTGCCAGTTTAACGCCATATAGTTCTTTGCCAATAGCTTCAGAAATAGCTCCGCAAAGGCCCCCTTTATAACACGTATTGGTGTTATCCCACCTACCAAGGCTCACTACGCTCCAGCTGTCCGTTCGTTATACCCAATTTCGAACAAGTCATCCTGGGGACTCAGCAGGGTCGTCCTCTTATTTGGGGGCCTTTGCGGAGCTATTTCTGAAGCCGGGGGACAACCATCATATCTGCTAGTTGGCCAATCGATGGCCACTGTTATTTTATCAAAAGTATTTTTTCTTTTTATTCAACACAAAAGTTTGCGCATGTGCACATCTTATGCACTCGTTTTCAGCCTTAAAGGACTATCTTACTGAATGTATCTTCCACATACATAATATTTCTCTCTGCAATACGCCTCTGAAGAAGGGACACCGTCCTGAAACATGTCAGGCTTCTAGAGAAACATGTGTCTATAGATGGAAGTATACAATAATCATATGAAAGAAAATCCATTGCATAAGCACTTTTGTAGAGATTTATGTCTAGTATATCTTGTTTTAAAGTTTTTTCTAAATAAATAAGACTTTTTACTTAAATGTAATCGTTCTGTTCGCCTATAAAGTCCCACTGTACTGGGGGGTACATAAGTTCCCTATTTTTAGGGTCCTTTTCCTATTCATTGAACATTGCACTTATGTCACATCATGCATAATAATAATGCATAATGCATAATCAACTTGCCGCAGAGTACCAGCCGCATTTTAAGCGTCAATCACTTCATGTTTATATGTTAAAGGAAAGAAACGAATCTGCAAAACCTAAACTCACTCAAATAAACAGAATAAAAGCTGTCAGCATATAAAAGTGTTCCCACGCAGAAAAATATTATGAGTAAAGAGGTATGTGGCGCTAACTAAAAATAAATAATAAAATAAGTGAACAAAAATAAGTGTGATAAACGCACCTATTAAATAACACTTCCAGAACCGTGCTAATATTAATGTGCTAGATGATCAGGTGCTAATAATCTTCAACATATTAAAACCATAATAAACATTCATAATATTGATAAACAGAAATCATCAATGAATAAGGCTTGCAAAACCGCACTAAAAACTGATGTGCTGAATAATCAGGTGCAGAAAATCTTCAACATAATATATGATAATAAACATTCATAATAACAGGTGTTTCTAATAAAGTGCAGGCAAAGCAATAAAGTGCAAGAATGTTCTGAGAGTGCTGGTACTGTGCTCAAAGTGCAATAGAGAGAAAAAAAAATCTCCAAGTGACAGTTCATATAAAAAGACCAAAGTACACGTGCAGTATGACCGAACGAAATCCACTTCATCCAGTAAATATGACCATCTGTGGGGCACCACTCATTTCCCCCCAGCCTCTCACCTCATATAAAGACCCCTACAGGTCAAGTGAATGAATGAAAGACTTGTATAGCGCTGCAAATGCGAACTGAATCGCCCCAAGGCTTTTATCTGTCCTGTGTCGTCCAGCTCCTTAGAAGAGGTAGGTCTTAAGTTTTTTTCTGAAGGCCTGATGGTTTTCTTCCAAGCGGATGTTAGTTGGTAGAGCGTTCCATAGCCGTGGTCCTTGGATTGCGAACCTTCGGTCTCCCTTCGATTTGTAGCGGGACTTGGGAATGAAGAGTAGGTTTTGGTTCGCCGATCGAAGATTGCGATTAGGTGTGTAGTGTTTTATTCTCTTGCATAAGTATTGAGGAGCGTTTCCTTGTGTGCATTTGTGGGTGAGGCAGAGGGTCTTGAATGTGATCCAATTCTTTACAGTTAGCCAATGTAGGCTCCTCAGGGACGGAGAGAAGGATTCCCAGGGTTTTTTCCTGTTACCAGTCTTGCTGCCGTATTTTGGATGAGTTGTAGGCGTGCAATCCGATATTCAGGTAGTCCTATGTAGAGGGAGTTCGCATAGTCGAGTCGGGAATTGATGATTGTACCAACTACTGCTGCTTTGTCTTCTTCTGGAATGAAGGTGATGAGTCTACGTAGCAGGTGGAGAAGATGGTGAGATCCGCTGACTACTGATCCTATTTGTTCATCCTTTGACATTTCTGATTCAAAGATGACTCCAAGACTTTTGGCTTTGGTGCTTTGGGGGATAGTCTGTACAAAGATGGTGGGAGGTGTCCACGGGGTCTTGGTTCCAGTATTTGCGTGTAGGAGAAGAAGCTCTGTTTTGGATCCGTTGAGTTTGAGGGAGCTAGTGGTCATCCAGTCGTCTATCATTGTGAGGCATTTTTCTAGTTGATGATATTGGTCTTTTTGTCCGGTAATGCGAAAGTAGAGTTGAGTGTCATCTGCCTATGAGTTGAAGCAGAGGTCTGATTTTCTGATGATTTTGAGGAGAGGGCGGATGTAGATGTTGAAGAGCACTGGTGACAAGGGTGAACCTTGAGGGACTCCATAAGAAATAGCGTGGGTTTCAGAGGTGAAGGCTCCAAGTTTCACTGTCTGAGAACGATTTCCCAAGAATGAAGTCAGGCCTTGGTATGATCTAATCTAATGAATATATCCAGAACCCTCAGCGATTGATCGATCCCCACAGATGACCACAGCAATACCGATACCAAGGTGGACTTCAAGCTCATCCGAAGTTGTAGGCAGTGATGGCGAACCTTGACACCCCAGATGTTTTGGAACTACATTTCCCATGATGCTCATGCAACGTAGGTGAGCATCATCGGAAATGTAGTTCCAAAACATCTGGAGTGCCAAGGTTCACCATCACTGTTGTAGGGTCATGCAATAAAGAGGGGGGGGGGCATAGTGTAGTATAATCAATCCATTTATTTAAACGAAAAACAGTAACTTACAATTTTAAAATCCTGAGTGATTACCCTTTGATGAAGTCACATGTTCAGTGACGCAACGCGTCAGGGAGGAGCCAGGTGTCGTCACTTCTGGTCGCGGCCGAGACCGGAAGTATCCTACTTAGCTGTACTCAGGATTTTAAAATTATAAGTTACTAATTTTCGTTTAAATAAATGGATTGATTATACTACAACTTTATTGCTTTGTCTGCACTTTATTATAAACACCTGTTATTATGAATGTTTATTATCATATATTATGTTGAAGATTTCCTGCACCTGATTATTCAGCACATCAGTTTTTAGCGCATGTTTTGGAAGCGTTATTCATTGATGATTTCTGTTTATCAATGTTATGAATGTTTATTATTGTTTTAATATGTTGAAGATCATTAGCACCTGATCATCTAGCACATTAATATTAGCACGGTCCTGGAAGTGTTATTTAACCACTTTAGCCCCGGACCATTTGGCTGGCCAAAGACCAAAGCACTTTTTGCGATTCGGCACTGCCTCGATTTAACTGACAATTGCGCGGTCGTGCGACGTGGCTCCATAACAAAATTGACGTCCTTTTTTCCCCACCAATAGAGCTTTCTTTTGGTGGCATTTGATCACCTCTGCGGTGTTTATTTTTTGCGCTATAAACAAAAAAAAGCGACAATTTAAAAAAAAAAAACGCATTATTTTTTACTTTTTGCTATAATAAGTGTCCCCAAAAAATATATATAAAAACATTTTTTTCCTCAGTTTAGGCCGATACGTATTCTTGAGCCTTGAAGGCTCTGATGAAGAAGGGTAACCTTCGAAACGCTTTAGCCAACAGTAGTCCGTACGCCTCCTTCCTGGGACCTGGAAAACTGCTACCACTGGACTATTTGCCTCTGTGCCATATACAATGCGATTTTTTCTTCGACCTTTGTGAGTAGATTTTATCTTGCTTTTAATTAATAAATCTGTCAAGGATAATGCACTAGGCTGGTGCGCTCTTTTTCTTTCTTTTCATTTATGTTGATACCATACCTGGGCAATTCCCCTGAAAGTTGAAAATCACTGAAGTAGACACCACTACTACACCACTACCCCAGTGATCTCCACTTGCTTCCAGGTCCCGTGCTGAGTGGCTGTCCTGCTGCCTTATGAATAAAGGAGGTCAGTCGCATCTGAACCACAGCTACCTTGCACCTGTGTCAAGACTGTACTGTACTGCACGCAGGTTAACTGGGACTGTTGTGAAGTGTGCTGACATTTTTTAAAGGGCCCCAATGATAGCCAGCAGAAGAAAATCTGAAAGGACTGCCCCTCACACAAAAATTATTCTGCAAGGGTCCTGACCTCAACCTTATAGAACACCTTTGAGATGAATTAGAGCGGAAACTGTGAGCCAGGCCTTCTCGTCCAACATCAGTGCCTGACCAAAACAAATGCGCTTCTGGAAGAATGGTCAAACATTCCCATAGACACACTCCTAAACCTTGTGGACAGCCTTCCCAGAAGAGTTGAAGCTGTTATAGCGGCAAAGAGTGGGCCAACTCAATTTTGAACCCCACGGACTAAGACTGGGATGGATGCCATTAAAGTTCATATGCGTGTAAAGGCAGGCGTCCCAATACCTTATATAGTGTATATACAAACACCCACACACAATAAAGAGAATTAACATAAACCTTCAAAGTGCCTTAACTATATACAGTATCTCACAAAAGTGAGTACACCCCTCACATTTTTGTAAATATTTTCTTCTATCTTTTCATGTGACAACACTGAAGAAATGACACTTTGTTACAATGTAAAGTAGTGAGTGTACAGCTTGTATAACAGTGTAAATTTCCTGTCCCCTCAAAATAACTCAACACACAGCCATTAATGTCTAAACCGCTGGCAACAAAAGTGAGTACACCCCTAAGTGAAAATGTCCAAATTGGTCCCTATTAGCCACTTTCCCTCCCCGGTATCATGTGACTCGTTAGTGTTACAAGGTCTCAGGTGTGAATGGGGAGCAGGTGTGTTAAATTTGGTGTTATCGCTCTCAATCTCTCATACTGGTCACTTGAAGTTCAACATGGCAAAGAACTGAGGAAATGAAAAAAAGAATTGTTGCTCTACATAAACATGTCCTAGGC
Source organism: Aquarana catesbeiana (assembly GCF_042186555.1). Classification (NCBI taxonomy): domain Eukaryota; kingdom Metazoa; phylum Chordata; class Amphibia; order Anura; family Ranidae; genus Aquarana; species Aquarana catesbeiana. Next base: position 17,013,461 of record NC_133326.1, read on the forward strand.
TATAAGAAGATTACCAAGACCCTGAAACTGAGCTGCAGCACAATGGCCAAGACCATACAGCGGTATAACAGAACAGGTTCCACTCAGAACAGGCCTCACCATGGTCGAACAAAGAAGTTGAGTGCACATGCTCAGCGTCATATCCAGAGGTTGTCTTTGGGAAATAGATAGTTACATAATTAGTTACATAGTTAGTAAGGTTGAATAAAGACACCAGTCCATCCTGAGTGAGTGTGCGTGTCTACAATTATCCCTATCCCTGTACATTGCATCTCATTAAGATGATCATCTATTATATTATTATTTATTTAAGGTACCCATATAGCACTATCAATTTTACACATACATCACACACTCACATAGGTCGCTACCCTCAAGGAGCCCACAATCCAAGGTCCCCAACCCACATTCATACACTAGGACCAATTTTGGACAGAAGCCAATTAACCTACCAGCATGTCTTTGGAGTGTGGGAGGAAACCGGAGTACCCGGAGGAAACCCACGCAGGCACAGGGAGAACATGCAAACTCCAGGCAGGTAGTGTCAGGGTTGGGATTCGAACCAGCGACCCTTTTTACTGCTAGGTGAGAGTGCTAACCACTACACCACTGTGCCACCCATCAATGTATGAGTATGTAGATGTATGAGTGCTGCCAACATTGCTGTAGAGAAGGGGTGGGTGATCAGCCTGTCAGTACTCAGACCATACGCCACACACTGCATCAAATTGGCTGTCATCCCAGAAGGAAACCTCTTCTAAAGATGATGAAAGCCCACAAACAGTTTGCTGAAAAAAGCAGACTAAGGACATGGATTACTGGAACCATGTCCCGTGGTCTGATGAGACCAAGATAAACTTATTTGGCAGCAACCAGGTGAGGAGTACAAAGACAAGTGTGTCTTGCCTACAGTCAAGCATGGTGGTGGGAGTGTCATGGTCTTGTGCTGCATGAGTGCTGCCGGCACTGGGGAGCTACAGATCATTGAGGGAACCATGAATGCCAACATGTACTGTGACATACTGAAGCAGAGCATGATCCCCTCCCTTCAGAGACTGGGCTGCAGGGCAGTATTCCAACATGATAACCCCAAACACACCTCCAAGATGACCACTGCCTTGCTAAAGAAGCTGAGGGTAAAGGTGATGGACTGGCCAAGCATGTCTCCAGACCTAAACCCTGTTGAGCATCTGTGGGGCATCCTCAAACGGAAGGTGGAGGAGCGCAAGGTCTCTAACATCCACCAGCTCTGTGATGTCATCATGGAGGAGGGGAAGAGGACTCCAGTGGCAACCTGTGAAGCTCTGGTGAACTCCATGCCCAAGAGGGTTAAGGCAGTGCTGGAAAATAATGGTGGCCACACAAAATATTGACACTTTGGGCCCAATTTGGACATTTTCACTTAGGGGTGTACTCACTTTTGTTGCCAGCGGTTTAGACATTAATGGCTGTGTGTTGAGTTATTTTGAGGGGACAGCAAATTTACACTGTTATACAAGCTGTACACTCACTACTTTACATTGTAGCAAAGTGTCATTTCTTCAGTGTTGTCACATGAAAACATAGAAGAAAATATTTACAAAAATGTGAGGGGTGTACTCACTTTTGTGAGACTGTGTATACTTTGTTGACATTTTCACAAAAAGAATAAGAAATGATTCACTGTGTCTTGTTAAATGTTAAAATATTTTTGTGTTGCTCAAATATCCATGGAATGTAACATTTGCTCTGCTATACACAGGGAGATTGTGACAGTATCTTCTTCCATCGAAGATCAGAGGTCAGAAAATGCTGGCAAATGTTTATTTCACCCAAAGAACATGCTTCATACACTGGTAGAATGCTTTCTTTTATATGTATTTTTCATTGTTCATTACATAACACAATAAAAAAAACAAAAAAACAGCCATGAAACTTACTTTAGAGATTCCTTAGCCAAGGATCATCTAAAAAAAACATCCATTAAAGACTACCTAAAGGGATATCTTAACCACAGCCGGCGTCATTATACTGCGGCAGGTTGGCTCTATTGTGCGAATCGCCGTAGTTGTACGTCGGTTTGTGCAACAGATACGGTGGGCGTGAGCCGATGCACGTGACCGACGGTCACGATGTCCACTGGCCACCCGCGATCTCTCCACAGAGAGCCAGAACGGGAATCTGTCAAAGTAAACAGACAGATCCCCATTCTGACAGGGGAGTAGAGAGAGATCGTCTGTTCCTAGTGATTAGGAACAGCGATCTCTCTCCTCCTCCAGTCAGTCCCATCCCCCCCCCACAGTTAGAAACACCTCCCTAGGGAACACATTTTACCCCTTGATTACCCTCTAGTGTTAACCCCTTCCCTGCCAGTGTCATTTATACAGTAATCAGTGCCTTTTTCTAGCACTGATCGCTGTATAAATGTCACTGGTCCCAAAAAAGTGTCCAATTTGTCCACTGCAATGTCGCAGTCCCGATCAAAATTGCTGATCACCGCCATTACTACCCTGTTTCCCCGAAAATAAGACCTAGCGTGATTGTCGGTGATGGCTTTAATATAAGCCCTACCCCCCAAATAAGCCCTAGTTAAAGTCCTTGTAGGTCTTATTTTCAGGGTAGGGCTTATTTTCGGGGAAACAGGGTAGGGCTTATATTGCAGCCATCACTGACAATCATGCTAGGTCTTATTTTCGGGGAAACAGGGTAGTAAAAAAATATTAATAATAAAAATGCTTAAATCTATCTTCTATTTTGTAGACGCTATAACTTTTGAGCAAACCAATCAATATATGCTTATTGCGATTTTTTTTTTAACCAAAATTATGTAGAAAAACACATATTGGGATTTTTTTTTTTTTTGGGGGGGGGTATTTATTATAGCAAAAAGTAAGAAATATTGCTTTTTTATTTTCAAAATTGTCGCTCTTTTTTTGTATATAGCGCGAAAAAACAAAAACAAAAAAAAAAAAACGCAGAGATGATCAAATACCACCAGAAAAATGCTCTATTTGTGGAGAAAAAGGGACATGCAATTTGTTTGGGTACATCATCGCATGATCGCGCAATTGTCAGATAAAGCGACGTAGTGTCATATCGCAAAAAATGGCCCTGTCATTAAGGAAGTAAATCCATAAGATTAACCACTTGGCCACTGGGGCAATGTTTTGCATGTTAAAACCTGTAATTTTTTTTTTTTTTGCTAGAAATGACTGTAAACCTCCCAAAAAGTACCATATTTATTGGCGTATAACACGCACTTTTTCCGCCTTAAAATAGGGGAAAAATCGCATGTGCGTGATTTATGCCGATATAGGCTGCCTCGGAGGGGAAGGTGGGAACGAGCGCCGCCAAAATACAGAGCCGTGATCTCCTGTGTACTCGGTTCGGCTCGAAGTTACGCCCAGTCCCACCCCCAGGACCGCTCCTAGCATTGATGTCCCGGCGTTGGACCGATGTTATGTCCATCATAGGGGCCGAGCCAAGGGGCAAGACTGGGTGTGACTGCGAGCCGAACCAAGTGCACAGGAGATCCGACTCTGTCTATCCCGGCATAGACAAGTCTGCAGATGGGCACAGATTAGCCTGCAAGTATGGACAAGGCTGCAGATGGGCACTGATTAGGCTGCAATGATGGGCAAGGCTGCAGATGGGCACTGATTAAGCTGCAATGATGGGCAAGGCTGCAGATGGGTACTGATTAGGCTGCAATGATGGGCAAGGCTGCAGATGGGCACTGATTAGGCTGCAATGATGGGCAAGGCTGCAGATGGGTACTGATTAGGCTGCAATGATGGGCAAGTCTGCAGATGGGCACAGATTAGCCTGCAAGTATGGGCAAGGCTGCAGATGGGCACTGATTAGGCTGCAATGATGGGCAAGGCTGTAGATGGGCACTGATTAGGCTGCAATGACGGGCAAGGTGGCAGATGGGTACTGATTAGGCTGCAATGATGGGCAAGGCTGCAGATGGGCACTGATCAGGCTGCAATGATGGGCAGATGGGCACTGATTGGGCTCTAATGATGGGCAAAGCTGCAGATGGGCACCGATTAGGCTGCAATGATGGGCAAGGCTGCAGATGGGCACTGATTAGGCTGCAATGATGGACAAGGCTGCAGATGGGCACTGATTAGGCTGCAATGATGGGCAAGGCTGCAATGATGGGCACCGATCAGACTGCAGTGATGGGCAATGGCGAGGCTGCAGATGGGCACTGATAAGGCTGCATTGATGGGCACTGACCCTTATTTTGCTTCAAAATTCTTTATTTAAAAAAGTTTTTTTCCTGAAACTTCCCTCTTAAAATTAAGGTGCGTGTTATATGCCGACAAATACATTTTAGTATATATTTTTTGAAAACAAAGACCTTGGAGAATAAAAGTGTGGTACTTGTAATTCTTTTTTTATGTCGCATGATATTTAGATAGCTATTTATCAAATGCATATTTCCAGAAACAAAATACACTAAAATGAATTTTAGTGCAAGCTTCCACTATAATTACCAATTTTTTTGGTAAAATATAAAAGCTTGGGTTGCGTCGGGTCGATAGATACCAAATGTGTCAAGCCTTAAAATTGCGCCTGAATTTGCTTGTGAAATCGCAAAAAAAAAACGATGGTACCCAAAATTCTATAGGCACCACTTCAAAAGCTGGCACTCGCTATGATATCTGTCTATGATATTTATGATATCTGTCATTATACGGCGGCAGGCTGGCGCGGCTGTCCAATTAGCCATAGGTGTACGTCGGCCGCTTTAAGAGCTGATGCACGTAGCTGGCGGCCACAATGTCCACCGACGACCCGCGATCGCTCCTCAGGTAGCTAGAACGGGGATCTGTCAATGTAAACAGACAGACAGATCCCCGTTCTGACAGCGGAGTAGAGAGAGATATGCTGTTCCTAGTGATCAGGAACAGCGATCTCTCTCCTCCCCCAGTCAGTCCCCTCCCCCTACAGTTAGAAACACCCCCCAGGGAAAACTTAACCCCTTGATCGCCCCCCTAGTGTTAACCCCTTCCCTGCCAGTGGCATTTATACAGTAATCAGTGGCTATTTTTAGCTCTGATCGCTGTATAAATTTTAATAGTCCCAAAAGTGTCAAAACTGTCCGATCTGCCCAATGCAATGTTGTGATCCAGCAAAAAAAAATCGCAGATCACTGCCATTACTAGTAAGAAAAAAAAATGAATAATAAAAATGCTATAAATCTATCCCTTATTTTGTAGACGCTATAACTTTTACGCAAACCAATCAATATACGCTTATTGCAATTTTTTTTTTACCAAAAATATGTAGAAGAATATATATCGGTCTAAATTGATGAAGAAATTCATTTTTTCTTTTTTAGTTCCTTTTTTGGGATATTTATTATAGCAAAAAGTAAAAAATATCATTTTTTTTCAAAATTGTCACTCTTTTTTTTGTTTATAGCGCAAAAAAATAAAACCCGCAGAGGCGATCAAATACCACCAAAAGAAAGCTCTATTTGTGTGGGGGGGGGGGGGGACACACATACATTTTGTTTGTGTACAGCATCGCATGACCACGCAATTGTCAGTTAAAGTGGCGCAGTGCCGTATCACAAAAATATGGCCTGGTCATTAAGGGGGCAAATCCCTCTGGTCCTTAAAGTGGAGGTCCACCCTAAGGCTGGATTCACATCTATGCACTTTTAGTGCTTTTTGCATTTTGCAGATTTGCACTACAGAACGTGTTCCATAGGAAACCATGTTAAATGGACTGTAGTGCAAATCTGCAAAATGCAAAAAGCACTAATAATGCATAGGTGTGAATCAGGTCTAAAAACAGAAATAGCATTAAAATTCATTAAAAAATGTAAAAAAAAACATTAGAAAAAAAAATAATTAACTTACCTGAAACCCCTGTTGCTAGGCAGTCTTCCTTCTCCTTCGGCGAGCGGCCCCGTTGCCTTCTGGGAACTGTGTGTGTCCCAGGAAACAACGGGGCCATTCACAAAGCGCCGCGCGACTTGCGCATGCGCAGTAGGAAACGGACAGTGAAGCCGCAAGGCTCCACTGCCCGTTTCCCTTAGTTAGGATGGAGATACCGCTGGCCGACCTGATGGACGGATCGGCCTCGGGGGGGCCGACATCGCGGGCTCCCTGGACAGGTAAGTGTCCTTAATAAAAGTCAGCAGCTAAAGTGTTTGTAGCTGCTGACTTTTACAAAATAAATAAATAGCGTCCAGAACCCCCCCCCCCCCCCCTTTAATTGGTTAATGTTGTTTTCAGTGGGATAGGGGTGCTTTAAAAAAAAAAAATTATATTTATTTTATATAATTTTTTTTTTTTTAACTTCGGATTCGGTCCGTCGGACCAGTCCGGTCGGAAAGTCGCACGGCATGACAATGAGTCCTCTCTTTGTATTAGGCGGCCAAAGTATTCAAGTTTCAGCTTCAGGATCTGTCCTTCCAGTGAATATTCATGACATGTTAGGTATCTATTTAATCGGCGTAACATCATCTTTTACTTTATACAAAACAATTGGGCTAACTTGACTGGTTTTTATTCTTTTTAAATTCATTAAAGCGTATTTTTGTCCCAAAAAATTGCGTTTGAAAGACCGCTGTGCAAATTGTGTGACATAAAATATTGCAACAACCGCCATTTTATTCTACTAAAATACATAAATATAAATATAATGTTTGGGGGATCTAAGTAATTTTCTAGCAAAAATACTGATTTTAACTTATAAACAACAAATGTCAGAAAAAGGCCCGATCTTAAACTGTAAAGGATAAAACTATACCACTATATTTCCAGCCATCCCAAAGTACCCATTCATTTTTCCATGTTATGACATGTAGAGTATTGAAAAGCGTTCATTATTTCCCGGAGTTGGTCCATAGGCAGCTCCTTAACCATATCAGTAGGCCAGGCATCGTATTGAAAAATGTCTTATGCCGCGTACACACGATCGAAAATGCTGCCAGCAAAACTCAGATGAGAGCTTTTTGGTCAGATTTTCTGACCGTGTGTGTGCTCCATCGGACTTTTGTTGGCGGAATTCCAGCCAGCCAAAGATTGAGAGCAGGTTCTCTATTTTTTTCGGTCGGAAAAAGTTCCTATCCGAAAATGCGGTCGTCTGTATGCAATTTGGACGAGCAAAAAAATCACATATGCTCGGAAACAATTTGACGCATGCTCGGAAGCATTGAACTTAATTTTCTCGGCTCGTCGTAATGTTGTACATCACCGCGTTCTTGATGGTCGAATGTTTAGAGAACTTTTGTGTGACCGTGTGTATGCAAGGCAAGCTTGAGTGGAATTCCATCCGAAAAACCAACCAAGATTTTTCTGACGGAAATTAATCGTATCTCCTTTTTTTTCCAGTGGTGGCTAATGGTCAATTTTCTTGGGGGGGGGGTGACGGCCTGCACCCCCCAACCACCCAACCAACCAGACCCCCCGCGCTTGCACAATCGGCGCTCCCCCCCGTCCGCTTGATCGCCGAATCGCTTGCCCATTGTCCGCCGGGCCCCCCCCAGTCAGCCCCGCACCTACCCCATCCAGGTCGCGGCTCCCCCCCCCCCCCCGAATCTCCTCCCGAGTCCCGGCGGTCGCTTCTCTTCCCGGCCAATCAGGACTTGGGACTCCCGGCCAATTCAGGACTTGCATTCTGATTGGTCCTGGAGGAGAAACAGGAAGACATTAGCGAATATCAATTCGCTATTGTCACACAACTGGGTGGGCTCCTGGCGCAGTGCTCTGCGCCCGGAGCCCACCCTTTTTAATGCCATTTAGAGCCTCAGGCTCTAATCATGTGCTTCTAAAAAAGAAAAAACCCAATTGGAATCCATGAGTCCGGTGCCCTGCATGTAGATTAGAGGCCTGGCAAATAGATTGGGGGGGGGGGGGGCGCCCCTGCGCCCTGCATGAGCAACCGCCACTGCTTATTTCTCCGGGTATCCAATTTATCCACCATACACAATATAAATATAACAGGTAGAATGTTACCCGACAAACTTGCTCCGTAATGTCTGTTTCCTGGATATTCCCCCCGCACTTTTATTAGTGAAAACTGGAATATTATGTCTTGAATTTGGAGGCCAGAGAGGATTTATTTTATTTTATCTGTCGTGTCGTCTGGCTTTTATTCCCCCAAGGTCGGAGTCTTATGTATATAGCTTTGTAGCCAGACGCCGTACATTCGAATGAAACACAAGAACTGTTTTGTCCTCTAAACTAAACTGAGAAAAAGAGTCAACATGATGTCTACAGAGTGTTACATAATTGTTCACCTCCTGAGAACATGTCACTTCCAGTACCTTTTATTTAACCACTTCAATACCGGGCGCACTTTCCGCCCCCTTCCTGCCCAGGACAATTTTCAGCTTTCGGCGCCTTCACACTTAGAATGACAATTGCGCGGTCATGCGACGCTGTACCCAAACTAAATTTTTTATCATTTTCTTCCCACAAATAGAGCTTTCTTTGGGTGGTATTTGATCACAACTGGGTTTTTTATTTTTTGCTAAACAAACTAAAAAAGACTGACATTTTTGAAAAAAAAATGTTTTTCTTTGTTTCTGTTATAAAATTTTGTTTTCTCCTTCACTAACGGGCACTGATGAGGCTGCACTGATGGGCACTGATGGGGTGGCACTGATAAGGTGGCACTGATGGGCACTGATGAGGAGGCACTGATGGGCACTGATAAGGCTGCACTGATGGGCACTGATGAGGAGGCACTGATATGTAGAATTGATGGGCACTGATAGGCGGCACTGATATGGAGCCCTGATGGGCACCGATAGGCTGCACTATTATGCAGCACTGATGGGCACTGATAGGTGACACTGATGGGTGGCAATGATAGGCGGCACCAGGGCTTTTTTCTCAAACAATAGGTGCTGGAACTCAGCCACAACCCCCCCCGAAACTCCTCCACCCACAACCTTCAAATCACATCAAATAGTGGGTGTGGTCAGTCAAATTTCACGAACAGTAGGAGGGTCTTAAAGGGGCATTAAATGCCAGGATTGCATTACATACAGAGTGCATCAGGGGAGTTACACACAGATTGCAGAGCTGTCACTTGTAAACACAGAAACCGGATTTCTGTGTTTACAAGTGGTTGTGGTGAGCAGGCCCCCCCCCCCCCCCCCCAAGGGTCTGAGCCAGAGGTGGTGGAACTGAGTTCCACCAAGTTCCCGCTGAAAAAAGCCCTGGGCGGCACTGATGGGCACTGGTAGGTGGCACTGATGGGCAATGATAAGGTGGCACTGGTGGGCAGTGATGAGGAGGCACTGATATGTAGAATTGATAGGCACTGATAGGGGGCACTGATGGGCACTAATAGGTGGCAATAATAGGTGGCCCTGATGGGCACTCATAGGCGGCACTGATGGGCACTGGTAGGTGGCACTGATGAGGAGCTACTGACAGGCATTACTGATTGGCATCTGAAGGGCACTGACAGGCATTACTGAAGGGGCACTGATTGTCCCATTTATGGGCACTGATTGGCACTGTTGTGGGCACCGATTGGCAGCTGATGGGCACATATGATGGGGGCTGTGCTGATAATCAATGTGCTGATTATCAGCACAGACCCCCCCTCCCCCCCTCTGACAGGGAGAGCCACCGATCGCTCTCCCTGTCAGGACGAACCGAGGAAAACTGTTTACCGGCACTTCCTGGTTCACGCAATGATCAGCTGTGATTGGTGCTCACGTGGTAAGGAGCCTCCGTCAGAGGCTCCATACCATGATCGGAGATGCGGTGTGTCATACTGACATGACACACAGCACCAGCCGCGCCAGCCCCCCCCCCCCCCGCGCGCGTGCGCGCGCTAGCCGGCATGTTAAGAAAAAAAGAACATGGTTAATATCGATTTGTAGATAAAGTATTGGTAAATAGTTGATTACAGCCGTGCATCCTTAATACAGATGGCTCCAAAGAAATGGATGAACCCCATGGATAGTGTGGGGAGCTGAAATGTAGATCTTGACAAAGTCCTCTACATGTTTCGTGGGCTACAGCCGCTTCCTCAGGAGGAGCTAGTCATAAACATCTATAAGATAAGTACAATCTCATAATCAAATAGTCATGGATAATGTTTTAATAACAAAAAGGAAAAATAAACATAACACAAATAGTGAACAGCAATATACATAATATTCATCTAAGGTGCCGGGGATCCATAGATTCATGTTATGCTTACCAGTGGAGACCAATGAAGCTCAAAGCAGCACCTAAAGGTAATCCCCCCACGGCAGACATGGGAAGCACTTAAGGGCGTTGATTACTATAGTTTTAAAGAATATTTATATAATAATATGTGGGAGTGAAAAGGTATATAATTAATAATAATAATTAATATAATTATTCCTGCGCTACCATGTGCGGGAGGATAGGGTAGAACTGCTGCAAGCACCGAATGAGGGTCAGGCCCATACCCATAAGGAGAATTTAAAAAAAAAGTGGGGGTTGGTGCTGCGCTGTTCCCAGCAGAATAGAAAAAGTGTGCTGCTACAGGTAGCAGTGCAGATGCAAATTCAATAGAAATAAGTCAATAGTGCAAACAATAATCACAAGAATAAATAAAGTGACCAATATCAAAGTGCATAGTGCATGAATACAATACCAATGGCACCGTGATGAAACTTCTATGTATACGGTAGTAACAAACAGTAATAAATAAGGTGGCTGGTATCAAAGTGCAAAGTGCATAAATAAATTGCTAATAACACTGCGATGAGTCTGCTTTGTATACGATATGTGCAGATAATAAAAATAGACTGTGCAAAATTGGAAAATCAAATTTGCAAAATCGGCAACAAAAACTTCCTGTGTAAAGTGCAAATAACCTGTGCAAAATGCAATAAAATGTGCAAAATGGGATGAAATCTAAAAATGTGCTGACTGCAGTTACACTGTATAAAGTCCAATACAGTCCAAGGTGTGCAAAATGCAATCCAACTGTGAACAGAATACAATGAATTCTTTTCTTCTTTGTGCAATGAGCATTTCAATGTGCAAAAAACAGAAGGTGCTGATGACCGTGACGCCACGCGTAGGGATGGAAGGGCACTCAGGCTGATGTAGGCAAACGAGCTCGCCGCTCGTGGAGCAAGGTCTATGGTATTTTATGTTATGTGAATACCCTCATTGTTTCATTAATAAAAACTACTTATTGTTAAAAATACTACATAATCCGGAATCCCCCTTTTTTATCACTCTCCTTGCATCCACTGAGAGACAAAGACAAGTACAAACCCACATTGGTCCAGGAATACAAGGGAGAAGCAGCCACTACAAGTCTATATATATATATATATATATATATATATATATATATATATATATATATATATATATGCAGTTACCTCATTGCCACAAGGTAAGAGGCCACTTTCACCAGTGTGTGTCTCTGCACGAAGAGGAGACATTTATCCCTCAAGCACCTTCTGTTTTTTGCACATTGGAAGCGCCCGCGTCGCTTCATTGGTGGGATTTGGAGCTGCTTTGTGTGAGAACAAAGTCACTTCCGGCGGGCTACAAAAAGATGGCCGCCGTGAAGACTAATCTCCTTGTGCTCAGTGGAGAGGGGAGGTCCCTCCCCTCTCCACCGAACACACAGAGAAAGCCAGGAACTATCTGGGGAGAGACAGACGCAGCTTGAAGGAGGGCTTTGCTTCCGGGGACACAGATGTGAGGAGGACCCTGCTGCTCTGCTGACGGGGACACAGATGTAAGGAGGGACTCTACTGACGGGGACACAGATGTAAAAAGGGACTCCGCTGACGGGGACACAGATGTGAAGAGGACCCTGCTGCTCTGCTGACGGGGACACAGATGTGAGGAGGACCCTGCTGCTCTGCTGATGGGGACACAGATGTAAGGAGGGACTCTGCTGACGGGGACACAGATGTAAGGAGGGACTCCGCTGACGGGGACACAGATGTGAGGAGGACCCTGCTGCTCTGCTGACGGGGACACAGATGTGAGGAGGACCCTGCTGCTCTGCTGACGGGGACACAGATGTGAGGAGGACCCTGCTGCTCTGCTGATGGGGACACAGATGTAAGGAGGGACTCTGCTGACAGGGACACAGATGTAAGGAGGGACTCCGCTGGGGGCACCTGATGTAAGGAGGGACTCCGCTGGGGGCACCTGATGTAAGGAGGGACCTGATTTAGGGAGAGACTCTGCTGGGGGCACCTGATGTTAAAAGGGACTCCTCTGACGGGGACACAGATGTGAGGAGGACCCTGCTGCTCTGCTGACGGGGACACAGATGTGAGGAGGACCCTGCTGCTCTGCTGATGGGGACACAGATGTAAGGAGGGACTCTGCTGACGGGGACACAGATGTAAGGAGGGACTCCGCTGACGGGGACACAGATGTGAGGAGGACCCTGCTGCTCTGCTGACGGGGACACAGATGTGAGGAGGACCCTGCTGCTCTGCTGATGGGGACACAGATGTAAGGAGGGACTCTGCTGACAGGGACACAGATGTAAGGAGGGACTCCGCTGGGGGCACCTGATGTAAGGAGGGACTCCGCTGGGGGCACCTGATGTAAGGAGGGACCTGATTTAGGGAGAGACTCTGCTGGGGGCACCTGATGTAAAAAGGGACTCCGCTGACGGGGACACAGATGTGAGGAGGACCCTGCTGCTCTGCTGACGGGGACACAGATGTGAGGAGGACCCTGCTGCTCTGCTGATGGGGACACAGATGTAAGGAGGGACTCTGCTGATGGGGACACAGATGTAAGGAGGGACTCCGCTGACGGGGACACAGATGTGAGGAGGACCCTGCTGCTCTGCTGACGGGGACACAGATGTGAGGAGGACCCTGCTGCTCTGCTGATGGGAACACAGATGTAAGGAGGGACTCTGCTGACAGGGACACAGATGTAAGGAGGGACTCCGCTGGGGGCACCTGATGTAAGGAGGGACTCCGCTGGGGGCACCTGATGTAAGGAGGGACCTGATTTAGGGAGAGACTCCACTGGGGGCACCTGATGTAAGGAGGGACTCCGCTGGGGGCACCTGATGTAAGGACGGACTCCGTTGGGGGCACCTGATGTAAGGACGGACTCCGCTGGGGGCACCTGATGTAATGACAGACTCCGCTGGGGGCACCTGATGTAATGACAGACTCCGCTGGGGGCACCTGATGTAAGGACAGACTCCACTGGGGGCACCTGATGTAAGGAGGGACTCCACTGGGGGCACCTGATGTAAGGACGGACTCCGCTGGAGGCACCTGATGTAAGGACGGACTCCGCTGGGGGCACCTGATGTAAGGAGGGACTCTGCTGGGGGCACATGATGTAAGGACAGACTCCGCTGGAGGCACCTGATGTAAGGAGGCACTCCGCTGGGGGCACCTGATGTAAGGAGGGACTCTGCTGGGGGCACCTGATGTATGGAGGGACTCTGCTGGGGGCACCTGATGTATGGAGGGACTCTGCTGGGGGCACTTGATGTAAGTAGGGATTCTGCTGGGGGCACCTGATGTAAGGAGGGACTCTGCTGGGGGCACCTGATGTAAGGAGGGACTCTGCTGTGGGCACCTGATGTAAGGAGGGACTCTGCTGGGGGCACCTGATGTAAGGAGGGACTCTGCTGGGGGCACCTGATGTAAGGACGGACTCTGCTGGGGGCACCTGATGTAAGGAGGGACTCTGCTGGGGGCACCTGATGTAAGGAGGGACTCTGCTGGGGGCACCTGATGTAAGGAGGGACTCTGCTGGGGGCACCTGATGTAAGGAGGGACTCTGCTGGGGGCACCTGATGTAAGGAGGGACTCTGTTGGGGGCACCCGATGCAAGAACAGACTCCGCTGGGGCACCTGATGTAAGGACAGACTCCGCTGGGGACACCTGATGGCATCTGGTGGCAGATGACATGCTGAGGGCAACTACTGATTCTGCATTATGGTGAGTTGAATGATTTCATTTTATATTACAATGCAATAATAGAAATAATGCGCTTCAATCATCCCGACACCATAACAACCATGGTGCCAGGATGACTGAATTGCTAACACCAGGTGTCTGGAGTATCTGCTGATTATTAAACTTTCTAGAATACACATATTTCTATTGTTGTGTAGGATCTGGGCCTGCTGTCCCTCCATCCCTCGCTCATCTCAGATGCTAACCACACCACCTTAGAGCCACGCCCACTTTTTCACTGAAAACATGCCCATTTTCACCAAGTGGGAGGGTCAAAAAGAAAGGGCGGGGTCTCGCCCCCCCATCCTAAAACTTCACCAGCCGCCACTGGTTATAATGCTATACCTCCCAACTTTTTGAGATGGGAATGAGGGACACCTTTTAGCAAAAGTATGTAGCCATAGGACACACCCCCTGCCACGCCCCCCTTAAAGGAGAATTATGCAAAAAAACATATTAGTTAAACCCACAAGTGCTTTTTTTTACCACTTCTATTCTTTTGTACTGGTTTTGAAATTTACAAATGCAGCAATTTAGAATTTGGATGAAAGTTTTAGCACTGGGACCGGTGGCAGGCAGGACTTATGCTTTAGCTCAGTGGTCTCCAAACTACGGCCCAGGGACCGGAAGCGGCCCTTTCATTGCATTTATCCGGCTCTAGGGGCAGTACTCCTCCCACTGATACGAGACACTATTCTGCCATCCGACAACAATGGGCACCGGTTCTCCCACCGACACCAATAATGGAACACTATCCATCAATACCAAGTATAGCGATGTTTACTCCCACTGATGCCAGGAAAATTTCCACCTTCTGCTGGCCACAATTTGGCCCTCCTAAAGTCTGAAGGGCAACAAACCGGCCCTTTGTTTAAAAAGTTTGAAGACCCCTGCTTCATTAATTTACAGATGTCTGTGAATACTGCAAAAGAGACATGTAGGTAGGTGCAGTTAGCTACTTTACCACTAGGTGACTCTGTACCAGGATACTAGGATAGTGTTTGGGTACAGTAAGTGGGGTCTTCAGATGCTAGGCTCCTTTTAAGTAGAGGCTTCTTGCAGTGATGCCATGGGTGGGTTATCATCCGTATACAAGTCAGATAGGGATGGGCACACACTCTCTTGGGACATAGAAGCTAAACACCCCACACCTATGAGGATGTAGCCAGCATGTGTAGGCTCTGGACAGGGAAGGAGCCCAGGTGGAGAGGTACCTAGCAAGGAGGAGACTACAGAGAGCACAGCACTGTGGGTACTAATGACCCCAGGTGAGGAGTGACTGAAAGGGAGATGGCTGCTAAAGTGCTGCAGATGCTTTCACTTGTGACTACTGCGGATTGTCCACTAAATGTGATAACGTCGTATGGGACTAAACGCGTTGGAGCAGAGATTCTGGTGCTGACGTCACACTGCTACGTGACCCCAGTTTACTGGATTTATTATTACTTTGATTTTATCTGGATTTGATAATAAAAATACTACAATATTGGAGATCATACTTGGCTCTTGGTGAGCTTTGTTTGCCCTAGCTGGAGCATATCAGAAGCCATTGGAAGTGGGGTGCTGCACTTTCGGGGGACTTCAAATTTATCACAGGTGTATATGCTGCTGTAATAGTAGCCATATCCTTTGGTGAGTGTTGAATTCACTTGATGTTGGTGGCTGTTCATCTAAGCACTTTAAGAAGATTCTAAACATATAAGGGCGTTACTTTGTGGATTGTACTTTTCACCAATTATGAACACTGTGGGACTTATTTGTTGGTTTTTTTTTTGGACTTTCTTTTCTTTATATCACTATACAGGAATTTTTGTATTTCATATTTTGGCACTACACTTTATTTTGTTTACTAAATGTGATTGACTTTGTAATGTCAAGTGACTCCCTAACATATGTCCCTGTGATGTAACTAATGCCATTTCCTGAACACCACCAGTAAAGTGGATACAAAGGTATTTGGCCTGGAATGTCGTGTGGAAGCGTGTGGCAAGGAATAGGGCACAAGATGGCGGAGGGTTCAGCCTTAGCAGGAGGGACAGTGTTTTAGTAGGGCTGGAGCCGAGGTAGGGACTTGTGCTCTTGAAGCCAAATCTAGCCAACCATGAAGCCCCTCTTACAGACATCCATAGGACCTTGCAGGCCTATAAGATTGCAGAGTGCATAGGACACAGAAAAGCAATGGATTCCGGGCAAGGTCAACAGTTATATTTTTTACATTATTGAACAGATACAGTCAGGTCCATAAATATTGGGACATCAACACAATTCTAATCTTTTTGGCTCTATACTCCACCACAATGGATTTGAAATGAAACGAACAAGATGTGCTTTAACTGCAGACTTTCAGCTCTAAGTTGAGGGTATTTACATCCAAATCAGGTGAACGGTGTAGGAATTACAACAGTTTGTATATGTGCCTCCCACTTTTTAAGGGACCAAAAGTAATGGGACAATTGGCTGCTCAGCTGTTCCATGGCCAGGTGTGTGTTATTCCCTCATTATCCCATTTACAAGGAGCAGATTAAAGGTCCAGAGTTAATTTCAAGTGTGCATTTGGAATCTGTTGCTGTCAACTCTCAATATGGAATCCAAAGAACTGTCACTATCAGTGAAGCAAGTCATTATTAGGCTGAAAAAAACAAAACAAACCCATCAGAGAGATAGCAAAAACATTAGGTGTGGCCAAATCAACTGTTTGGAACATCCTTAAAAAGAAAGAACGCACCGGTGAGCTCAGCAACACCAAAAGACCCGGAAGACCACGGAAAACAACTGTGGTGGATGACCAAAGAATTCTTTCCCTGGTGAAGAAAACACCCTTCACAACAGTTGGCCAGATCAAGACCACTCTCCAGGAGATAGGTGTATGTGTGTCAAAGTCAACAATCAAGAGAAGACTTCACCAGAGTGAATACAGAGGGTTCACCACAAGATGTAAACCATTGGCGAGCCTCAAAAACAGGAAGGCCAGATTAGAGCTTGCCAAACAACATCTAAAAAAGCCTTCACAGTTCTGGAACAACATCCTATGAGTGATAAAAGTCCACAGGTTGGGGGGGGGGCGCAAATTACTTGCCTTGCCCCGGGTGCTGACAACCCACGCTACACCACTGCTTCAGGCTGTAATTGACTGCAAAGGATTTGCAACACAGTATTAAAAAGTGAAAGTTTGATGGATAATTGTTAATCTGTTCCATTAATTTTGGTCCCTTAAAAAGTGGGAGGCACATATACAAACTGTTGTAATTCCTACACCGTTCACCTGATTTGGATGTAAATACCCTCAACTTAGAGCTGAAAGTCTACAGTCAAAGCACATCTTGTTTGTTTCATTTCAAATCCATTGTGGTGGTGTATAGAGCCAAAAAGATTAGAATTGTGTCGATGTCCCAATATTTATGGACCTGACTGTATAACAAAACCCTTTTAATGGTATATTTATCCACTTGCTGACCACGCTATAGCCGAAAGAAAGCTACAGTGGTCCTAAAGCGGTCCTCCAGTTCTGGAAGGGTGTCCATTAACGTTCTCTCAGATTCCTCACAGATACCAGTAAAGGGCCAATCGCAGCAGCCTTTTACCATGTGATCAGCTGTGTCCAATTAAAACAGACTTGCCGGTTATTGGCAGGCCTTTCCTCACATGCTGTGCCCATGTGAGGAAAGGACTGGCAAAGCTATAAGCACATTCTTTACACTGATAATTAGGGCACTGATCATCAGTGCCCTGATTACCAGTGCAGCCCCATCAGTGCAGCTTATCAGTTGCTATCAGTGCCGTCTCATCAATGCCCATCAGTGCACCCTCTTCAGTGCCCCTCAGTGCCACCCCATCAGTGCAGTTTCATCAGTGCCTATCAGTGCAGCCTAATCAGTGCCCATCAGTGCAGCCTCATCAGTGCCCATCAGTGCAGCCCGTTCAGTGCAGTTTCATCAGCGCAGCCTCATCAGTGCAGCCTCATCAGTGTGCATCAGTGCAGCCTCATCAGTGCTGCCTCATCAGTGCAGCCTCATCAGTGCCCCCTCAGTGACGCCTCATCAGTGCCCCTAAGTGCAGCCTCATTAGTGCCCATCAGTGCAGCCCCTTCAGTGCAGTTTCATCAGAGCCCCTCAGTGCAGCCTCATCAGTGTGCATCAGTGCAGCCTCATCAGTGCAGCCTCTTTAGTGCAGTCTCGTCAGTGCCCCTCAGTGCAGCCTCATCAGTGCACCTTCATCAGCACACTTCAGTGAAGAAGAAAAACAACTGTTTGTTTTGTTTGTTTTAAATATTTTCGGGCTTTTTCATTTGTTTAGCAAATAATACAAAACGGCAGTGGTGATTAGATAGCACCAAAAAAAGGTCTATCTGTCTCAAAAAATAATATAAATTTCATATGGCTACAGTGTGGCATGACCGCGCAATTTTTATTCAAAGTGCGACAGTGCTGAAAGCTGAAACTTGGCCTGGGCAGGAAGAGGGTGAAAGTGCCCGGCGTTGAAGGGGTCAAAAGACCAAAACGGAGCAAACAAGAGAATTCCATTGTAATTCCAGCTTGCAGTATCAGAAAATCTGGAAAACTCCGAAGGGGTAAAACCTGTACCAGGCACGGGGTTGTGAACAACATTTTAATGACTTTCAGGAGCTTTCCAGAATTAAAGCTGCTTGGAATAAAGTTATTACCTCTGTCTTATCTTTCAGCAACCTACTTAAAGCTTATCCCATTCCCAAGTCTATTCCAATTATTAAGCATTATAAGGCATTAGGATAACATCGCATTAGTATCAAATGGTAACAAAATGTGAAATATCTTTGGATACATTGTGAAATGGCCCAGGTCTGGTTTAGCTATAGGATCTTCTAGCTATAAGTGTATTAATATTGTTGGTTGTGGAGAGGAAGCTCACGGTACATTTTAGGCTTATTAGACGAGTGAACTCCTTATCCTTTATTCTGAGTAATTGTCTAATCTTGTACTAATGATGCGTGAGGGTGTAACCTTCAATGGAATTACACTTTCTAATTAAAGATTAAGATAACTGTCATTTGTATTACTCCAGAGACTGATTTTGTGTCAAAGGTACTGTTTCAAACTTTTTTAGATTTTCTTTAACCGCTTTAGCCTCGGAAGATTTTACCCCCCTTCCTGACCAGAGCACTTTTTACGATTCGGCACTGCGTCGCTTTAACTGACAATTGCGTGGTCGTGCGACGTTGCACCCAAACAAAATTGACGTCCTTTTCTTCCCACAAATAGAGCTTTCTTTTGGTGGTATTTGATCACCTCTGCGGTTTTTATTTTTTCCGCTATAAACAAAAAAAGAGCGACAATTTTGAAAAAAAAGCAATATTTTTTACTTTTTGCTATAATAAATATCCCCAAAAAATATATAAAAAAAGAAAAAATTTTTCCTCAGTTTAGGCCGATACTTATTCTGCTACATATTATTGGTAAAAAAAAAAAAAATCGCAATAAGCCTATATTGATTGGTTTGCGCAAAAGTTATACCATCTACAAAATAGGGGAAAGATTTATGGCATTTTTATTATTATTATTTTTTTTGATTAGTAATGATGTAATGGCGGCGATCTGACTGCAACATTAGGGCGGACACATCAGAGACTTTTGACACTATTTTGGGACCATTGTCCATTGTCATTTATACAGCGATCAGAGCTATAAAAATGCACTGATTACTGTGTAAATGACACTGGCAGGGAAGGGGTTAAACACTAGGGGGCGATCAAGGGGTTAAAGTGGTTGTAAACCCTTACAGACCACTTTAACCTACAGGTAAGCCTAGATTAAGGCTTACCTGTAGGTGCAAGAAATATCTCCTTAACCTACACGGTTAGGGAGATATTTTCCTAAAAACGGGCACCAATGTCTACGGCACATGCGCGCCGTAGAGAGCGCCGCAGGTGCACTGAGCGTGCCATTAGTGAAGGCGATCATGCCGTCACTGATGGCTCCCGCGCGCATGCGCCAGAGTGACGTCATCGCTGCTCCTGCCAGTCACAGCGCCGGAGCAGCGATACCCGGAAGTCACTCCGGGTATCATGGCGGCGACGGAGGAGGTGAACGAGGGTCGCTTCGGGGGCTTCGATCTCAGGTAAGCAATTCATAATGAGCTAGTATGCTATGCATACTAGCTCATTATGCCTTTGTCCTGCAGGGTTTTTTTTTTTTTTTAGAGAGGGTTTACTTCCTCTTTAAGTGTGTCCTAGGGAGGGATTCTAACTGTGGGGGGGGATGGGCTACCACTGACATGACAGCGATCAATGGTCCCGATGACAGGAAGCAGTAGATCCCTGTCTTGTCACTAGGCAGAACGGGGAAATGCCTTGTTTACATAGGCATCTCCCCGTTCTGCGGCTCCGTGACATGATCGCGGGCCCTCGGCGGACATCGAGTCCGCGGGACCCATGGGCACGGTCACACTGTACGCAGCGGCGCTCGCGCGCCCACCAGCTCTGTCACTTAAAGGGGACGTACAGGTACGCCTATTTGCCCACTGCTGCCTTTGTGCCGATGTATATCGGCGTGCGGCGGTCGGCAAGTGTTTAAAGAGGAGTACCAGTTTCCTGTGTAAAAATTTCAAGTCAGCAGCTACAAAAAGTGTAGCTTCACAGCCGAGTGCCCACTGCACATGTGCAAGCCACGTTGCGCATTGTGAATGGTCTCGCAGTCGTCTGAGACCTGTCACGTGTCCCAGAAGACTTCGGGGAGGGAGGGGGGGGAGAAGAACTTCCACTTTGGAACTGGAAGCCGGTACCTGTCAAAATCGGGCCACATGTGGCCCCTAGCCCTCTGGCCCTTGCACACAATATTCTTTGCTTTGATGTTTATTCAAACGCAGGAAAAATAATCTTCATCTCTTTCTCTATTCCTTTATTTATTTCCATTTCGTTTCTGTGCTGTCCATCTCCCTTTTCCTTTTTATTTATTTATTTGCTTTTTCTGCTTTTGTTTTACAATGGTTCTTGCTGAGAGTAATATCAGTGGGGACACCAATAATTTTTAAATTGGCTGTAGGGAACACAAATGCAGAAGCAATGATATGCAAAGGGTTTGTAATAGCAGTGATCTCTAGCAATTTAACTTTTGCAATACGCATAGGAATCCTGCCAGGTCCTCCATGTTTTTCAGGATTCCTAGGACTTCCAGTACTCACAGGATTCCTGCTGGGTCTTCCAGCATTTCTAGGAGCTCTGGTGCTTACAGGTTTCCTGCTTGCTCTTCCAGAATTCCAGAATCCCTGCAGGGTTTTTCAGGATTTCAAGAATTACTAGGACCTCTAGTACTCACAGGATCCCCACTAGGGCTTCCAGGATTCACAGGACCTCCAGTGCTCACAGGATTCCTTACAGATCTTCCAGGATTCACAAGACCTCCAGTTCTCACAAGATTCCTGCCAGGTCTTCCAGGTTTCCTAGAACCTCCAGTACTCACAGGATCCATGTTGGGTCTTTCAGGATTTCCAGGATTTCCAGGACCTCCAGTGCTCACAGAATTCCTGATGGATCTTTCAGCATTTCTAGGACCTCTGGTGCTTACAGGTTTCCTGCTTGGTCTTCCAGAACTCCAAAGAGCATTTCTAGGACCTCCAGTACTTCCAGCCAGATCCTCCAGGATTTCTAGGACCTCCAGTACTTATAGGATCTCTACTCAGTCTCCCAGGAATCCAAGGACCTCCAATTTTCCCAGAATTCCTGCTGGGTTTTTCAGGATTTCCAGGATTCCTAGGACCTCCGGTACTCACATGATCCCTGCTGGGTCTTTCAGCATTTCCAGGATTCACAGGACCTTCAGTACTCATAGGATTCCTGTTGGGTTTTCCAGGATGTCTAGGACCTCCAGTGCTTACAGGATCCCTGCTCAGTCTTCCAGGAATCCAAGGACCTCCAATTTTTCCAGAATCCATGTGGGGTTTTTCAGGCTTTCCAGGATTCCTAGGACCTCCAGTACTCACAGGATCCCCTCTAGGACTTCCAGGATTCCCAGGACCTCTAGCACTCGTAGGATTCCTGCTGGGTCTTCCAGAATTTCCAGGATTCCTAAAAGCTCCACTAGCTCCCGGACTTCCAGGATTCACAGGACCTTCAGTACTCATATGTTTCCTGTTGGGTTTTCCAGGATGTCTAAGACCTCCAGTGCTTTCAGGATCCCTGCTCGGTCTTCCAGGAATCCAAGAACCTTCAATTTTTCCAGAATCCCTGCGGGGTTTTTCAGGATTTTGCAGGATTCACAGGATCCCCACTAGGACTTCCAGGATTTCCAAGATTCACAGGACCTCCAGTATTCACAGGATTCCTGCCGGGTCTTCCAGGATTTCCAGGGTTCCTAGTACCTCAGTACTCACAGGATTCCATGTTTTTTCACATAACCTCCAATACTCATAGGATTCCAGTTCTTACAGGTTTCCTGTTCAGTCTCTCAGGATTCCAAGGACCTCCAACTTTCCCAGAATCCCTGCATGGTTTTTAGAATTTCCGAGATTCCTAGGACCTCCACTACTCACAGGATTCCTGTCGGGCCTTCCACGGTTTCCAGGATTCCTAGGACCTCCAGCACTCACAGGATTCCTGTCGGGCCTTCCACGGTTTCCAGGATTCCTAGGACCTCCAGCACTCACAGGATTCCTGCTGGGTCTTCCATGATTTCCAGGATTCCCAGGACCTCCAGTACTCAAAGGATTCCTGTTGGGTCTTCCAGGATTTCTAGGACCTCCTGTGATTACAGGATCCCTGCTCAGTCTCCCAGGATTCCAAGGATCTCCAATTTTCTCAGAATCCCTACAGGGTTTTTCAGGATTTCCAAGATTCCTAAGACCTCTAGTACTCAGAGGATTCCTGCTGGGTCTTCCAGGATTTCCAGGATTCCTAGGACCTCAGTACTCACATGATTCCTGCTGGGATCTTCAAGGATTTCTAGGACCTCCAGTACTCAAAGCATTCCTGTTGGGTCTCCCAGGATTTCTAGGACCTCCTGTGCTTACAGGATGCCTGCTCGGTCTCCCGGGATTCCAAGGACCTCCAATTTTCTCAGAATCCCTACAGTGTTTTTCAGGATTTCCAAGATTCCTAGGACCTCTAGTACTCACAGGATTCCTGCCAGGTCTTCCAGGATTTTCAGGATCCCTAGGACCTCAGTACTCACAGGATTCCTGCTGGGTCTTCCATTATTTCCAGGATTCCTAGGACCTCAGTACTCATATGATTCCTGCTGGGGCTTCAAGGATTTCTAGGACCTCTGGTGCTTACAGGAACCCTGCTTGGTCTTCCAGAATTCCAAGGACCTCCAATTTTCCCAGAGTCCCAGTGGGGTTTTTCAGGAATTCCTGGATTCCTAGGACCTCCAGTACTCACAGGATCCCCACTAGGACTTCCAGGATTCCCAGGACCTCTAGTTCTCATAGGATTCCTGCTGGGTCATCCAGAATTTCCAGGATTCCTAAGAGCTCTACTAGCTCCTGGACTTCCCAAAAACAATGTTCTCTGACCAGAAGGCTATTAACCACTGTACATCTACTGCAACAGTGTGGGCTAGCTGTGCAGAATCACATACATACGTGACTTTGCTCTTCCAGGTAGGGGGCGCGCGCACGCACTGTTTGTGCTGTGATTAGTTATAGCACAAGCCAATCAGCGTGTGCCGGCCAATGGATGTCCACCGCAACCCTCTGATCGGCGAGGAGGAAGACAGAACAGTCTATGTAAACAATGCAGAGCTCGGTCCTGTCAGCAGGTATGTGGTGGATTTTGTTTTCCTGCAAAGCACATCCCTTAGTAAAAGCAGCACAGTACACACATAAACACTGGCTAGGCACACATTTACCTAATACATGATCCGGCATGATCCAGCAAATATATCGCAAAAAATAAAAAACCCAGTGGTAATCAAATATCTTCAAAAGAAAGCTCCATTTGTGTGAACAAAATGATATCAATTTATTTTGGGTACGGCGTTGCATGACGGAGCAATTACTAGTTACCCACTTAAGCCCCAGAAGGTTTTAAACCTCCCCTTCATGACCAGGCCATTTTTTGCGATACAGCACCGCGTTACTTTAACTGACAATTGCGCGGTCGTGCGACGCTGTACACAAAAAAAAAAACTGATGTCTTTTTTTCCCCCCCACAAATAGAACTTTCTTTTGGTGGTATTTGATCACCTCTGCGTTTTTTATTTTTTGCGCTTTAATCAAAAAGAAAAAAAACACAATTTTGAAAAAAAAACAATATTTTTTACTTTCTGCTATAAAACATATCCAATAAAAAGAATGTAAAAAATCTAATTTCCTAATCAATTTAGGCCAAAATTTATTCTTCTACATATTTTTGGTAAAAAAAATATCCCAATAAGTGTCTATTGATTGGTTTGTGGAAAAGTTATAGCGTCTACAAACTATGGGATATTTTTTTTTAATAGTAGCAGCGATCAGCGTTTTTTTTTTTTTTTTGTGGGATTGCAACATTGCGGCAGACAAATCGGACACCTGACACTTTTGACACTTTTTTGGGGACCAGGGACACCAATATAGTGATCAGTGCTAAATAATAGGCACTGTCACTGTACTAATTAATATTATTTATTTATTATTATTATGCCTCTCCTGTGAACTACCGGACCCGAAACCATGAAATCAGGCCAAGACAGAAGTACAGTTAAATCACACTTGTCTAATAATAAAAGTAAAACGTAAAAGTAAAAAGAACAAACGTAGTCAAAACATAGCCAAAGTTCAGTAACCGGAACGGATAGTCAGCCAAGCCAGAAGTCAGGGATCAATGGAACAGCAAGCAGGATCTGAAGCCAGAAGGTATGTCAGCAAAGCAAGTCTTGAACAGGATCGCAGGACAGCATTACTGTGATGTTGACCAAGGCGAAGGCAGAGAACCTCTGGACTGGACGGCTTAAGTAGGCAGGACTGACGAGCAGGATATCATCAACAGCTGAGTAACTGTGGAGAGATAGGAGCTGGCAATTAGCCGACAGCTGAGCGGCCAGCTCAGAGAAGGAAGGGCTGAGCCCAGCCCTGACACCCTTCCAATCACAGTGGCAGCGGGTCGCCGGCGGCACGTGCCCCAGACCCAGTGCATGAAATCATGTACCTGTACGTGATTTCGCGCAGCAGGGCCGCCCTTCCACAGTATATCTGCGTGTACAGTCATTAAGTGGTTAAAGTAGCACAGTGCTAAATAGCAAAAAAAAATGGCCTGGTCAGGAAGAAGGGGGTAAAATCCTCCGGAGCTGAAGTGGTTAATTTGCATGAACTGTTCAACTTTCAGGGATGTCCGGAGTTCTCCTCCCTTCCTTCTAGTCCAATCAGTAAAATATGAGCAATGCTTTGAAAGTCAGGAGTGGATCTCTGAAAAGCTTGTTCGGAGAAAAAAAAAGTAACACAAAAGAAAAATAATGTGTTCCTGTACAGAACTCTGCGGAGATGACCTGTCTGTCTGTCTGTCTCTCTGTCTGTCTCTCTGTATCTACATTTTAAGAGCTTGGATAACTGATAATACCTGCAGGTGAGTAAAAAGCCCTGAAATCATTCTGCAGACGGAGTGTTCTGGTGCCCCCTAGTGTTCCCAGTACATATTACAGACCAGAAGATGTGCTGGCTTCCAGCCCTCCCTGGTGATGTGAAATGAAGACTTACTGGGTGCATTTTGTTTATTGAATGACTGAAAAATATATTTTTATAGCAACAGCGAAGCAATTACATGATCTGCAGGTCTGGAGAACCAACCCAGAAAATATCCCCAGAACCTCGGATCCCTTTTAGATCAGGGATGCCTGTCTTGTACCGGCGAGCATGAGTACCGATACTTATGCTAAATATTGTCTCCCTTTGGGGATGTTTACATGTATGACTGTGCTTGCCACTGAGGGGTATTTGATAGGCAGCTTAGATCGATAGCACAGTGGCTTAGTGGTTATCACTCCCACTATCGAGGGGGATAAGCTTTTATTGCCTGAAAATTGCTCTGCTCAGGTGTGAATGCAGTCTTACGACTGCATTCTACTTGCTTCAACTTTAACAGGCCGTAACCCCCAGCTCTTCTGATGCCCCACTCAGTAGTAACCTCCAGCTCTGCTGATCCCCTGCTCATTAGTAATCTCCAACTCTGCTGATCCCCCATTCAGTAGTAACCCCCTGCTTTGCTGGTTCCCCACTCAGTGGTACCCCCAGCTCTTCTGATGCCCCACTCAGTAGTAATCTCCAGCTCTGCTGATCCCCTGCTCATTAGTAATCTCCAACTCTGCTAATCCCACATTCAGTATTAACCCCCAGCTCCACTGATCCTCCCACTCAGTAGTAACCTCTCTCTCCAGTCCCCTCTCACCTCCCACTATATTGCTCCCATGCCGCACACCACGTGTGACATTGCTAGTGTCCCCCACCAAGCAAGGGTCACATGAGGAGTTCCCCCTTGGGGTGGGTTCTTTGGGCTACATCAGGCATTGAATGGGGTCACTAACCCTTGCATTGGGTAATACTTCATCCAAAGACATGCTCACCAGTGCCTGGGGACCAGGCAGGAGTAACCGGTTTACTCGCTTTTCTAACACTGAACCGTCTCTCCGCCAATCAGGAAGTGCGGGTTTAATACCTGTCACCTAATTGACTGCTATTGGACACCTAGCAGGTAGAAAGGAGGACACAGCTCACCACTGCCTGACCCGCTGCCCATCCCACAGTATGCCGCCATCACCCGCTGCCAGACCCGCCAAGATGGGGTAAGTGCTGGTCAGACAGAGAGCAGGCGAGTGAGGAGGGGGTCACAGTGGCTGCATTTAATGGGCACAGTGGCTGCATTTGATAGTTATAGTGACTGCATTTGATGGGCACAGTGGCTGCAATTGATGGGCGCAATGGCTGCATTTGATGGGCACAGTGGCTGCAATTAATGGCACAGTGGCTGCAATTGATGGCACAGTGGATGCATATGATGGGCACAGTGGCTGCATTTGATGGGCATAGTGACTGTATTTGATGGGCACAGTGGCTGCAATTGATGGGCGCAATGGCTGCATTTGATGGGCACAGAGGCTGCAATTAATAGCACAGTGGCTGAAATTGATGGGCACAGTGCCGGCAATTTATGGCACAGTGAGGTTGCAATTAATGGGCACAGTGGCTGCATTTGATGGCACAGTGAGGCTGCAATTGATGGCACAGTGAGGCTGCAATTGATGGGCACAGTAGCTGCATTTGATGGCACAGTGAGGCTGCAATTGATGGCCCAGTGAGGCTGCAATTGATGGGCACAGTGGCTGCATTTGATGGAACAGTAAGGTTGCAATTGATGGGGACAGTGGCTGCATTTGCTGGCACAGTGAGGCTGCATTTGATGGCACAGTGAGGCTGCAATTGATGGGCACAGTGGCTGCATTTGATGGCACAGTGAGGCTGCAATTGATGGCACGGTGAGGCTGCAATTGATGGCACAGTAAGGCTGCAATTGATGGGCACAATGGCTGCATTTGATGGCACAGTAAGGTTGCAATTGATGGGCACAGTGGCTGCATTTGATGGCACAGTGAGGCTGCAAATGATTTTTTTTTCAGAATTTTTCAGTTTGTTTGCCCCCCCCCCCCTCAAAAATGTAGAGCACCAGTCGCCACTGGTGTGTGCAGTACCCAAGGTACACACTTGCTCTGATGTATGTGTTGCATTCAGAGGGACAGGCTGAGCCCCTGCCCACTCCACCAGTCAGCGTACCTTTGTTACCTCACTCCCAGTAACAGAATGGGGTCCCACCGAGCGCGAGGAGAAAAAAAGAAAGCCGATAACCGGCTTCTGTTAAAGAGACATTGCTACTGATAATCAGGGCATTGGTTATCAGTGTCCTGATTAGTGCAGTCCCACCAGTGCCACCTATCAGTGCCCATCAGTGCCTGCTCATCAGTGACACCTATCAGTACCCATCAGTGCCTGCTCATCAGTGACACCTATCAGTACCCATCAGTGCCTGCTCATCAGTGACACCTATCAGTACCCATCAGTGCCTGCTCATCAGTGACACCTATCAGTACCCATCAGTGCCTGCTCATCAGTGACACCTATCAGTGCCTCCTCATCAGTGACACCTATCAGTAGTACCTATCAGCACCCATCAGTGCTGCCTATCAGTAAAGGAGGAAAATTACTTGTTTTCAAAATTTTATAACAAACTATGAAAAATGTTTTAAAATTTTTGGTCTTTTTTTCATTTGTTTAGCAAAAAATGAAAAACCCAGCGGTGATTAAATGCTATCAAAAGAAAACTCTATCTGTGTGAAAAAAATGATAAAAATTTCGTTTGGGTACAGTGTTGCATGACCGCGCAATTGTTATTCACAGTGTGACAGTGCTGAAAGCTAAAAATTGGCCTGGGCAGAAAGGGGGTAAGAGTGCCCAGTAGGCAAGTGGTTAAACCCCAAGAGTGCCTTTTTACCACTACTATTCCTTTATAATGTCTTTCGGGATTTACAAATGCAGCGATTTAGAAATTGGATGAAAGATTTAGGGCTGGGAAACACTTTTTGATAGATACAGTAAGTAGGGCTTTTTTTTATACAACTGTAGAGATCAGACCAAAATGAGGGACAAATGAGGAGGACAGAGGGACGGTCCCTCGAAATCAGGGACAGTTGGGAGCTATGCGACTATTTCGCGCTAGAGTATTTATGAGATTTCAGTGCATGAGGTCTTACTACACGGGCACACAACACATATGCAGACTATATACAGAGGATCCGGAAAGTATTCACAGCGCTTCACTTTTTCCATATTTTGTTATGTTACAGCCCTTTTCCAAAATGGATCAAATTCATTATTTTCTTCAAAATTCTACAAACAATACTCCATAATGACAACGTGAAAGAAGTTTGTTTTGAAAGCTTTGCAAATGTATTAAAAATAAAAAACAAAAAGATCCCATGTACATAAGTATTGAGCTCAGGTGCCTCCTGTTTCCACTGATCATCCTTGAGATGTTCCTACAACTTGATTGGAGTCCACCTGTGGTAAATTTAGTTGATTGGACATGATTTGGAAAGGCACACACCTGTCTATATAAGGTCCCACAGTTAACAGTGCATGTCAGAGCACAAACCAAGCCATGAAGTCCAAGGAATTGTCTGTAGACCTCAGAGACAGGATTGTATGGAGGCACAATGAGCACAGTGGCCTCCATCATCCATAAATGTAAGAAGTTTGGAACCACCAGGACTCTTCCTAAAACGGGCCGCCCAGCCAAACTGAGCGATCAGGGGAGAAGGGCCTTAGTCAGGGAGGTGATCAAGAACCCGATGGTCACTCTGACAGAGCTCCAGCATTTCTCTGTGGAGAGAGGAGAACCTTCCAGAAGAACAACCATCTCTGCAGCACTCCACCAATCAGGCCTGTATGGTAGAGTGGCCAGACGGAAGCCAATCTTCAGTAAAAAGGCACATGACAGTCCGCCTGGAGTTTTCCAAAAGGCACCTGAAGGACTCTCAGACCATGAGAAACAAAATTCTCTGGTCTGATGAAACAAAGATTGAACTCTTTGGCCTGAATGGCAAGCGTCATGTCTGTAGGAAACCAGGCACCACTCATCATCTGGCCAATACCATCCCTACAGTGAAGCATGGTGGTGGCAGCATCATGCTGTGGGGATGCTTTTCAGTGGCAGGAAATGGGCAACTAGTCAGGATTGAGGGAAAGATGAATGCAGCAATGTACTGGGACATCCTTGATGAAAACCTGCTCCAGAGCGCTCTGGATCTCAGACTGGGGCAAAGGTTCATCATCCAACAGGACAACGACCCTAAGCACACAGCCAAGATAACAAAGGAGTGGCTACAGGACAATTCTGTGAATGTCCTTGAGTGGCCCAGTCAGAGCCCAGACTTGAACCCAAATGAACATCTCTGCTGATGGAGCTTTAGAGGTCTTGCAAAGAAGAATGGGAGAAACTGCCCAAAACATAGGTGTGCCAAGCTTGTAGCATCATACTCAAAAAGACTTGAGGCTGTAATTGGTGCCAAAGGAGCTTCACCAAAGTATTGAGCAAAGGCTGTGATACTTATGTGATTTTTTTTTTTTTTTAATAAATTTGCAAAGATTTTTAACAAACTTCTTTCACGTTGTCATTATGGGGTATTGTTTGTAGACTTTTGAGGAAAATACTGAATTTAATCCATTTTGGAAAAAAGGTTGTAACATAACAAAATGTGGAAAAAGTGAAGCGCTGTGAATACTTTCCTGGATGCACTGTAAACCGAAAAGCTTTCTTACAACAAGGCTGAGACGCCAGCGTTACTCTATACCCTCCAATAGAGGGATGAAGTTCCCGGCATTCTTCTGCGGTGGTGAGGCAGTTAATGTTCCTGGCAGAGATCACACCGGTGCTGTGGGAATGGCGCTCGCCTGGCACAGCTGTCATTTGACTTGTACAACCTCCAGGTCTTTAGAAGATCAGAGGCGTTTCATCGGGGATGTCAGAGTTCAGCTTCAAAGCCTTTGATGTCTCCTCTTATTAAAGTTTAACTAGGAGCAGATGTATAGGCGTCCCTCTGTACCCATTCATACACGGGCCCCTCACCGGCAACGTTCCTCTACCGCTGGGCTCTTCTTTTTCCCATGCCAGTCACCAAAGAAGATATTGCAAGAGTTGTGCCAGGACGGCGCAGCCTGCGGCTCTCTGCCTGTTGTTGACCTACACCTCTCAGTGTGATCTGCAATATGGAACAGCTGGAGAGTCGCTCATGGCCAGACCTCCATCTACATAAATATGGACAGTCTAACCGGATAACCAAGAAAATCCCCCATCGGTGATACACAAAGTTCCATCACACGTCTATCTGGGATTTCTAGATCACTGACATTTAATTCAAAGTCCTTAACCCCTTAAAGGGTAACTCCACTTTCGTGGGGTAAAAAAATGGCAAAAATAAATAATAATATAGCGTATACAGTACACTTGCGACACAAGTCATATTGTAATTGAATGTTAATAATTGCTAGGTGTAAAAAAAAACAGGGGCTTCAGCCCGAAGTCCGAGCCCAGCACTGGGGTGTGGTGTGTGTTACCTACCTGACCCACCCTGTCCTACCCGACCCACACTGACCTACCTGACACACACTGACCTACCTGACACACACTGGCCTACCTGACCCACACTGACCTACCTGACCTACACTGACCTACCTGACCCACCCTGTCCTACCTGACCCACACTGACCTACCTGACCCACCCTGTCCTACCTGACCCACACTGACCTACACTGACCTACCTGACCCACCCTGTCCTACCTGACCCACACTGACCTACTTGACACACACTGACCTATCTGACCCACACTGACCTACCTGACCCACCCTGTCCTACCTGACCCACCCTGTCCTACCTGACCCACACTGACCTACCTGACACACACTGACCTACCTGACACACACTGACCCACACTGACCTACCTGACATACACTGACCTACCTGACCTACACTGACCTACCTGACATGATACACTGACCTACCTGACTTCAGGTGATGTGACCTCCTCCTGCAGCTCAGTCATAGTGTGCGGCACGCCCGTAGAGTAGACAACAGGCACTCCATTCAGGCAGATCCATGACACACGAGAGGAGAGCCGAGCACCGAGTGTGGATCTTCTGACAGTGGCGCGGCTGGCGCATTGTAATTCCCGCCTTCTGGAGCCTGCAGCGCCTATGATGGACGTCACACATCACACGGTCCCCGCATTGGACCAGTGGGACATCCATCATGGGCGCTGCAGGCTCCAGAAGGTGGGACCTGCTATGTCACTCAGCCACGCTCGGGTCAGATCAGTCCCCCCTTGGCGGCGGCTCTCGGGCTCGGGGCTAATAATAGAACTATGCATGCCCAAGACCCGGGGCTTTTTGGGGACCCACTCAGGGCTCCAGCCACCATCAAACCCCCTCTCCCCGATGCCACTTTATGCAGTGCTGTCATTTTCTGTAAATGTCATTTCCTGCTTGTGTGATTGGCTCACTGATTTTCCCAGAAGTCTGCACTAAGATACAAGATCGATTTTGGTAGACATGTGCAATTCGTTTCGTTCTGAATTCCTGAATTATTAAAAACCCGTTTAACAATTTTTTCTGAATATTTGGAAATTCGGAAAATCGAAAATTCCGAAATTTTGAAGTTCGAAAGTCCAAAAACCCGAAAGTCTGGAATAATAACTAACTAATAATAACTAACTAATGAATTATAGGTATTGGAATCTTCTTTCAAATTTGGCTGTATTCGTTGTGTAAAGAATACAAATTTATCTGAAGTTACGAATTATCCGAAATAACGAATGCCGTATCTAATCGAATGGAACGTAATGAATTAATAATAATAAATGCATACAAGAAAAAATAGTGGTCAATGGGACTTTAAATGAGATGTGTCATAAAAAATACATATATAAATAAATAAAAATAAAAATAAAATTTAAAATTGATAATGTTTATTGAACGGAATAAAACAAGACATAATCATCCATGATGCAATATCAAAAAAGGTAAAGTTGATAAAAGGCTGACATCTAAGAGGCATATCAATAAGGGTCATCTAGCACAGGTACATGGGTATAGGCATACATATTAACATGATAAGCATAAAATATGAAAGCCAAAGATCTCTTGACATCTAATAAAACTTGACGTGTTTCGTGGGGCTTTAAGGGTAAATGAGAAATCTGAGGTCTTTTTGACCCCAGATCTCTCAATAAAGATAGAGATCACATAAATATTCAGGCCTTGATCTCTGTCCCTCCGCCCTCTAAATTTGAAAGAAAGGGGGAATTAGGACTTTGAATGAGGTATGTGACAAGTGGGCATTATATAAGTATATCCGGTTGCTGTTTATATTTCATGTATGTACCCTCAGATGAAATGATAACATATTATGAGATAAGAGATGGTAATGTTAAGAGCAGATTGATTAAAAAAACTCCTCAACCGATATTGGGAAAATTGTCATGGTTACAATATTCATCCTGGATAAACATGTTTTCAACTGAATCATAACTTATAGACATATGTGTGTTAAGGATATAAACAAACAATCAGTACATAATAGACAAAATTGGATATATACAGTACATAAGTACACAGCAAGATATAAAAAAAAAATGCATAATGGTAACATCAATTTGCATCAACAAGCTCAATGCGTTTCGTCGATACGCTCCACTTCATCAAGAGCAGCTGAATGCGCATCTACAAAAACTGCATAAACAACAATATAATCTAACATATAATGTTTAATATCAGCACGGAACAGCAGTGGCAGGGAAAAAAGACACTAAATTGATAGAATACCCTACCCTGATTTTACTCACAGTTGACTCAAGAATCAATATGGGGCGCTGTGAAATGGGGGTCCTCTGGGATTGTCTGCAACGGGAGCTGTGGGAGTAATGTCTGTGGATATAAGGCCTCACTTGAGAGTACCTCAAAAGATGTATGTGTAGCACCCTGGGGTTTAGACAGGGATGCTCCTCAGAAATTTACTTGCCAGAAGTAATCGCCCAGGTTGATTGATAGAGATCCATTGATTTCCCCCTAACTTTGGCCTTGTTGTACTTTTCTCTTCCACCACTGGGTGGCCAGGCACTTGGTGGTACTAGATATAAGAAGGAAAACCCAAGGTCAGGTTATGGGTATATGGGGTATCTCAGCCAATGGGCATGGGTTTTTTTGGATCCCTTGGCCTGCTGGGAGAGCCGGAGAGCCTATATATATATATATATATATATATTCAGGTGGAGTCAGGTGATCAATGTTCTGTGCCACCTGTGAGGGCCTATCCAGAAGCAAGAGTTGGGCAGCTTGCAGTCCAACCAGAAGTGACAGTTCTGTTGGCTGGAAAACCTGTCAGTGGTCGGAGGTAGAAGGGAAGCTGTCGCCACTAAGGGTCCAGCTACCTTATCACCAGGGACTACAGTGAGTAACTGAAGCAAGTCCTGGAGCAGCATTCTCACCGAACGGGCAAGGTGGGTGGAGTATCGGGAAACTTCAGGCGGTGATCAAGTCAGGGACCCAACCAGCGGAGGTGACGCTTGCAGAGCAACCTTGTCAAGTCAAGCCAGGGACCGAGCAGGCCAGCAGGGATGAAGCTTGAGAGGTATCTGGAGTGCCAAGCTAGGGACCCATCAGGGAAGTGGGGGTGATGCTTGAGGATATACCACTGTGAAGATTGGAGGAGCTCAAGGGATTTCGGAGTTAGTGAATCAGAGGGTCTAGTGAGAGACCGGGGGGCTCAGTGGTGAAGAACTACAAGGAGAAGTTGTAGTGAAGCTGAAGGAACTGTTATGTTTGTGTTAGGAACTGTTAAAGACTGTTGCCATAGGAGACAGCATTCCTGCACATGCAGATGTGGTGCCTTGCTGGGGCCTTTCCCTGTACGGCTGTCCTCCTATTGAAGTCTCGGAGTCTGCCAATTGAATCT
Organism: Aquarana catesbeiana; assembly: GCF_042186555.1. NCBI lineage: Eukaryota > Metazoa > Chordata > Amphibia > Anura > Ranidae > Aquarana > Aquarana catesbeiana. Next base: position 17,047,809 of record NC_133326.1, read on the forward strand.
GCAGCTACTTAAAGATGTCCTGGCCCTAATATAAAGGTAAAATTATGTGCAGTGCTTAGAAATTTGTATTGCTACAAATTCATGTGTATAGGAACCAATGTACAGTGTAAAATAACCACAACAATAAAAATAAATAATTAAAATGGTAAAAAGTGAACCCCCCCCAGTGAAAAGTCACGGGGGGGGGTCAGTTGGGAGAATGAGATGCAGACATGGTCCTTCGCTGTCACTAGGGGGGGGTCAGTTGGGAGAATGAGGTGCAGACATGGTCCTCCGCTGTCACTAGGGGGGGGGGGTCAGTTCAGAGAATGAGGTGCAGACATGGTCCTCCGTTGTCACTAGGGGGGGTCAGTTCGGAGAATGAGGTGCAGACATGGTCCTCCGTTGTCACTAGGGGGGGGGTCAGTTCGGAGAATGAGGTGCAGACATGGTCCTCTGCTGTCACTAGGGGGGGTCAGTTGGGAGAATGAGGTGCAGACATGGTCCTCCGTTGTCACTAGGGGGGGTCAGTTCGGAGAATGAGGTGCAGACATTATTATTATTATTATTATTATTATTATACAGGATTTATATAGCGCCAACAGTTTACGTAGCGCTTTACAACTTGAGGGTAGACAGTACAAATACAATACACTTTGATACAGTAGGAATTAGAGGGCCCTGCTCCTTAGAGCTTACAATCTAAGAGAGAAGGTCAAGAGATACAAGAGGTAATAACTGTGGGTGATGTGCTGATTGAGAAGATAAGTGTACAGTTGTTAGGTGGGGGCCAGATAGGCTTCTCTGAAGAGATGAGTTTTCAGGGATCGTCTGAAAGTGGATAAAGTAGGAGAAAATCGGACGGATTGGGGTAGAGCATTCCAGAGGATGGGGGAGGCTCTGGAGAAGTCCTGAAGGCGAGCATGGGATGAGGTGACAAGGGAGTTTGAGAGCAGGAGGTCTTGGGAGGAGCGAAGAGAACGATTAGGTTGGTATTTTGTGACTAGGTTAGAGATGTAGCTGGGGGCCAGGTTGTGGATGGCTTTGTAAGTTATAGTTAGTATCTTGAATTTAATTCGGTGACTGAGTGGCAGCCAATGGAGGGATTGGCAGAGGGGTGTAGCAGACGCTGAGCGGTTTGTGTGGTGGATGAGCCTGGCAGCAACGTTCATGATGGACTGAAGTGGGGATAGCCTATTTAGAGGTAAACCAATGAGGAGGGAGTTGCAGTAGTCGAGGCGGGAGATGACCAGGGAGTGGATTAGAAGCTTTGTGGCGACATTGGTTAGGAAGGGGCGTATCTTGGAGATGTTGCGGAGATTGAGGCGGCAAGCTTTGGATAGTGATAGAATGTGGGGTCGAAAGGTTAGTTCAGAGTCCAGGATTACACCTAGGACCCTGGCGTGGGGAGATGGGTTGATAGTTGAGCCGTTGATATTGACAGGGAAAGCAGGGGAAGTGGCACCTGAGGGAGGAAATATCATGAGCTCGGTTTTGGATAGGTTGAGTTTGAGGAAGTGATGTGACATCCAGGCTGATATGTCTGCTAGTAAGTTGGTAATGCGTGAGGAGACAGATGGAGAGAGCTGGGGGGTGGAGAGATAGATTTGGGTGTCATCAACGTAGAGATGATATTTAAAGCCGTGGGAGGCAATCAACTGACCCAAGGAGGTGGTGTAGATTGAGAAAAGGAGAGGTCCAAGAACAGAACCTTGGGGGACCCCAACGGAAAAAGGAAGAGGAGAGGAGGAAGTAGAGTTGTAAGTGACACTGAAGGAGCGGTGTGATAGGTAGGATGAGAACCAGCGAAGAGTACAGTCACGGAGACCAAAGGAGTGGAGTTTTTTGAGGAGGAGGGGGTGGTCCACTGTGTCAAAGGCAGCAGAGAGATCCAGGAGAAGTAGTACAGAATAGTGTCCATTGGCTTTAGCCATTAGTAGGTCATTTGAGAGTTTAAGGAGAGCAGTTTCCGTGGAGTGTTGAGGGCGAAAACCAGACTGGAGGGGATCAAGAAGTTTATTCATGGTCAGATGGTCGCTTAGTCGATAGTAGACCAGTCTTTCAAGAAGTTTGGAGGAGAAGGAGAGTAAGGAGATGGGACGTAAGTTGTTGAGATTGGTGGGATCCAGTGAGGGCTTTTTTAGTATGGGGATGACTAGCGCATGTTTTAGAGAGTTTGGGAAGATGCCACAAGAGAGGGAGAGGTTGAAAATGTGAGTTAGAGAGTGTAGAATCGAGTCAGAGGGTGAGCGTAGCATTTGCAAGGGAACAGGATCCAGGGGGCAAGTGGTTAGATGGGTGCTAGATAAAAGTTTAGCAACCTCAGTAATAGTAGCAGGGTTGAATGAGGGAAGTAATGATTGTATCTGTGGACATGGGGTGTTGCATGGGGGAGGTTTTTGCGCATTGGTGATCTCCTCATGAATTGTATCAATCTTAGTTTTGAAGTGATTGGCAATCTCCTGGGCAGTGAGTGAGTTGGTGGGTGGAGGCAGTGGAGGACAGAGTAGAGTGTTGAAGGTAGAAAAGAGTTGACATGGACTGGATGAGAAGGTGTTAATGAGTGTGATAAAGTAGGTCTGTTTGGCAGTGTGAAGGCAGGAGTAGTATTTTAGGAGGGCAGATTTATAATGTGTGAAGTCTTCCTGGGTCTTAGTCTTATGCCACAGGTGTTCAAGAGCGCGGCTACGTTTTCTGAGACTTGTGGTGTCATCTGTTTGCCAGGATTGTAGCAGTCGGGGCCTAATTTTGCGTGTAGTGAGGGGGGCAAGCTTGTCTAGGGAGGAAGACAGTGAGCTGTTGTAGATGAAAGTGGCTTGGTTGGGGCAGGACAGAGGTGAGATTTTGTCATAGAGGTGATCAGTAGCAGAGTAGAGAAGAGAAGGGTTGAGGTGGCGAAGGTTTCTACGGGTAACTGTTAGGCGGTTGGAGGGAGAAGAGGTAGAAGACAGGAAGAGAGGAAAACTAATAAGGTGGTGATCAGAGAGTGGGAGAGGATTGTCGGAAAGGTTGCACGGAGTGCACAGATAGGAGAAGACAAGGTCAAGGGTGTTGCTGTTGGAGTGGGTAGGAGCCTGTATCCATTGCTTCAGGTCAAGTGATGAAGTTAGACTGAGAAGTTTAGAAGTAATAGTAGTGTTAGTGTTAACAGGGATGTTGAAGTCCCCAAGAATGATTGTGGGGATTTCAGCAGAGAGAAAGTAGGGTAGCCAGGCAGAGAAGTCGTCAAGAAAGGCTGATACTGGTCCAGGGGGCCGGTAGATGACAGCAATTCTTAGAGAAATGGGAGAGAATAGACGAATGCAATGTGCCTCAAAAGAGGAGTGTGTCAGAGGGGGAGGTGGGTGAAGAACCTGATAGGTGCTGCATGGGGCTAGAAGGATTCCCACTCCACCTCCCTTCCGTCCACTTGGTCTGGGGGAGTGAGCACTGAGTCCAGAGAAGGCCCCCATGGGAGAGGGAAGCAGGAGAAATAGTATCCGATTCATGAAGCCAGGTTTCAGTAATGGCAAGTAGGTTAAAGGAATTTGTGATAAAGAGGTCGTGAAGGGCGGTGAGTTTGTTGCAGACAGAACGTGCATTCCACAGAGCACAGGAAAAGGGGGGGCTGGTTTTGGAAAGAGGAATAGAGACCAAGTTCTGTGGGTTGCGGCTCCTGCCAGAGGGTGTAGGGGGATGGGAGCAATGGGCAAAGACAGATGATGGTGGCCCAGGGTTTGGGGATATGTCACCAGAGATTAGGAGAAGCAGGAGGGTGAGGGAGGTAATGTGGGATTGTGATTTATGTGAAGGGGCATGTCTCAGAGTACTGGAGGTTTTATCAGTGTATGGATGTAGAATGAGCAAGAGTTGGTAGGAGCAGTAGTAGGGAGAAGACAGAAGGCAGGGTGATATGTATAAGCAGGCGGGTGGAGAGGGGGGGTGAAGGTAAGAGAGTTTGAGGAGAGAGGAGAGGAGTGTCAGAAGCAATGGTAGAGAGTGCATGTTACAGTGTGGAAAGGAGAGCTTATTAGAGAGACGGGTCACCTGCAGTCTGTTAGGTGCTTTCCAGTGCAGATTGCTGTATTTGTTTGTTTCGTGCAATCGCTGAAGTGCAGAGATTGAAGTGCATATCACTTAGAGAAAGAAGCCTTAACGATAGAAGCCTTAACGATAGAAGCCATTGCAATGTGCACCCCGAGCAATGTGCTCACCCCTTAAGGATGTTCAAATTTATACTGTTATAAGGGTGGGGTTGGAGTTTGTTAATTAATCATGAGTGACTATAAGAATGCCTAACAATCAAAGTGGACTTTTTGCTTCTAAAGTCAGAAAAGCAAAAGGTCAGAGGCCAAGATAAGATCAACACATAAAACTTAGGTAAGACAGTCCAGAGCAACAAATAACAATGTCATGGTTGTGCACACAGGGCAATAGATAGAGAAGGCCACATACATGACATGGTCCTCTGCTGTCACTAGGGGGGGGTCAGTTGGGAGAATGAGGTGCAGACATGGTCCTCCGCTGTCACTAGGGGGGGGTCAGTTTGGAGAATGAGGTGCAGACATGGTTCTCCGTTGTCACTAGGGGGGGTCAGTTCGGAGAATGAGGTGCAGACATGGTCCTCTGCTGTCACTAGGGGGGGTCAGTTTGGTGAATGAGGTGCAGACATGGTCCTCCGCTGTCACTAGGGGGGGTCAGATAGGAGAATGAGGTGCAGACATGGTCCTCCGTTGTCACTAGGGGGGGGTCAGTTTGGAGAATGAGGTGCAGACATGGTCCTCCGTTGTCACTAGGGGGGGTCAGTTTGGAGAATGAGGTGCAGACATGGTCCTCCATTGTCACTAGGGGGGGTCAGTTGGGAGAATGAGGTGCAGACATGGTCCTCCGTTGTCACTACGGGGGTCAGATAGGAGAATGAGGTGCAGACATGGTCCTCCGTTGTCACTAGGGGGGGGTCAGTTTGGAGAATGAGGTGCAGACATGGTCCTCCGTTGTCACTAGGGGGGGGTCAGTTCGGAGAATGAGGTGCAGACATGGTCCTCCGTTGTCACTAGGGGGGGTCAGTTTGGAGAATGAGGTGCAGACATGGTCCTCCGTTATCACTAGGGGGGGGTCAGTTTGGAGAATGAGGTGCAGACATGGTCCTCCGTTGTCACTAGGGGGGGGTCAGTTCGGAGAATGAGGTGCAGACATGGTCCTCCGCTATCACTAGGGGGGGTCATATCAGAGAATGAGGTGCAGACATGGTCCTCCGTTGTCACTAGGGGGGGTCAGATCAGAAAATGAGGTGCAGACATGGTCCTCCGCTGTCACTAGGGGGGGGTCAGTTGGGAGAATGAGGTGCAGACATGGTCCTCCGCTATCACTAGGGGGGGTCATATCAGAGAATGAGGTGCAGACATGGTCCTCCGTTGTCACTAGGGGGGGTCAGTTCGGAGAATGAGGTGCAGACATTGGTCCTCCGTTGTCACTAGGGGGGGTCAGTTTGGAGAATGAGGTGCAGACATGGTCCTCCGTTGTCACTAGGGGGGGGTCAGTTCGGAGAATGAGGTGCAGACATGGTCCTCCGCTATCACTAGGGGGGGTCATATCAGAGAATGAGGTGCAGACATGGTCCTCCGTTGTCACTAGGGGGGGTCAGTTCGGAGAATGAGGTGCAGACATTGGTCCTCCGTTGTCACTAGGGGGGGTCAGTTGGGAGAATGAGGTGCAGACATGGTCCTCCGCTGTCACTAGGGGGGGTCAGTTCTGAGAATGAGGTGCAGACATGGTCCTCCGCTATCACTAGGGGGGTCAGTTCGGAGAATGAGGTGCAGACATGGTCCTCCGCTGTCACTAGGGGGGGTCAGTTCGGAGAATGAGGTGTAGACATGGTCCTCCGCTATCACTAGGGGGGGTCAGTTCGGAGAATGAGGTGCAGACATGGTCCTCCGCTGTCACTAGGGGGGGTCAGTTCGGAGAATGAGGTGCAGACATGGTCCTCCGCTGTCACTAGGGGGGGGTCAGTTTGGAGAATGAGGTGCAGACATGGTCCTCCGCTATCACTAGGGGGGGTCAGTTCGGAGAATGAGGTGCAGACATGGTCCTCCGCTGTCACTAGGGGGGGGTCAGTTTGGAGAATGAGGTGCAGACATGGTCCTCCGCTGTCACTAGGGGGGGTCAGTTCTGAGAATGAGGTGCAGACATGGTCCTCCGCTGTCACTAGGGGGGGTCAGTTCTGAGAATGAGGTGCAGACATGGTCCTCCGCTGTCACTAGGGGGGGTCAGATAGGAGAATGAGGTGCAGACATGGTCCTCTGCTGTCACTAGGGGGGGTCAGTTCTGAGAATGAGGTGCAGACACCATGGAGTGAGGATGTTTTTATATAGGAAGGGTGTCACATACAACAACAAAGTGAAAAGAATGTTTTATTACAATGAAATGCTTTAAAATACACGGTGACTACACTGAGTGTTCTATGAGGAGTTCCAGCCATTGATCAGACTCTCAGGTCTCTCTGGTGGGAGGGGCTCTGTCACCACGGTAACGCTTTACTTTCACTTTACCACACAGCTCTGCATGTGAGTGTTTCGCCTCAGAACTACAACTCCCAGAGTCCTCCGCGCAGGGGGCCCTCGCTGGGTCTGTCTGGAGCTGCCTGCAGCTATGACCAGCCCGTATTGAAATGGTAGAGAGTGACAGGCAGTGCTGGGGACAGCCGGATACAGAGAGGACACGTCACCTGTGAGGGAAATGAAAGAGATCAGAGTGTGAGGAGAGGAAGGAGAGGTGAGAGGGATGATCTGTGTGTATTGTGTGAGGGATCTATGTCTGGGATTCATATATTGTATATATTGTATAGGAGATCATAGGGGGGTCTATGGGGGGAGAATTACTAAAAGATAAAACTGGAAAGTGCAACGTCTGGAGCAGCTCTGCAGAGGAACCAATCAGCTTCCAGGTTTTATTGTCAATGCTTAACTGAGCAAACTGAAGCTGGAAGCTGATTGGCCGCCATGCAGAGCTGCTCCAGATTTTGCATTCTCCAGTTTTAGTAAATCTCCCCCCATGTGTATGGGGTGGTTGTGATCTGTGGGAGATCGGCGGGGGTGGGGGGGTCTACTGATTTGTGCGACATTGTCATGGGTTCTGAAAGTGCGATTTAATCACTTGACCTCCGGAAGATTTACCCCCCCCCCCCCCTCATGACCAGGCCATTTTTTGCGATATGGCACTGCGTTATTTTAACCGCTTAGCGACCGCCCACCGCAGATATACTGCAGCAGGACGGCCGCTCTGCGCTAGATCACGTACCCGGTACGTGATCAGACACTTCTAGAGTCTGGGGGGCGCACGCGCCCGCTGGTGACCCGCTCCCAGTTTGATTGCACTCTTCCGGGGTCTGGGGGGCGCCCGCTGTGATCGGACACTTCCGGGGTCTGGGGGGCGCCCGCTGTGATCGGACACTTCCGGGTGTCTGGGGGGCGCCCGCTGTGATCGGACACTTCCGGGTGTCTGGGGGGCGCCCGCTGTGATCGGACACTTCCGGGTGTCTGGGGGGCGCCCGCTGTGATCGGACACTTCCGGGGTCTGGGGGGCGCCCGCTGTGATCGGACACTTCCGGGTGTCTGGGGGGCGCCCGCTGTGATCGGACACTTCCGGGGTCTGGGGGGCGCCCGCTGTGATCGGACACTTCCGGGGTCTGGGGGGCGCCCGCTGTGATCGGACACTTCCGGGTGTCTGGGGGGCGCCCGCTGTGATCGGACACTTCCGGGTGTCTGGGGGGCGCCCGCTGTGATCGGACACTTCCGGGTGTCTGGGGGGCGCCCGCTGTGATCGGACACTTCCGGGTGTCTGGGGGGCGCCCGCTGTGATCGGACACTTCCGGGTGTCTGGGGGGCGCCCGCTGTGATCGGACACTTCCGGGTGTCTGGGGGGCGCCCGCTGTGATCGGACACTTCCGGGTGTCTGGGGGGCGCCCGCTGTGATCGGACACTTCCGGGTGTCTGGGGGGCGCCCGCTGTGATCGGACACTTCCGGGTGTCTGGGGGGCGCCCGCTGTGATCGGACACTTCCGGGTGTCTGGGGGGCGCCCGCTGTGATCGGACACTTCCGGGTGTCTGGGGGGCGCCCGCTGTGATCGGACACTTCCGGGTGTCTGGGGGGCGCCCGCTGTGATCGGACACTTCCGGGTGTCTGGGGGGCGCCCGCTGTGATCGGACACTTCCGGGTGTCTGGGGGGCGCCCGCTGTGATCGGACACTTCCGGGTGTCTGGGGGGCGCCCGCTGTGATCGGACACTTCCGGGTGTCTGGGGGGCGCCCGCTGTGATCGGACACTTCCGGGTGTCTGGGGGGCGCCCGCTGTGATCGGACACTTCCGGGTGTCTGGGGGGCGCCCGCTGTGATCGGACACTTCCGGGTGTCTGGGGGGCGCCCGCTGTGATCGGACACTTCCGGGTGTCTGGGGGGCGCCCGCTGTGATCGGACACTTCCGGGTGTCTGGGGGGCGCCCGCTGTGATCGGACACTTCCGGGTGTCTGGGGGGCGCCCGCTGTGATCGGACACTTCCGGGTGTCTGGGGGGCGCCCGCTGTGATCGGACACTTCCGGGTGTCTGGGGGGCGCCCGCTGTGATCGGACACTTCCGGGTGTCTGGGGGGCGCCCGCTGTGATCGGACACTTCCGGGTGTCTGGGGGGCGCCCGCTGTGATCGGACACTTCCGGGTGTCTGGGGGGCGCCCGCTGTGATCGGACACTTCCGGGTGTCTGGGGGGCGCCCGCTGTGATCGGACACTTCCGGGTGTCTGGGGGGCGCCCGCTGTGATCGGACACTTCCGGGTGTCTGGGGGGCGCCCGCTGTGATCGGACACTTCCGGGTGTCTGGGGGGCGCCCGCTGTGATCGGACACTTCCGGGTGTCTGGGGGGCGCCCGCTGTGATCGGACACTTCCGGGTGTCTGGGGGGCGCCCGCTGTGATCGGACACTTCCGGGTGTCTGGGGGGCGCCCGCTGTGATCGGACACTTCCGGGTGTCTGGGGGGCGCCCGCTGTGATCGGACACTTCCGGGTGTCTGGGGGGCGCCCGCTGTGATCGGACACTTCCGGGTGTCTGGGGGGCGCCCGCTGTGATCGGACACTTCCGGGGTCTGGGGGGCGCCCGCTGTGATCGGACACTTCCGGGGTCTGGGGGGCGCCCGCTGTGATCGGACACTTCCGGGGGTCTGGGGGGCGCCCGCTGTGATCGGACACTTCCGGGTGTCTGGGGGGCGCCCGCTGTGATCGGACACTTCCGGGTGTCTGGGGGGCGCCCGCTGTGATCGGACACTTCCGGGTGTCTGGGGGGCGCCCGCTGTGATCGGACACTTCCGGGTGTCTGGGGGGCGCCCGCTGTGATCGGACACTTCCGGGTGTCTGGGGGGCGCCCGCTGTGATCGGACACTTCCGGGGTCTGGGGGGCGCCCGCTGTGATCGGACACTTCCGGGGTCTGGGGGGCGCCCGCTGTGATCGGACACTTCCGGGGGTCTGGGGGGCGCCCGCTGTGATCGGACACTTCCGGGGGTCTGGGGAGCGCCCGCTGTGATCGGACACTTCCGGGGGTCTGGGGGGCGCCCGCTGTGATCGGACACTTCCGGGGGTCTGGGGGGCGCCCGCTGTGATCGGACACTTCCGGGGGTCTGGGGGGCGCCCGCTGTGATCGGACACTTCCGGGGGTCTGGGGGGCGCCCGCTGTGATCGGACACTTCCGGGGGTCTGGGGGGCGCCCGCTGTGATCGGACACTTCCGGGGGTCTGGGGGGCGCCCGCTGTGATCGGACACTTCCGGGGGTCTGGGGGGCGCCCGCTGTGATCGGACACTTCCGGGGGTCTGGGGGGCGCCCGCTGTGATCGGACACTTCCGGGTGTCTGGGGGGCGCCCGCTGTGATCGGACACTTCCGGGTGTCTGGGGGGCGCCCGCTGTGATCGGACACTTCCGGGTGTCTGGGGGGCGCCCGCTGTGATCGGACACTTCCGGGTGTCTGGGGGCGGACACTTCCGGGTGTCTGGGGGGCGGACACTTCCGGGTGTCTGGGGGGCGGACACTTCCGGGTGTCTGGGGGGCGCCCGCTGTGATTGGACACTTTCGCTGTGATTGGACACAGCGGGAGCCAATCAGCGGGTTCCGGCGGACAACGCGATGTCCACAGGGACCCGACAATTGTCCAGGAGAACAGCAGAATTGGCAGTCTGCCTATGTAAATAAGGCAGATCGCCGTTCTGTGAGAGGGGAAGGCACCGGTTCTATGTTTCTGTGTGCCTTGATGAGTGTTTTTATTAGTACAGTGACAGTGCATTTTTTTTAGCATTGATCACTGTATTCGTGTCAGTTAGTGTGCGATTTGTCCGCCGCAATATTGCAGTCCTGCTATAAGTCGCCGATCGCCGCCATTAATAGTAAAAACAAATTAAAAATAGAAAAAAAAACCCCTAGTTTTTAGACCCTATAACTTTTGCGCAAACTAATCAATAGACGCTTATTGGGATTTTTATTTTACCAAAAATTTGTAGCAGAATAAATATTGGCCTAAACTGATAAGGAAATTCCTTTTTTTTTTTTTTTTTTTTTTTGTGCAAAAAATAAAAACTGCAGAGGTGATTAAATACCACCAAAAGAAAGCTCTATTTGTGGGGGATAAAAGGACATCAATTTTATTTGTGTACAGCGTCACACGACCGCGCAATTGTCAGTTAAAGTGACGCAGTGCCATATCACAAAAAATGGCCTGGTCATGAAAGGGGGGTAAAGCTGACGTGGTTAACTAACAATTGCGCGGTCGTGTGATGCTTTACCCAGATAAAATTTATTGTCTTTTTTTTTTCTCCCACAAATAGAGCTTTTCCTTTGGTGCTATTTGATCACCTCTAAAGGTTTTTATTTTTTGCGCTATAAACAAAAAAAAAAAAAAAAAAGTAAAAAATTTCTGCTATAAAACATATCCAATAAAAAAAATGTAAAAAATCTAATTTCTTCATCAGTTTAGGCCAATATGTATTCTGCTCCATATTTTTGGTAAAAAAAAAAAAAATCCCTATAAGCGTATATCGATTGGTTTGCGCAAAAGTTATAGCGTTTACAAAATCTAGGATATTTTTATTTATTTATTTATTTATTTATACTAGTAATAGCAGCGATTAGCAACTTATAGCGGGACTGCGACATTTTGTCAGACAATCAGACACTGACACTTTTTTGGGGAGCAGTGACACTATTACAGTGATCAGTGCTAAAAAATATGCACTGTCACTGTACTAATAACACTGGCTGGGAAGAGGGATAACATCAGGGGCGGTCAAAGGGTTACCCGTGTTCCTAGCCAGTGTTTATGTGTGCGGTGGGAGGTGCTTTTACTAGGGGATGAGATGAAATGTACACAGGATCCAAGCTGTCCCGCCAACACTGTACCCAAACTAAATTTTTATCTTTTTTCCCCCCACAAATAGAGATTCGATCTCCTCTGTGGTTTTTATTTCTTGCGCTATAAACAATAGAAGAGCGACAGGTTTGAAAAAAAACACAATATTTTTTACTTTTTTCTGTAATAAATATCCCAATTTAAAAAAAAAAAAAAATTTTCCTCAGTTTAGAACGATATGTATTCTTCTACATATTTTTGGTAAAAATAATCGCAATAAGCGTATATTGATTGGTTTGCGCAAAAGTTATAGCGTCTACAAAATAGGGGATAGAATAATGGCATTTTCATCATTTATTTTTTTACTAGTAATGGCGGTGATCTGCGATTTTTTTTTTTTTTATTTTTGTTTTTTTGTTTTTATCGTGACTGTGACATCGCGACGGACACATCGGACACTTTTGACACTATTTTGGGACCATTCACATTTTATACAGCGATTAGAGTTATAAAAACGCACCGATTACTGTATAAATGTCACTGGCAGGGAAGGGGGTAACACTAAGGGGCGATCAAGGGGTTAAATGTGTTTCCTAGGAAGTGATTCTAACTGTAGGGGGGAGGAGACTGATCGATGTTCCTCTGCACTGGGAACACACGATCGGTCTCCTCTCCCCTGATAGGATGTGGATCTGTGTGTTTTACGTCCCAGGCTCTGTTAATGGCAATCACGGGTGCCCGGCGGACATCGCGGTCGCCGGGCACGTGCATCGGCTCCCGAGTGACGCAACGGGCACGCGCTGGCGCCGCCTAGATTGCCGGGAAGCCCAGGACGTCATATGACGCCCGCCCAGGATGGGAGATCCCTCCTGCGGACGTCATGTGACTATGGGTGGGATGTGAAGTGGTTAATTAAACACTAAATTTGGTCTCTTTTTTTTTTTTTAAGATGTACTACATTTCATCTTTATATCAAATAGGAAAGTTCACATCAAGGTTACAATTCTTACAATGTGAAAATCCAGTCACAAGTTAAATAAGGTCTGTCATGATATATATATATATTTTGTTACTGTTCAGTCCCCTATGGGACGAAGTTCATGTAGTTCTTTTGTCTCATGTTGTCAGGTGCTACCTAAACCTAGCTATGAGGTCCGAACCGCACCCCCTCCCCCTCCTGTCACAGCTGATCTGACAACAGCTAGGAAGGAGACGGACATTTCATAACGGCAGTTTGTCTCGGCACTGAGCACTTTCCTGAGACAAGCAGTGGCAAGAGGAATGCACAGAGATGCACAGGATCTGGTGGAGGAGTTCTGTCCTCCTCTCTGCTGCCAACTGCTGAGACAAGGTGGGGGGTTGCGGCAGCTGCAGGAGAGTTGCGAGGGCCACATGAGGTGGCCCGGCAGGTTGTGTTTTGACAAGTGATCTAGGAGAAGGTAGGGCTGCAGAAAAAAATCGATTTAAATCTTGAATCGAGTTGAGAGGTCAAATCGATTCAAAATTTAAGCACATCGATTTCTTTAGATTTTTTTTTTTTTTTCTTTTTACCACGCCGGTCTTGAGGAGCTGCGGGCAGGAGTTTTTATAGGCGAGCCGCGGCTTCGACCTAGTCTGCGAGGCCGGTCGCCGCGGACTAGGCCGAAACTGTGGCCTCGCCTAAAAACTCCTGCCCGCAGCTCCTCTCAGGACCGGCGCAGTGTCCAAAAAAAAAAAAAAAAAAAACTCGATTAGAATCGTGAATCGAGTTTTTTTTTTTTTTTTTTTTTTTTTTTTTTTTTTTTTTTTTTTTAGAAAATCGCCCAGCCCTAGGAGAAGGTTTGTAGTAGAGTGACCAAGTTTACCATCACTTGTCCATTCCTGAGACAAGCAGTGGCAAGAAGAATGCATCTCCTCCCTCCCTGTGCATTCCTCTTGCCGCCGCTTGTCTCAGGAAAGTGCTCAGAGCCGAGACAATCTCCCGTTTATGAAACGTCCGTCTCCTTCCTAGTTGTTGCTGGATCGGCTGCGGCGGGAAAGGGGGGGCAGTTCGGACCTCCATAGCTAGGTTTAGGCAACGTGGTACAAAGTACTAAATGTACTTTATATTTTTTTTTTGTATTTCAATCTCTTTATTAAGTTTTTACAGATAGACAATTCAAACATACATTGGTGGTATATCCACACCATAAAAAAAAAACAAACATCTTACAATAACATTATACACACTATCATAACTATAACATCAAACAAACAAAAAAAGGGAAAAAGGAAAAGGATGGCCAGGGGGTACAACATAAAGACATCTCCTACACTTACCCCAATAAATCTTCTTTTTACATTAAAGTTCCATTTGCCCCCTAATTTCTAGGTGATTCCCTGGAAATTAGGGGGCATAGAGGACAGAATAGGGGAAAATCATCACAGTAGACGTTTTTCAGGCTCTCCTGTCCTTGGCTTCTTTAGCGATCTCTGTTGGTGTGAAGTCTCTTCTTGTCATTTTATATTTCTCTTTTCTTTGCAGAGTGACTCCAGAGACGCCTGTGGCTGGGATAAAGCGATGGTGGAGCACGTTATTGCCAGGGACCCGCTGGCGGCGGATTTGAAGTTTAGCCTCTTCATGTCTGCCCTGAGGAGCTATAAAAGAGACTCGGTGCTGAGGCCGTTCCCTGCGCTCTATGCCAGCGACCAGTACAAGGATTTCGATGCCTTGGTAGGAAATAACAACTTCCTATTATTTCCCGGGATCTCCGCTTTACCGCAGATGTTTTATTTCTGATCAGTTCCAGATCTTTTCCAAAAACATTTTGTCATTGTGCCTTCACTACTGCGCTATCCACACCCTGAAAATTGGGGATAAAGTTAAATAAATTGAAAATTTATAAATGTGAATACATTAAAAGACCACAATATGTACATACACTATTTTACCAAAAGTATTGGGACGCCTGCCTTTAACTTTATCGGCATCTCAGTCTTACTCCGTAGGGTTCAATATTGAGTTGGCCCACCCTTTGCAGCTATAACAGCTTCAACTCTTCTGGGAAGGCCGTCCACAAGGTTCCCTTTTTTTCTTTTAAAATAACAAACATGTTATACCTGCCTCTTCTGTGCAGTTGGTTTTGCACAGAGTGACCCCGATCCTCCTCTTCTGGGGTCCCTCCGCGGTGCTCCTTGCTCCTCCCCACATCGAGTGACCCGTCTGAGAAGCTCTCTCCTTCAGGGACACCCGTGCGGGCCTGCTCCCGTGTCCTGCTGCTGCGTCCATAGACACAGACAGCAGGACTCGGCACCGCCCCCCCGATGCCTGCATCATTGGATTTGATTGATAGCAGCGGGAGCTAATGACTGCGCTGCTATCAATCTATCCAATCAAGAGCCGGGACGCCGGCCAGAGAGAGTGTGCGCATCCCTGGCGTGGGAACGAACAGGCTCAGGTGAGTAAAACCGAGGGGGGGCTGGTGCACTACAATAGGTTTTTCACCTTAATGCATAGAATGCGTTGAGGTGAAAAACCGGGAGGGTTTACAACCCCTTTAAAGAGGAAGTAAAGCCTCTTAAAAAAAAAAAAAAAAAATACACCCTGCAAGGCAAAGGCATAATGAGCTAGTATGCATAGCATACTAGCTCTTTATGAATTACTTACCTGAGATCGAAGCCCTGGCATCAGCCCTCGTTCGCCTCCTCCGACGCCGCCATGGCTCCTGTGCTGTGACTGGCTGGAGCCACAATGACGTCACTCCCGAGCATGCGCGCTGGTGCCACCACTAACGGCATGATCACCTGCGCCCGATGTGTACGGCGCATGCGCTGTAGATATCGGCGCCGCTATTCCTGCAAATATCTGCTAAACCTTTTAGGTTTGGGAGATATTTCTTGTACCTACAGGTAAGCCTTAATCTAGGCTTACCTGTGGTTGTAATGGGTTTACAATGCCACTTTAAGGCATCAGCATACCAAGATATTTTGGGCAGTTTTATTCTCCCAACAGGTATTACCGCAAATGTTAGCGCAAGAACCATAGTTCTAGCGTTAAACCTTCTTTGTAACTCTAAACTGGTAACCTGTAAAAGTTTTTAAAGCGTCTGCCTATGGAGATTTTTAAGTAGCAAAGTTTGTCATCATTCCACAAGCGTGGTCAGTTTTAAAGTGTGACACGTTTGGTATCTTCTTATTCGGCGTAACATTATTAGCAACATTATTTAAAAAGGGCCCAAAATACATCCCTGGGAATTACAGACCAGTTAGCCTAACATCAATAGTATGTAAACTCTTGGAGGGGATGATAAGGGACTATATACAAGATTTAGTAATGAGAACGGTATCATTAGCAGTAATCAGCATTGATTCATGAAGAATTGTTCTTGCCAAACCAATCTATTAACCTTCTATGAGGAGGTGAGTTGCCATCTAGATAAAGGAAGGCCCGTAGACGTGGTGTATCTGGATTTTGCAAAAGCATTTGATACAGTTCCCCATAAACATTTACTGTACTAAATAAGGTCCGTTGGCATGGACCATAGGGTGAGTACATGGATTGAAAACTGGCTACAAGGGTGGTGATAAATGGGGAGTACTCGGAATGGTCAGGGGTGGGTAGTGGGGTTCCCCAGGGTTCTGTGCTGGGACCAATCCTATTTAATTTGTTTATAAACAATCTGAAGGATGGGATAAACAGTTCAATCTCTGTATTTGCAGACAATACTAAGCTAAGCAGGGCAATAACTTCTCCGCAGGATGTGGAAACCTTGCAAGAAGATCTGAACAAATTAATGAGGTGGGCAACTACATAGCAAATGAGGTTCAGTGTAGAAAAATGTAAAATAATGCATTTGGGTGGCAAAAATATGAATGCAATCTATACACTGGGGGGAGAACCTCTGGGGGAATCTAGGATGGAAAAGGACCTGGGGGTCCTAGTAGATGATCGGCTCAGCAATGGCATGCAATGCCAAGCTGCTGCTAACAAAGCAAACAGAATATTGGCATTAAAATGGGGATCAACTCCAGAGATAAAACGATAATTCTCCCGCTCTACAAGACTCTGGTCCGGCCGCACCTGGAGTATGCTGTTCGGTTCTGGACACCAGTCCTCAGGAAGGATGTACTGGAAATGGAGCGAGTACAAAGAAGGGCAACTAAGCTAATAAAGGGTCTGGAGGATATTAGTTATAAGGAAAGGTTGCGAGCACTGAACTTATTCTCTCTGGAGAAGAGACGCTTGAGAGGGGATATGATTTCAATATACAAATACCGGACTGGTGACCCCACAATAGGGATAAAACTTTTTCGCGGAAGGGAGTTCAACAAGACTCGGGGCCACTCATTAAAATTAGAAGAAAAGAGATTTAACTTCAAACCATGTAGAGGGTTCTTTACTGTAAGAGCAGCAAGGATGTGGAATTCTCTTCCACAGGCGGTGGTCTCAGCGGGGAGCATCAATAGTTTCAAAAAACTATTATGCCGCGTACACACGGTCGGACTTTTCGGCTACAAAAGTCCGACAGCCCGTCCGACAGACTTTCCAGCGGACTTGCGGCAGACTTTCTAACGAACGGACTTGCCTACACACGATCACACAAAAGTCAGACGGATTCGTACGTGATGACGTACACCGGACTAAAATAAGGAAGTTCATAGCCGGTAGCCAATAGCTGCCCTAGCGTGGGTTTTTGTCCGTCGGACTAACATACAGACGAGCGGATTTCTGGGTCCGGCGTAGTTACGACGTAAAGATTTGAAGCAAGTTCCAAATCTAAAGTCCGTCAGATTTGTGGCTGGAAAAGTCCGCTGAAAGTCCGGGGAAGCCCACACACGATCAGATTGTCAGCCGACTTTAGTCCGTCGGACTTTTGTGGACGAAAAGTCCGACCGTGTGTGCGCGGCATTAGATAAGCACCTGAACGACCGCAACATACAGGGATATACAATGTAATACTGACATATAATCACACACATAGGTTGGACTTATGATGGATCTTTTTTTAACCTCACCTACTATGTAATCATGGTTTATATTTTACCAACAAATTGGGTTATATATTGTGTTTTTTTTTTATAAATATCGTATATACTCGAGTATAAGCCGAGTTTTTCAGCACATTTTTTGTGCTGAAAATGCCCCCCTCGGCTTATACGCGAGTCAAGCACTTTTCTGCAACAGAGAATGACATTTTCTGAACCGACTTTGGGGTCCCGTATCTCGGGGCCACTTGGTGCTAGGAACCCCACATTTTGGTGTGCAAGCCCAGTGGTACTAGCACTACAACATATCCAAAGCTGGGGTTCCCAGAACCAAGTGGCCCCGAGATACGGGGCCCCAAAGTCGGTTTGGAAAATGTCATTCTCTGCTGCAGAAAAATGCTTCACATTTTCCAAACCGACTTTGGGGCCCCGTATCTCGGGGCTACTTGGTTCTGGGAACCCCAGCTTTGGATATATTGTAGTGCTAGTACCACTGGGCTTGCACACTAAATTTGGGGTTCCTAGTATCAAGTGGCCCAGAGATACGGGGCCCCAAAGTGGGTTCAGAAAATGTC
Source organism: Aquarana catesbeiana (assembly GCF_042186555.1). Lineage (NCBI taxonomy): Eukaryota > Metazoa > Chordata > Amphibia > Anura > Ranidae > Aquarana > Aquarana catesbeiana. The sequence goes on from NC_133326.1 coordinate 17,065,657, forward strand.
ATTCTCTGTTGCTGAAAAGTGCTTGACTCCAGTATAAGCCGAGGGGGGCATTTTCAGCACAAAAAATGTGCTGAAAAACTCGGCTTATACTCGAGTATATACGATATATATAAAAAAACACAAGTCAGTCAACTGTGTCCATCTGCAGCAATGTCATTTCGGGACCCTTTGGGTCCAGAGACCCCAAATTTTGGCTGCGGCTAGGGGGCATCTAGGAACCCTTAACTACCAAGTTTGAAGTTCGGGGGACCCATGGCTGCAAATGGTCACAGTGAGGCTGCAAATGGGCATTGAATTAATGAGCAGCGCCTTTGTCTAGCATAAAAAACAATCGATGGTTCATTTGGTGGTCACATCTATGTAATGTAAACTGATGGGGTAAACACAGCAGATTCTGTCAGAGGTTTCTAAATGTAAAATCTAAAAAAAATCTCAGATTCTTCCAGGCACGAACATTTGATTTTCTTGTGCACACCTCGTGTTGTACTCTGTATTTTCCAGCATCTATTAATGTTGATGTCTTCTTAGATCGGTGACACGAACACCCTGCCCAACCTGCAGGAATTCCTCCAGAACAAGACAAAGGTAGATCAGAAAGTCCTGGATCTGCTGAGCTGGGTATTGTCAGAGAAACTCTTCACCATAAAAGGCCTTAAAAAGGAGAAGGTGAGATTATCAATCAGCAAATGTCATGTCCCTAGATACTATTAAATAGCTAACTGCCAATTACACTTCAGATTTGGGGTGTTAGTTAAAGGATTTAGGGTGTAACATGCTTTTACCAACCTGCTACCAAAGCCCCCCCCCCTGTGTCAGTGGATGGGGGTTCCCCTACCTGCACCTACTGTCACATTTTGAAAACAGCGGGGCTTCGCCTGCACAGCTGCATCATTCATTTACAACAATCTGTGAATGAAAGATCTACAAGTCCCCGTCTTCCACCACGGCAAGCAGACTTGTAGTTTCAATGTACTGTTATGCCGCGTACACACGATCGGAAATTCAGCCCGCAAAAGACCAATGAGATTTTTTCGGCGGAAAACGCGACCGTGTGTATGCTTTATCAGACTTTTGCTGGCCAAATTCCAGCCAGCAAAATATTGAGAGCAGGTTCTCAATTTTTCGGTTGGAAAAAGTTCCTATCCAAACATGCGATCGTCTGTAGCAATTCCGATGCGCAAAATTCCTACGCATGCTCGGAAACAATTCGACGCATGCTCGGAAGCATTGAACTTCATTTTCTCTCGGCTCGTCGTAGTGTTGTACGTCACCGCGTTCTTGACGGTCGAAAGTTCAGCGAACTTTTGTGTGATCGTGTGTATGCAAGGCAAGCTTGAGCGGAATTCTGGCGGAAAAGCAATCATATCTTTTTCCGACCAAAATCCCGATCGTGTGTACGTGGCATGAGTGTACTGATCAGCGCGGTTGTAGTCTATTCACACTGCCTACGGCTCTGTAACTGAAAGTCTGTACAGAAGTGTGTTGTGTTTTTTTTTTTTTTTTTTCCTGGAAAAAAATATGTGCATTTATTTCTTTTATTCATGAACTTGGCCTGTAAGGCCGGGTTCACACTATTGCGAATTGGATGTGGAAATCCCCGCATACAATTTGCAATAGCAGGAGATTGTGACCGGCTCTATGCAGCCGGTTCACATATCGCCGGTGCGAAGTTACACAGGAGCCCTGTGCGTCTTTTGGTCTGTTTCAGGTCCGAAATCAGCCCAAATTTCGGGCTGAAATCGGATCAAAAACAGTGAAACCAGGACGCACCGGACCCCTGCTGGGAGCCGCTCATGTGACGGAAGGCCTGAAGTTGTTTATAATCCCAGATAACTTCTCCTGCCCTTAGAAAAGCTAATTACAGGAGTAGCAGTGTGAATGAGGCATAACATGTATTTGTGAATGAATGCTCTTTTGGGTGGATAGAATTTTTACTTGTAATCTTTCATAAAAACGTGGCTTGCACTATCTTGTGTCTGTAGATAGCCTAGACCAGTGTTTCTCAACCAAGGTGCCACTTGGGTTCCCCCGGTGTGCCACGAGCACGAGACTCTATTTCCTCTGGATCAGAGATGGAGGCATTGGGAGACTCGAGTGTGATAGGGAAACTTTGCCATGGGGGTACTCTTATGGGATGAGAGGCTGTCATGTATAGAGGGGGCTCTGATGTGATGGGAGGACTCTGACTTTATGATGAGAGTGCTTTATGGTAATAGGAGACCTCTGTTGTACAAGGGGGACTTTGTTGTGATGGGCAGCCCTGAAGTAAGGACCTCTGATGTGACGGAGGAAGGGGGGCTCAGATATGATGGGGAACCTATGATGTGAAGAGAGACTCTGATGTAATGGGGGACTTCAGATGTGATGGGTGGGGTCCTCTGATGTGATGGGGGGACCTCTGAAGGTTCTGGGGGACCTCTGATGTGAAGGGAGACATTGATGTGATGGGGGATCTCTGATGTGATGGGAGGACCTCTGATGTGATTGGGGGGGGGGGACCTCTGACGTTATGGGGGGACCTCTGACTTTATGGGGGACCTCTGATGTGAAGGGAGACATTGATGTGATGGGTCGGGACCTCTGATGTGATGGGGGATCTCTGATGTGACCTCTGATGTGATGGGAGGACCTCTGATGTGATGGGAGGACCTCTGATGTGATGGGAGGACCTCTGATGTGATGGGAGGACCTCTGATGTGATGGGAGACCTTTGATGTGATGGGAGGACCTCTGATGGGATGGGAGGACCTCTGATGGGATGGGAGGACCTCTGATGGGATGGGAGGACCTCTGATGGGATGGGAGGACCTCTGATGGGATGGGAGGACCTCTGATGGGATGGGAGGACCTCTGATGGGATGGGAGGACCTCTGATGGGATGGGAGGACCTCTGATGGGATGGGAGGACCTCTGATGGGAGGACCTCTGATGTGATGGGAGAACCTCTGATGTGATGGGAGGACCTCTGATGGGATGGGAGGACCTCTGATGTGATGGGAGGACCTCTGATGTGATGGGAGGACCTCTGATGTGATGGGAGGACCTCTGATGTGATGGGAGGACTTCTGATGTGATGGGGAGGACCTCTGATGTGATGGGAGGACGTCTGGTGTGATGGGGAGGACCTCTGATGTGATGGGGAGGACCTCTGATGTGATGGGGAGGACCTCTGATGTGATGGGAGGACCTCTGATGTGATGGGGAGGACCTCTGATGTGATGGGAGGACCTCTGATGTGATGGGAGGACCTCTGATGTGATGGGAGGACCTCTGATGTGATGGGGAGGACCTCTGATGTGATGGGGAGGACCTCTGATGTGATGGGGAGGACCTCTGATGTGATGGGAGGACGTCTGGTGTGAAAGGTGAAATAACAAAAACAGTCTGGCGCCAGGAAACTGGGGCATATGTTGCACTGGGAACCTTGGGAGTATCCTGCAAGAGCCCAAAGAGCAGCTGTGTGGATGAGCCCACCAAGAGGGGTGTGAATACAAGTACAAACATTCAGGGGCAACCACAATTAAAAGTGCTGATCAGGACAGTCTTGTGTGGACAAATGATCAAAAAGCTCAATGGGATAAAAACATGTGCCAATTTCTTTTCTCGGACATCACGGGACACAGAGCCACAGTAATTACTGATGGGTTATAGGGTATCACTAGGTATTGGACACTGGTCACACCCTAATCAGGAAGTTCAACCCCCTATATAACCCCTCCCCTTCCAGGGATACCTCAGTTTTTACACCAGTGTCTTAGGTGATGGACGTGTAAAGATGTCCTGTGCTGAAGCTCCAAAAGGAATATTCTAAGATCCTATACTGGGGCAAGCCAGGCGACCGGATCCATTCAAAGTGTCTTTTCATGGCCGAATTGGATGGTACCCGGGCCTCGTGTCCGAAGAAACGAGGTTTTACCTGTAACGCTTCTCTTTTTAGAGAGCTGGACCCGCGGATCAGAAAATGGCTTTAAACTTCCTAATTTCTGGCGAGGTGCTTTACAGGCCCAGAACTGAAGGATCCCCCTACTGATGGGGGCCCCTGTCTCTGACGGTTTTTCCACAAACGGAGCCCACCGTGAGAGGCGAAGATTGGGTCTGTGTAAACTGAACCCTGCGGCCTGGATAAGGTAAGAGGAGATTCCACAGAATTTTTGAGTTCTAGTGGCTTTTCTCCTTTAAGGTGAATGCATGCTGTGCCTATTGTGACCACCGGGGGCTGCCAAGAGCACAAACCTTTTCATGTTTGATCTGTCTCAGCGTCCGCTGCATTAGCTCTTCCTCCAGCTCCAAAGGTAGATGGTGGGGGGTTTTCTCTGCTGGGATGGTCCCCCCAGGCTAGGGAAAGGCTCAGGTATGCTGTAAGGCGGGTGAGACCGCACTGTCACAGCCGCTGCCGCCGCCGCCACCGAAGCCGCATTGCGATGCAGGGCCCATCACTGCCGGCCTCCTCCTTATTCCCCCAACCCCAGCCTCCCTTCAGGCTTGTCAGAAAGGGTCGGCTCGCGCGGGAAGCGCTCGTTTTTCAAAAACGGGGGGGGGAGGGGGGGGGGGGGCGTCAGCACAGCGTCAGCGTGCCCAGACGCCCACAGTGCCAGAAAGCATGGCCATTTAAAGCACACTGTACAGGTGCTCTGAGCTTTGGAGAGACAGTTGCATGTAAGGTGGGACACAGGCATTCCCCTAGGCTGCATTTACTAAAGAACACCGGACTGGGCATTTGGTAGCAAGGCTTTTAGCCAGACTACATCGCTCAGCAGTCAGTGTTCGCTTTTGATACCTCACACCTTGTTGCTTTGCACTATGGGTAGAAGAGGTTCAAGCACCCCAAGAACCAGAGGCACTAGGGGGTCTCGTTCAGGTTCTGAGGACCCCCTGTCTGCTACACCATCCCCTCCTGAGGGACCAGGGGCAGCTGGACAGGGAGAGCCATTGGGGTTAGGGGCTACATCTGCTGCCGGCACTTCAGCCCCTGTGTACATTACACAAGAAGTTTTTTCCTCAACCATTTCTGGATTAGAGAAAAAGCTAATGGCCGCGATTACATCTTCACGCAGTGAAAGAAAACGCACAAGGCCTTCCTCTGCTCCCCAAGACCCTCAGTCAGAGGAGCTCTGGGATAAAGGAGATGAATCCCTTTCAGAGGATCGGGATGGGACAGATGATTCCTCTTCGGAGGATTCAGGTGGAGAGCGACCCTCTGCGACTTCCCAAGAGGAGAAAGTCTTAGTGCAGATCCTCACTGGTTTGGTCCGCTCCACATTTAAGTTGTCCCTACCTGAAACTACTACAGAAACCTCTTCTGCTTTGGGGTCACTGAAACCTTTCCAAGCAGCACATGCTTTTCCTGTTCATAATTTACTTGAAAAGCTGCTTTATTCTGAGTGGGATCACCCAGATAAGCGATTTCTTCCGCCGAAAAAGTTTTCTACACTTTATCCTATGGAAGAAAAGTTTATTAAGAGGTGGGGAATACCGGCCATTGATGTGGCCATTTCCTCTGTAAATAGTAATCTGACTTGTCCTGTAGACAACGCTCAGATGCTCAAAGATCCTGTGGATAAAAAGATGGACTTCTTATTGAAAGATGTGTTCTCTTTAGCAGGATCAGTGGCCCAACCTGCAGTAGCAGCGATTGGAGTCTGTCAATACTTAAGAGACCATGTTAAACAGGTCATCAAAGTATTACCTGAACAGCAGGCCCAGGGGTTTGCTAACCTTCCTGCGGCTTTATGTTATGCTGTTGATGCCATTAGAGATTCTATCGTGCAAACCTCTCGCCTCTTGCTTGGGTTGGTGCATATACGTAGAATCTTATGGTTGAAAAACTGGTCAGCCGAAGCACCATGTAAGAAGCTACTGGCTGGGTTTCCCTTCCGTGGTGAAAGGTTGTTTGGAGAGGACTTGGATAATTATATCAAGATGATCTCCTGTGGGAAAAGCACTCTCTTACCTGATAAGAAGAAGAGTAAGCGTCCCTCTTTTAAACGGACTCTTTCCCCAGCGCCAGGGGCATCAGCCTCCAGGCAGTCACGAGGGTCTCCTCCGTATGGGGCAAGAAACAAGAGTCAACCCCAGGGACACAAGAAATCCTGGGGGAAAAGGTCTTCTAAGCAAGACACTAAGACCTCTTCATGTAGGGGCGCCCCGCTTGCTCGAGTGGGGGGAAAGACTGCTGCAGCTCTCAGGGCCCTGGCAGAAGGACTTCCAGGACAGATGGGTGATCTCCACGGTAACCTTAGGGTACAGACTGGAGTTCCAAGAATGTCCCTCTCCTCGTTTCCTCAGATCAGGTGTTCCCAGAAAGCCAGAAGAGAAGCAGTCGCTCCTTCTAGCGATAAAGCGACTTTTGTCGCAAGAGGTCATTGTGGGGGTTCCCACAAAGGATCAAGGATTGAGACTTTGTTCCAATCTTTCTATGGTCCGAAAACCAAATGGGGACGACAGACCCATTTTGGAATTGAGAGATCTGAAACGATTCCCAAGGATGCAGTCCTTTCGTTTGGAATCAATTCAGACAGTAATCTCCGTCCTGCAGGGAGGAGAATTTCTGATATCAATAGGCATCAGAGATGCAGGCCTATATGTGCCCAGTTTTCCTGCTTAACTGAAGTGTCTGCAGGCAAAGATCACTGCTCTAAGGGAGCTGATTCTGACAGTCAGGGCCAAGAAGGGTCTTTCTGTCCGCCTTTGTATAAGGCTGCAGGGGAAGATGGTGGCTTCATTCGAAGCAGTTCCCTATGCGCAGTTCCAAGCAGAACTGTTGTAACACAGTATTCTGTTGACCTGGAACAGGAAGGTGCAGGCATTAAACTTTCCAATGCACCTATCGCATGCGATGCGTCAGAGCCTCAGTTGATGGCTCATACCCGAAAACCTACAGAAGGGGAAATCCTTCCTACCGGTTGCCTGGGATCCTCTTGCAGGCAGGACGGATGCGTTGGTGATTCCGTGGCATCGGCTCTCACCGATTTATGCATTCCCTCCCATTCTGCTACTGCCACGGCTCCTTCGCAGACTCAGGCAAGAAGGGAAGTCGGCACTTCTGGTGGCCCCCGTTTGGTCCAGAAGAACCTGATAAGCAGAAATAGCAGGGATGATGGTGGGTTCCCGGTGGACCCTACCGATACACCCAGACCTGTTAGCTCAAGGTCCGGTGTTCCAGCCTGCCTCACAAATGCTAGATTTGACGGGTGGGCTATTGAATCCCACGTTCTGAAAAATCGTGGGCTTTCAGGTCCTGTCATATCTACCTTGATCAAGGCAAGGAAGCCAGCTTCCAGAATGATTTATCATAGTGTCTGGAAAGCTTATGTATCCTGGTGTGAATCCAGGGGTTGGCATCCCAGGAAATATGTCATAGGTAGAATTCTGGATTTTCTACAATTAGGATTAGAGATGAAGCTGGCCTTGAGTACCATCAAGGGCCAGGTGTCGGCCTTATCAGTGTTGTTTCAACGGCCGCTTGCTTCGCATTCTCTGATCCGAAACTTTATACAGGGGGTGATGCGTCTTAATCCTCTGGTTAAGGCGCCCCTAAACCCCTGGGACTTGAACTTGGTTCTATCGGTGTTACAAAAACAACCTTTTGAACCAATACGTCAGATTCCTTTGGTCTTACTGACGAGGAAACTAATTTTCCTGGTAGCTATCTCTTCTGCTAGAAGAGTATCAGAAATAGCAGCTCTTCCCTGTAAAGAGCCTTACTTGATTATACACAAGGATAGAGTGGTACTGCGCCCTCATCCTAGTTTTTTTACCGAAGGTGGTTTCAGATTTTCATCTAAACCAAGACATTGTGCTACCTTCCTTTTTTCCAGAACCTTGTTTTCGGAAGAAAGGTCATTACATTCTTTGGATGTAGTAAGAGCAGTCAAGACCTATCTGGAGGCAACTGCTCAGATTCGCAAGACGGATGTCTTGTTTGTGCTGCCGGAGGGTCCCAATAGAGGACAGGCAGCGTCAAAAGCGACCATTTCTAAATGGGTTCGACAGTTGATTATTCAAGCTTACGGTTTGAAACGGAAGGTTCCCCCGTTTCAGATCAAGGCACATTCCACAAGGGCTATTGGTGCTTCTTGGGCAGTGCATCACCGGGCCTCTATGGCTCAGATCTGCAAGGCCGCAACCTGGTCTTCAGTTCATACATTCACCAGATTCTATCAGGTGGATGTGAGAAGGCATGAGGATATCGCCTTTGGGCGTAGTGTGCTGCAGACAGCGGTACAAGGTCCTCAGGTCTGATAGCACCCTACTTGGTTGTGATTCCCCCCCCTCAGTTGGCATTGCTTTGGGACATCCCATCAGTAATTACTGTGGCTCTGTGTCCCGTGATGTCTGAGAAAAGAAAATAGGATTTTTTATTACAGCTTACCTGTAAAATCCTTTTCTTTCGACGGACATCACGGGACACAGAGGTCCCGCCCCTCTTCTAATACACCTATACTGCTTTGCTACAAAACTGAGGTATCCCTGGAAGGGGAGGGGTTATATAGGGGGTTGAACTTCCTGATTAGGGTGTGACCAGTGTCCAATACCTAGTGATACCCTATAACCCATCAGTAATTACTGTGGCTCTGTGTCCCGTGATGTCCGTTGAAAGAAAAGGATTTTACAGGTAAGCTGTAATAAAAAATCCTATTTTTACTGATAACGTGTGCTTAAATGAACAATTAGCTTAAAATCTCCTTGTATCGATGGAACAACTGGAAAGCTTGCTCCTCATTGTAACCACACCTTGAGAAAAGGTCGTTGATGGACTGGCCTGGTAAAGCATTGCCGCGATGGCAAAACCTTCATGTGTTCCTGGATGTCACTAGGAGGAAGGAAACCAGGGTATGCAGAGCCGGATGGACCATGTGAGGCCTCGATCGAATCCCCGATGGTGAGTGATGAGATGATAGAACAGCCACGGAACAAAAAAGGACCGAGAGGCAGCTGGAACAACCACCGACAGGTAGTGGTAGACGGAAACGCCCGATCGTGACGTTATACGCTCGGGGAACACAGGTCCAAAACGAGCCAGTCCATCATTGTTTCTCAAGGTGTGGTTACAGTGAGGAGCAAGCTTTCCAGTTGTTTCATCTATGCAAGGAGTTTTTAAGCCAATTGTTAATTTTTAAGCACGTTTTTATCCCATTGAGCTTTTTGATCATTTGTCCACACAAGACTGTCCAGATCATCGCTTTTAATTGTGGTTGCCCCTGAATGTTTGATGTCAAGGGTGGACTGTCTGATGTTAAGGGAGACATTGATGGGATGGGAGGACCTCTGATGGGATGGGAGGACCTCTGATGGGATGGGAGGACCTCTGATGTGATGGGAGGACCTCTGATGTGATGGGAGGACCTCTGATGTGATGGGAGGACCTCTGATGTGATGGGAGGACCTCTGATGTGATGGGAGGACCTCTGATGTGATGGGAGGACCTCTGATGTGATGGGAGGACCTCTGATGTGATGGGAGGACCTCTGATGTGATGGGAGGACCTCTGATGTGATGGGAGGACCTCTGATGTGATGGGAGGACCTCTGATGTGATGGGAGGACCTCTGATGTGATGGGAGGACCTCTGATGTGATTGGGGGGACCTCTGATGTGATTGGGGGGGGGCTCTGACGTTACGGGGGACCTCTGATGTGAAGGGAGGACGCCTTATGTGATGGGAGGATGTCTGATGTGAAGGGTGGACTGTCTTATGTTAAGGGAGACATTGATGTTATGGGGGGACCTCTGATGTTAAGGGAGACATTGATGTGATGGGGGGATGTCTGATGTAATGGGGGGACGTCTGATGTAATGGGGGGACGTCTGATGTAATGGGGGGACGTCCTCTGTTGTGATGAGGGGGACCTCTGTTGTGATGAGGGGGACCTCTGATGTGATGGGGAAGGACCTCTGATGTGATGGGGAAGGACCTCTGATGTGATGGGGAAGGACCTCTGATGTGATGGGGAAGGACCTCTGATGTGATGGGGAGGACCTCTGATGTGATGGGGAGGACCTCTGATGTGATGGGGAGGACCTCTGATGTGATGGGGAGGACCTCTGATGTGATGGGGAGGACCTCTGATGTGATGGGGAGGACCTCTGATGTGATGGGGAGGACCTCTGATGTGATGGGGAGGACCTCTGATGTGATGGGGAGGACCTCTGATGTGATGGGGAGGACCTCTGATGTGATGGGGAGGACCTCTGATGTGATGGGGGGACCTCTGATGTGATGGGAGGACCTCTGATGTGATGGGGGGGGGGGCTCTGACGTTATGGGGGACCTCTGATATGAAGGGGAACATTGATGTGATGGGGGACCTCTGATGTGAAGGGAGGACGCCTTATGTGATGGGAGGATGTTTGATGTGAAGGGTGGACTGTCTTATGTTAAGAGAGACATTGATGTTGTGAAGGGAGACTCTGTTCTCTGATGTAATGGGCAACTTCTGATGTGAAGGGAGACATTGATGTGATGGGGGACGTCTGATGTGATGGTGTGATGGGGGACGTCTGATGTGATGGTGTGAGGGAGGACGTCTGATGTGATGGGGGGACGTCTGATGTGATGGGGGGACCTCTGATGTGATGGGGGGGGGGGACCTCTGATGTGATTAGGGGACCTCTGATGTAATGGGGGGGGGGGACATCTGATGTGAATGGGGGGGCATCTGATGTGAATGGGGGGGGGGCTCTGACGTTACGGGGGACCTCTGATGTGAAGGGAGGACGCCTTATGTGATGGGAGGATGTCTGATGTGAAGGGTGGACTGTCTTATGTTAAGGGAGACATTGATGTTATGGGGGGACCTCTGATGTTAAGGGAGACATTGATGTGATGGGGGGACGTCTGATGTGATGGGGAGGACCTCTGATGTGATGGGGGGGACCTCTGATGTGATGGGGGGGGACCTCTATTGTGATGGGGGGGCTCTGACGTTATGGGGGACCTCTGATATGAAGGGGAACATTGATGTGATGGGGGACCTCTGATGTGAAGGGAGGACGCCTTATGTGATGGGAGGATGTCTGATGTGAAGGGTGGACTGTCTTATGTTAAGAGAGACATTGATGTTGTGAAGGGAGACTCTGTTCTCTGATGTAATGGGCGACTTCTGATGTGAAGGGAGACATTGATGTGATGGGGGACGTCTGATGTGATGGGGGGACCTCTGATGTGATGGGGGGGGGGACCTCTGACGTTATGGGGGGACCTCTGATGTAATGGGGGGGGGGGGGACCTCTGATGTGAATGGGGGGGACCTCTGATGTGATGGGGGGGGGGGGACCTCTGATGTGATGGGGGGGGGGGGGGGACCTCTGATGTGAATGGGGGGGACCTCTGATGTGATGGGGGGGGGGGGGGCCTCTGATGTGATGGGGGGGGGGGGAACCTCTGATGTGATGGGGGGGGGGGACCTCTGATGTGATGGGGGGGGGGGGGACCTCTGATGTGATGGGGGATCTCTGATGTGAAGGAAAACATTGATGTGATTGGGGACCTCTGATCTCAAGGGGGGGACTTCCGTGAAGTTAATTCCATCAAGGTGGTTGTGTGCATTTAATACGTACGATTTGTTTTTTTTTCACATTTTAGACGGGTGTGCCTCAAGATTTTGCATACTTACAAAGGGTGCTGCCACTGAAAAAAGGTTGGAAAACACTGGTCTAGACTACCACTTATGTGATTATAAGATTAATGTAAGAAATCTCTTTTATATGTCATACTTGCTCCTCCACCTCCTGTTCTACAGCAAACATCAGGAGAGGAGAGATGGAGAGAACAAGGTGGTGTACACAGGCTATAATGAAGGACAGCCAGTACATACAGTAGGTAAAAGCTGCTATTGTTGTAACTGGAATAGAACCTGGATATGCAAATCTGTTAATAACAGTACAGAGAGTTTTATTCTGCTTCAGCTTTGCAGTGTGTGCTTATTGCTGGCTTTACAACTGTAGTAAGTCATAACCTCTATGTATATCCGGGGGGGGGGGGGGGGGGGCGTCATGTCTGTACTAACCATATTGAAAACTCACCCCAGCCCTATATTAAGGCTGCCCTTCCCTTGCTGTTTTAGTTTGAGGAGGTCCAAGCCTTGCCAGGCTCTCCCACTCTTGCTCTGCCCACTCCTGACTTCCTGTTTGAAATAAAATACTGCGAGAAGCTGAACGCCAAGTTCCAGGAGACGCGTGGAGAGAGAGACGTTATTTATGCTTTGCATGGCAGCCGGCTGGAGAATTTCCACTCCATACTGCACAACGGCTTGCACTGTCACTTAAACAAGGTGAGGCATGGTAATAGTTCCAGGTCACTGGTCACTATAAAATATTTGTGTGTAAGTATGCAATAACTCCAGCACTAAACTAGTAGATTATTTTTTTCGTTCACACTGCAGATTAAATGAAAAAACACTAAAAGATTCCTCCATCCACACTATACAGTGCAGATGGATTGATCTCCCGCTGTGCCTATTGTAATTTAAACAACTGACTCCACCAGCCAATCATTTTCTGCCCGTCTCCTTTCATTTTTCAGTGGAGAGATGCTGTGCTGTAGCTCCACCCAAGGCTAAAGCCCAATTTATGGGCATTCCTATGGGGGGGTTGAGCCCTAGCCTCCTTTCTAAGCTGACTGTTTACTGACTTTTATGAATGATTAGTCAGCACTGGCGAGGCGAAGCTACCGTTGCTCGTAAACATATGGGGGAAGGACAGATCTGTCGCACAGATCTTTGAAGTTGTAAATGATCAGTCAATGCTTCAGCTGTGAGATGTATCTGCTGGCTTCTAGTAAACATACATGGCACTGGCAGACCTATCACACAGCCCCAATAGCGCTGACTGTTCATTCACTGCTCCACCGGCCAGCAATTTTCTGCCCAGCTTCTTTGATTTTCAGTGGAGGGATGTAAGCGGTCGGGGACCGACTGGTACATCTAGGTAGATAATTGCCACATTTATCCTTTACAATGCCTCTGCAGTGCAACTATATAGACTGGCTCTGATGTGGCCCTGCCCCCTCCTGCCCTATTACCTGTTGGTTGGTGGGGCTGCCCATTACAATGTTGTGCCAGTAGTAAATCACATTGAATGGGAGGTAGGGGTCAGGGCACAGTCCGAAACTGGGAAGTTCGTTGGTGCTTGCACTGTGGGTTTTGGGGCAGCTATTCAGAGGATGAGATATGGCAATTAAAGAAGTAGTATCATGACAAGTTTAAAACTTTGTTCACATAGCACTTGGTCCCATTAGCATGCAGTGGTTATCCAGTGTTAGTTTACCTTTACATTTTTTCTAAAAAGGTGAACCTACTCTTTAAATCTAGTGACCTAATGGGGATTGATTTACTAAGAGAGTGCAAAAATCTGGTGCAGCTCTGCATAGAAACCATCAGCTTCCAGCTTTTTTTTTTTTTTTGTCAATGCTCAAAGTGATTGTAAAGTCTTGTTGTTTGTTTTTATAGAAAGAAAAAAAATGTTATATGTTATACTTACCTCCTCTGTGCAGTGTGGGAGCAGCCTGGATCATTCTCTGGTCCCTCTTCTACGCTCCTGGCCCCTCCCTCCTGCTGAGTGCCCCCACAGCAAACAGCTTGCTATGGGGGCACCCAAGCCGAGTCACGGCTCTGTGTGTACCATTGAGACACAAACTAGAACGCACCTTCTGCCTTTACAACCACTTAACTTGAACAAGCTGAAGTTAGAAGCTGATTGGCTACCATGCACAGCTGTACCAGGTTCTGAGTGCTCCAGTTTAGTAAATCTCCCCCAACATAGTAGGTGAGGTTGAAAAAAGACACAAGTCTTCAAGTGCAACCTCTGTGTGTGATTATATGTCAGTATTACATTGTATATCCCTGTATGTTGCGGTCGTTTAGGTGCTGATCTAATAGTTTCTTGAAGCTATCGATGCTCCCCGCTGAGACCACCGCCTGTGGAAGGAATTCCACATCCTTGCCGCTCTTTGTACTCGCTCCATTTCCAGTACATCCTTCCTGAGGTCTGGTGCCCAGAACTGGACAGCATACTCCAGGTGCGGCTGGACAGAGTCTTGTAGAGTGGGAGAATTTCATTTTATCTCTGGAGTTGATCCCCTTTTTAATGCATGCCAATATTCTGTTTGCTTTGTTAGCAGCAGCTTGGCATTGCATGCTATATAAAAATAATAGTAAAGTGTGGCGCTAACAAATGACAGAATACGTGTTATTGGTCAGATAACAGTAATATCTGAAAGGGAGGTACCACGTCCTAAAGTGTGTACCTAATGTGCTAGTGATAGTTGTTATGAAAAATGTGCTCTCTTCACAGAACCCCAAAAAACAGAACAACAAAAAATAATAAAAATAAAAAATAGAAAATAAAAAGCACTAAAACACTAAAAAATAAGAAATAAAAAGCACTGAAAGATAGTAAAAGGTTAAGTGTACAAAAACACATAAAAGTGATGAATGATATATCCTGAACCTATATATCAATTAGGTATGAATAGTATATATAGGATAACACATTCCAAAATTACTCAAAAGTGCAATATAATAGGTATACCAAATATCACAGTGTACTGTATGTATAACTCAACAACAATTGTGTTCATCAGGGCAAAGCAGGATGTGAACGCATAAGTCCATAAAGAAGTGGAATACTGAGATCCATTAATAAGTGGTTGGGGTGCTCGCAATTAACCCCATGACAGTCTAAAGCAAGCAGTCTTCATATAGGGGTAAAAAGAAGCTATTTGAAAGGATCCTTGAATGTAGGTGGATTCTTCACTCATTAAGATGGTATCAACCCAAAGAAATAAGCAAAGGGATGCCCTACCAGACAAGGTGGACTCACAGGCCCTTGGCGGTGAGTCAAACGAGCTTGT